>NW_026782169.1:0-342500 GCF_031769215.1 Ylistrum balloti | reverse complement strand
TAGAAGGTACGTGAAAGGCATGTACAACCTATGTATAAGGTATGTGGTTATTAGCTGAAAGGCATAACAAATACTTATTGAAGTACATATACATTTATTTCATGATAGGTTTTAGTACTTTTTCTCACTGTTAATGGATCTGTAGATTGTATGATTGCTGCAGTTCATGTCCCAGTATACACGTGTGCATCTATATGACTTGTCGTCTCTTTGCTGGTAACATTGTTCTCATTTCAGGACATGACATGTCATGACAAAATTGGATTGATCTCAATTTACAAATCAGGTGCTGTACATGACACAGAAAATGTTTATCCCCTTTAGGTAAACCCGAACTTATTCATGTTTTTTTTTTCGCATGTAAACGTGTAATTTTGTTTCGTTTATAAATATATATATATACTTTTGAGATTGCAGGTGGAAGACAATGCCTGTTTTCAATAACAACAACACATACCATGCAAAACATGAACAACAGAAAGATTTCAGGGATACTCGTGTGAATGTACATAAATAAGAATAACACCAGATGTTTCGGAAAAGTAAGCGTCTTCTACTTCATCTACTACACCCATCATGTAAATATAAGTCAATCCAAATAAGTGATGTTACGTTCTCAAATGAGAGCAAGGTATACAACAATGGAACCAACAGACAGACTAACGAGCAACAAACACGTTCAGCTTCACTTCGGACAAAGCCATGTTTCTCAAGGTGATTACTATGATGGCCGTGACACAACCGTCATCTTTCGAAACCCTGTGTTATGAGTTTCTCAATTTGGAAAATGCCCCTTTGAATATTGAATCCATGGCGACATGTGAACATCACAAAGTAGGAATGTAGAGATATTTGCCTCCGTTTGATCGCTTTGATTTGACATGCCAGTGTTTTCTTGCTAGTTTTTATGCAAAGTTAATCAATCTTATTATAGTTGTTAACAAAGATTGGCGGAAAAATCTATATTTAACAAGACAATATTTTTCTAAACACAGTCCTATAAAATTAAAATCTTATTTTAGTTACAAACAAAGATTGGCGGAAAAATCTCTATTTAACAAAATAATATTTGTTCTAATTATTCCTGTAAAATTAATGAAGGTTCGTTGTAAAGGTATCATTTAAAACTAGTCTGATATATATTGTGACAAAAGAAGTTATCTTAACTACTATGATATATTCTGAATCAGAAATAAAACAAAACGTAAATAACTTGTACGAAAAAAACAAACATGTTAGTTATTTTTTCTACTTGACCTATCCTGCGTAAATAACATAATAAATCGGTCGAGATGAAGATGTAAACACTAAGTCTCTTAGCCAATGACGTGGCATTATATACAGCAAGGTCACGATAACTGGGAGAGTCACCTTGTTATGTTCTGTAGCTCACCGTCTTACAGTCTTAAGGCAACACACTCTATAGCTGTATCAAGTGATAAGGTAGAAACAAACGGCATCTGGCTGATTAGTTTATTAAGGGCAAAATCAAAAGTCACACTTACCACTCTGTCATAAAAGAGATTAGCATACATGGTGGCGAACTTTGTCCGTCCGTCCGTCCATCGTACGTTCGATGACACGTTTTTCTTGTAAATAAAAAATATAAACTTCATAGCGGATAACTATATGAACTATATTTTTTTTGAAGGGCTACACTTACGCACGCTGACTGACTTATCTGGTCGAACTGGTATTAATTTGTCATATTGATTGTTTCGAATCAACCTTTGTTGGAGACCCTTGGGGTCATTCAAAATCTATTGAATGGTTTCCCTAATTCCACGAGATTAGGGACCTGTTCTTTCAGTTGACAATCGCCTGTGTTAATATTAAACAGTTTTATCAATAAATAAAGTAATTTTATTTAATTAGTTATTTTTTACGTTCTGTATAATTCGGTCACCTGCTTTTGCATTTAAGTCATTAAATCATGTCTTAATGTGTTTCAGGTATGCCTAAGTCAGGTCAGTATTTATTTGTTAACCTTGAGTGTTCTGCACGGTACACTGATCTTGTTTGCTTTACCAATATATATTTGCATGGATCCTGTATCATATTTCATTTGCCATATTAAATTTGCTTCATCCATTCACGTGATTTTGTGTTATCAGACCAACCTGACATGATCGTTATCATTCAACAAATTCCATTGGCTATGTCTTATATAAAATATTTTGTCGATACTCGTCTTTCAATCATACCAGTTCTGGCAGTGTTTTTAATCATGGACCATACCAAATTACAACAGTATATATTAAAACGCATCGTAACTCATTCCAATAATTATGGCTGAGTATTTTACAAATTACTGAGTGATATGAGGAAGGTTGTAGGCTAATAAATTTGCTTTATTTGTACAAATGTCTTAGTTTACTCAATATTTCATTCTGTATTCAAATTTACAGCACATCCAATATAAAACAGATAATCCGTATGGGATGGGAGAACATGCATAGACCTTTTATCTATTACTTATTCAAATGTCTGACGTCTTGGTGTAGTTAGTCTCTGTGTGGCAAGGTCATTTTATAGTTAGTCTCTGTGTGGCAAGATCTTGGTATAGTTAGCACCGGCGTGGTAAGGTCTTGTTATAGTTTGTCCCTGTGTATGAAGGTCTTGGTATAGTTAGTCTCTGTGTGGTAAGGTTTTAGTATAGTTTGTCCCTGTGTGGTAAGGTCTTGGTATACTTTGTCCCTGTGTGGTAAGGTCTTGGTATAGTTTGTCCCTGTGTGGTAAGGTCTTGGTATACTTTGTCCCTGTGTGGTAAGGTCTTGGTATAGTTTGTCCCTGTGTGGTAAGGTCTTGGTATATTTAGTCCCTATGTGGTAAGGTCTTGGTATAGGTAGTCCCTGTGTGGTAAGGTTTTGTTATAGTTAGTCCCTGTGTGTTAAGGTCTTGTTATAGTTAGTCCCTGTGTGTGAAGGTCTTGGTATAGGTAGTCCCTGTGTGGTAAGGTCTTGTTATAGTTTGTTTCTGTGTGGTAAGGTCTTGTTATAGTTTGTTTCTGTGTGGTAAGGTCTTGGTATATTTTGTCCCTGTGTGGTAAGGTCTTTGTATAGGTAGTCCCTGTGTGGTAAGGTCTTGTTGTAGTTTGTTTCTGTGTGGTAAGGTCTTGTTGTAGTTTGTCCCTATGTGGTACGGCCTTGGTATAGGTAGTCCCTATGTGGTAAGGTCTTGGTATAGTTTGTCCCTGTGTGGTAAGGTCTTGGTATAATTAGTCCCTGTGTGGTAAGGTCTTGGTATAATTAGTCCCTGTGTGGTAAGGTCTTGTTGTAGTTTGTCCCTGTGTGGTAAGGTCTTGGTATAGTTAGTCCCTGTGTGGTAAGGTCTTGGTATAATTTGTCCCTGTGTGGTAAGGTCTTGGTATATTTAGTCCCTATGTGGTAAGGTCTTGTTATAGTTAGTCCCTGTGTGTTAAGGTCTTGTTATAGTTAGTCCCTGTGTGTGAAGGTCTTGGTATAGGTAGTCCCTGTGTGGTAAGGTCATGGGTATAATTAGTCCCTGTGTGGTAAGGTCTTGTTATAGTTAGTCCCTGTGTGTTAAGGTCTTGGTATAGTTTGTCCCTGTGTGTAAAGGTCTTGGTATAGGTAGTCCCTGTGTGTAAAGGTCTTGTTATAGTTTGTTTCTGTGTGGTAAGGTCTTGTAGTTTGTCCCTATGTGGTACGGCCTTGGTATATGTAGTCCATGTGTGGTAAGGTCTTTGTATAGGTAGTCCCTGTGTGGTAAGGTCTTGGTATAGGTAGTCCCTGTGTGGTAAGGTCTTGGTATACTTTGTCCCTGTGTGGTAAGGTCTTGGTATACTTTGTCCCTGTGTGGTAAGGTCTTGGTATAGTTTGTCCCTGTGTGGTAATGTCTTGGTATATTTTGTCCCTGTGTGGTAAGGTCTTGGTATATTTTGTCCCTGTGTGGTAAGGTCTTGGTATATTTAGTCCCTATGTGATAAGGTCTTGTTATAGTTAGTCCCTGTGTGTTAAGGTCTTGTTATAGTTAGTCCCTGTGTGTGAAGGTCTTGGTATAGGTAGTCCCTGTGTGGTAAGGTCATGGGTATAATTAGTCCCTGTGTGGTAAGGTCTTGCTATAGTTAGTCCCTGTGTGTTAAGGTCTTGGTATAGTTTGTCCCTGTGTGTAAAGGTCTTGGTATAGGTAGTCCCTGTGTGTAAAGGTCTTGTTATAGTTTGTTTCTGTGTGGTAAGGTCTTGTAGTTTGTCCCTATGTGGTACGGCCTTGGTATATGTAGTCCATGTGTGGTAAGGTCTTGGTATAGGTAGTCCCTGTGTGGTAAGGTCTTGGTATAGGTAGTCCCTGTGTGGTAAGGTCTTGGTATAGGTAGTCCCTGTGTGGTAAGGTCTTGGTATACTTTGTCCCTGTGTGGTAAGGTCTTGGTATAGTTTGTCCCTGTGTGTGAAGGTCTTGGTATATTTAGTCCCTGTGTGGTAAGGTCTTGGTATAGGTAGTCCCTGTGTGGTAAGGTCTTGGTATACTTTGTCCCTGTGTGGTAAGGTCTTGGTATACTTTGTCCCTGTGTGGTAAGGTCTTGGTATATTTTGTCCCTGTGTGTGAAGGTCTTGGTATATTTAGTCCCTGTGTGGTAAGGTCTTGGTATATTTTGTCCCTGTGTGGTAAGGTCTTGGTATAGGTAGTCCCTGTGTGGTAAGGTCTTGGTATACTTTGTCCCTGTGTGGTAAGGTCTTGGTATAGTTTGTCCCTGTGTGGTACGACCTTGGTATAGGTAGTCCCTGTGTGTGAAGGTCTTGGTATACTTTGTCCCTGTGTGGTAAGGTCTTGGTATAGTTTGTCCCTGTGTGGTAAGGTCTTGGTATAGGTAGTCCCTGTGTGTGAAGGTCGTGGTATAGTTTGTCCCTGTGTGTAAAGGTCTTGGTATAGGTAGTCCCTGTGTGTGAAGGTCGTGGTATAGTTTGTTCCTGTGTGGTAAGGTCTTGGTATAGTTTGTCCCTGTGTGGTAAGGTCTTGGTATAGGTAGTCCCTGTGTGTGAAGGTCTTGGTATAGTTTGTCCCTGTGTGGTAAGGTCTTGGTATAGGTAGTCCCTGTGTGTGAAGGTCGTGGTATAGTTTGTTCCTGTGTGGTAAGGTCTTGGTATAGGTAGTCCCTGTGTGGTAAGGTCTTGGTATAGTTTGTCCCTGTGTGGTAATGTCTTGGTATATTTTGTCCCTGTGTGGTACGACCTTGGTATAGGTAGTCCCTGTGTGGTAAGATCTTGGTATACTTTGTCCCTGTGTGGTAAGGTCTTGGTATAGTTTGTCACTGTGTGGTAAGGTCTTGGTATACTTTGTCCCTGTGTGGTAAGGTCTTGGTATAGTTTGTCCCTGTGTGGTAAGGTCTTGGTATATTTAGTCCCTATGTGGTAAGGTCTTGTTATAGTTAGTCCCTGTGTGTTAAGGTCTTGTTATAGTTAGTCCCTGTGTGTGAAGGTCTTGGTATAGGTAGTCCCTGTGTGGTAAGGTCATGGGTATAATTAGTCCCTGTGTGGTAAGGTCTTGTTATAGTTTGTCACTGTGTGGTAAGGCCTTGGTGTAGTTTGTCCCTGTGTGGTAAGGTCTTGTAGTTTGTCCCTATGTGGTACGGCCTTGGTATATGTAGTCCCTGTGTGGTAAGGTCTTGGTATAGGTAGTCCCTGTGTGTGAAGGTCGTGGTATAGTTTGTTCCTGTGTGGTAAGGTCTTGGTATAGTTTGTCCCTGTGTGTAAAGGTCTTTGTATAGGTAGTCCCTGTGTGGTAAGGTCTTGGTATATTTTGTCCCTGTGTGGTAAGGTCTTGGTATAGTTTGTCCCTGTGTGTTAAGGTCTTGTTATAGTTAGTCCCTGTGTGTGAAGGTCTTGGTATAGGTAGTCCCTGTGTGGTAAGGTCATGGGTATAATTAGTCCCTGTGTGGTAAGGTCTTGTTACAGTTTGTCACTGTGTGGTAAGGCCTTGGTGTAGTTTGTCCCTGTGTGGTAAGGTCTTGTAGTTTGTCCCTATGTGGTACGGCCTTGGTATATGTAGTCCCTGTGTATTAAGGTCTTGGTATAGGTAGTCCCTGTGTGGTAAGGTCTTGGTATAGTTTGTCCCTGTGTGGTAAGGTCTTGGTATACTTTGTCCCTGTGTGGTAAGGTCTTGGTATAGTTTGTCCCTGTGTGTAAAGGTCTTTGTATAGGTAGTCCCTGTGTGGTAAGGTCTTGGTATAGTTTGTCCCTGTGTGGTAAGGTCTTGGTATAGGTTGTCCCTGTGTGGTAAGGTCTTGTTGTAGTTTGTCCCTGTGTGGTAAGGCCTTGGTATAGGTAGTCCCTGTGTGGTAAGGTCTTGGTATAGTTTGTCCCTGTGTGTAAAGGTCTTGGTATACTTTGTCCCTGTGTGGTAAGGTCTTGGTATAGTTTGTCCCTGTGTGTTAAGGTCTTGGTATAGTTTGTCCCTGTGTGGTAAGGTCTTGGTATAGGTAGTCCCTGTGTGGTAAGGTCTTGGTATAGTTTGTCCCTGTGTGGTAAGGTCTTGTTGTAGTTTGTCCCTGTGTGGTAAGGTCTTGGTATAGGTAGTCCCTGTGTGGTAAGGTCTTGGTATAGTTTGTCCCTGTGTGTTAAGGTCTTGGTATAGTTTGTCCCTGTGTGGTAAGGTCTTGGTATAGGTAGTCCCTGTGTGGTAAGGTCTTGGTATAATTAGTCTCTGTGTGGTAAGGTCTTGGTATAGTTTGTCCCTGTGTGGTAAGGTCTTGGTATAGTTTGTTCCTGTGTGGTAAGGTCGTGGTATAGTTTGTCCCTGTGTGGTAAGGTCGTGGTGTAGTTTGTCCCTGTGTGGTAAGGTCGTGGTATAGTTTGTTCCTGTGTGGTAAGGTCGTGGTATAGTTTGTTCCTGTGTGTAAAGGTCTTTGTATAGGTAGTCCCTGTGTGGTAAGGGTTGCCATGCTAACCTTGGGCTTTAACGTCGATGTATTGTTCGTCAATATATTCAACGCAATAATATTTTTTATCTCTGTCTTTATAATGTGACTCTGATATATTGTTTTTACTTTGTGTATAATGTCATGGTTTATCTTTATCCTTGAGAATGCGTTCTTTTTCGCCGTGGTGTCAGCCTGCCCTCTTTACTTAGCTTCACCATACTATCATTTGTCAATGAGTGTTGACAAATTATATCTGTTCCTTGTGTGTACAAGCAATACTCTTCTGAGGCCATTGTATGTATCTTAGTGTATAAAACACTCATGATTGATAGGTTTAAGTTTAATTCAGAATAACCTTGTAAACGTTCGACAGGTCATTGACCGTATAAGTTTATGCTTTACATTAAAACGGCCACTAACCCTATACATTATACCCTCCATCTGACGGTGAATAACCTAGGGCTTTAGCAAATACCGGTCAGTTTTCAAAGGAACTTTTTCTCTGAGTTTCAATCATGAAATATTTGACAATGATGTTTTCATAACGGTTTTTTCTTAAAAATCCAAAGTTTTCGAATTTTTAAAAAAAGTTTTCATAAGAATTTTCAAACGACGATTTTATATGCTCTCATGAATTTGTAAACATTAACAGAGTTATCACTATAAACTACTCAATCACGTGCATCTAATTGGTTTCAAACGACAAAATATGAGTCCCGTAAAAGTGTATGACTTTGAAGTAATATATCATAATTAATAACTTAAACCAATGAAATCAACGAAAGTAAAATTTCCACCAAAATTTACAGTACATGGATCTTGTATTGGGTGAAGTTTATCTGGACTTCATTAGTACACGAAGATTGTACAGAGATCTAGAAAGCACCTTACAAACGAAATATAAACTTTAACTAAAGCACACAGCTGTATCGCCTTTCTACGTTGTTCTGTGATGATAAGGGTTTTAAATTCTCAGACCTAAGTTGGAGCTGAAAATCCAATGTAATCGAAAGAAATGCAAAAATCTAGATTGTCCTATTATTCAATGAGTATAGCAATTTTCGCATATTTGATAATTTCAGAACAAAGTTCGTATATTCGGAATCGTGCCACTATTCCGATGACTTACGACCTGGCATGCAGGTTACAGTGAACTGGGACTAAATTTTCACCAATAGTGTTTATCGCCATCTCAGAGATTGTAGAAAAGACACACAATTTTAACGCAACTTTCAATGCTAACTTAGAAGTAGATGCAGTTTAAGAACCAAACAAGAAAATTACACCATACAGCGGCCCAGATATAAAAGAGAGTGAAATAAGGACACGATAAGTTTTGCTTTCTTAAAATAGAATGACATCCACGTCGTAATTCGATCATGCCTAACTGGAAACCTAAAACGTTCATGTTAGGTAATTTTATTTGAATTTGAATCAAGTTCTCACATGTAAATTATAAACGATATAGATAGATAACTAATACGTTTTTTATGGTTTATAGTTTAAAAACGCATTTATTTTCCTCTTCTTTTCATTGAAAATTATTTATTTACAAAAACACATACAGGTGCGAAATTACGTTTCACTTACGTCGCTCAGTTACATAATATCAAATTCTCATTATTTATTTATTTTTTTTAAACTTTTCGTTTCAGCGTACATTTATAATTGATAGTTGTTGAATAAGGCATGAATCAGCATTATACTGCTGTTGCATAAATTATCCTATCAGTTTCCACAATCGATCTATTCCTTTTATCTACCTTATTAATTGATGTATTTATCTATGTATTAATAGTTTGTTTATGTCTTTTATAAAGAATTAAAAACCGTTTGTGATAGAAGATTTTAATGTTATACTTATCAGCTGATTAACTACAATTTTTTTAAATAAAGTGTTCGTTTGCATGTTCATGTGGTCGCATTGCATTTACCAGATGATGCGGCAGACACATACCATAGTACACAGGCACTTGAACGTTGTTCATAGGTGCACATTTGTACAACTGATTCTATACATACTGCGCACATATTTCAGAGTCACGTGAACGCGTGAGTGTCCTTGTGACCGAGATTGGACTACTTCTGTGTCCATTGATATATATATATATATATATCCTACTAATCTGCTGAAGTGGAAGAGATTTTGACTGTATATATCTTTTCAAGCGTATACACAGAGGACACACATTGCGTTTTAAACACTATATTTTACACGCTCTGCTTGAGAGGATATTTAGGTTAGACCTATGTTAATTCAAGGACTACGAATTACCCGAATAACTAAGCGTAATAAAAGCCTTTGTCCAAATGTCCTAATATAGAACACATATGAACTAGATGTACTACACGAATGTCATATTAAAACGGCTGTTATGGCCGAGTTGACATCTACAACTTTTAACTTAAGAGATATTAACATACAAGGTCATGCCTCTTTCATTATATGCCAAAATATGCTAAAATGTATGGTGATTAAGTTAAGAAAATGGGATTGGCCAATTGCTTTTAGAACATAATATCTTTTTACAGCCCCGGGGCATTTTGGCTACACCGTTCTACAAAGGTCAGGATAATCAATTTTTTTTCTTAGGTAAAATATCCATTAAGATTCGTACTGATTTTTTATGCATGGAACAAATTGAAGTCGTGTTGTGTTTGAAGTTTTTATTTAAATAGCCTGATTCCAGTATTGATAAAATAAAAACTTTGAAAAAAAAGCCAATGAAAAATTATCTATTTGAATATATTATCACCTCATTATGTAAATTGTAAAATGAAGCCTTCAAATTAAAACAACAGAAAATATCCTTTATAGTCATTATGAAATACATACAATGACTTTTTTTTCATTCCCTGCATTCGTTTAGATATATAATTAAACAAATAAAGTTAAACATTTTGGAATGTTTTATTTATATTATTTTATTTCTTCTGTTTCAAATAAAGAAAAACATATGGTATCATGGTAGACCGATGCAACAAACCCAACCCCATCACTAATAAACATATGAAGTTGATCATCATGAACGCTTTCAAAATTTGTCGTCATCATGTAGGCATTAGGTTTCAACTGCCAGGTTAAAATCTTCTCATTCTTAACATCGTGATGACTTGTCAGTTTCCAAGGAATAAATGATAGAAAAACAAATGTCTTCAGCAAATTCATTGTCATTTGTAGGTTTTAAATATAACTTAGCCGCTTTGTGTAAAGGAAAATATTACCTCTTTGTTTTGCACTTGTTTACATATATAAAAACCCATATTTACAGACGCCTGTCTGACAACTTCAAATTAGAAATAACAATTATAACCTGCCCTTCATGCTTTCTTGATGTGACGCATCTTAGACATAAAGGAACTTATGTGAAACATGAGATCATCATTTTGCAAAGCTTGAAATGCTGTGTTAATTACTATTCTATACTTCAAATATGAATACTTATGAAATAGTCACATGCATAAACAAACAGAACGAAAAGTATATATCAATAGCATTTTCATACCTTTCATAGAAGGACCTCAAAAATACGATATCAGCATTTTTTTGAAACGAGAATTATTTAAATAAATGTTGAGTCATTAAACCTCCCGAGAACTGTCAAATTAAGAAATAAAAAACAAATCTTATGGAATCATATTTCAACCATAACAAAAAAGATTAAACACCAACCGATGTTAATAGTATAATCATGACAGTGTGACCGGGTTTTTTTAATAACACATAATGCTGGAGAAACGCGAACTATTTGTGGTAATAGTAGCTTAAGTTCTGTGTCGAACGCTAAAATAATCTCTCAAAAGTCGGTCTATAATTACAAAAGGACATGGCACTGAAACAATTAAAGTCGAGTGGAATTGTGACAAAACGCAGAAAAGACTAAGCATGATTATCACACATTAAAAATTTCAAGAACAGTCTCATGAAAAATACAAAACTCCGGCAAAATATCTAGGCACCGTATCAAACACTATACATTCTAATATCATATATCTAGTTACTGTATAAAACACTATACATTCTAATATCCCTTATCTAGGTACTGTATAAAACACTATACATTCTAATATCATATATCTAGTTACTGTATAAAACACTATACATTCTAATATCATATATCTAGTTACTGTATAAAACACTATACATTCTAATATCATATATCTAGTTACTGTATAAAACACTATACATTCTAATATCCCTATATCTAGGTACTGTATAAAACACTATACATTATAATATCATATATCTAGTTACTGTATAAAACACTAATATCTACACTATACATTCTAATATCCCTTATCTAGGTACTGTATAAAACACTATACATTCTAATATTCTATATCTAGTTACTGTATAAAACACTATACATTCTAATATCATATATCTAGTTACTGTATAAAACACTATACATTCTAATATCATATATCTAGTTACTGTATAAAACACTATACATTCTAATATCCCTTATCTAGGTACTGTATAAAACACTACACATTCTAATATCATATATCTAGTTATTGTATAAAACACTATACATTCTAATATCATATATCTAGTTACTGTATAAAACACTATATATATCATTATAAAACACTAATATCATATATCTAGGTACTGTATAAAACACTATACATTCTAATATCCCTTATCTAGTTACTGTATAAAACACTATACATTCTAATATCATATATCTAGTTACTGTATAAAACACTATACATTCTAATATCATATATCTAGTTACTGTATAAAACACTATACATTCTAATATCATATATCTAGTTACTGTATAAAACACTATACATTCTAATATCCCTTATCTAGTTACTGTATAAAACACTATACATTATAATATCATATATCTAGTTACTGTATAAAACACTATACATTCTAATATCCCTAGTATCTAGTTACTGTATAAAACACTATACATTCTAATATCTATATCTAGTTACTGTATAAAACACTATACATTCTAATATCATATATCTAGTTACTGTATAAAACACTATACATTAATATCATATATATATTACTGTATAAAACATATATCTAGTTACTATAAAAACACTATACATTCTAATATCATATATCTAGGTTACTGTATAAAACACTATACATTCTAATATCCCTATCTATCTATAAAACACTTAATATCTGTATAAAAACACTATACATTCTAATATCATATATCTAGTTACTGTATAAAACACTATACATTATAATATCATATATCTAGGTACTGTATAAAACACTATACATTCTAATATCATATATCTAGTTACTGTATATACATTCTAATATCATATATCTAGGTACTGTATAAAACACTATACATTCTAAAACACTATACATTCTAATATCATATATCTAGTTATAAAACTGTATAAAATATCATATATCTATTACATAAAACACTATATATCATATATCTAGTTACTGTATAAAACACTATACATTCTAATATCATATATCTAGTTATAAAACTGTATAAAACACTATACATTCTAATATCCCTTATCTAGTTACTGTATAAAACACTATACATTCTAATATCATATATCTAGTTACTGTATAAAACACTATACATTCTAATATCCCTTATCTAGTTACTGTATAAAACACTATACATTCTAATATATATCTATACTCTATATCTATATCTAGTTACTGTATAAAACACTATACATTCTAATATCATATATCTAGTTACTGTATAAAACACTATACATTATAATATCATATATCTAGGCACTGTTTAAAACACTATACATTCTAATATCATATATCTAGGTACTGTATAAAACACTATACATTCTAATATCATATATCTAGGTACTGTATAAAACACTGAACATTCTAATATCATATATCTAGTTACTGTATAAAACACTATACATTCTAATATCATATATCTAGGTACTGTATAAAACACTATACATTCTAATATCATATATCTAGTTATTGTATAAAACACTATACATTCTAATATCATATATCTAGATACTGTATAAAACACTATACATTCTAATATCATATATCTAGTTACTGTATAAAACACTATACATTCTAATATCATATATCTAGTTACTGTATAAAACACTATACATTCTAATATCATATATCTAATATAAAACATATATTCTAATATCTATATCTAGGTACTGTATAAAACACTATACATTCTAATACTGTATAAAACACTATACATTCTAATATCATATATCTAGGTACTGTATAAAACACTATACATTCTAATATCATATATCTAGGTACTGTATAAAACACTATATATCTACATATACATTATAATATCATTATCTAGGTACTGTATAAAACACTATACATTCTAATATCATATATCTAGGTACTGTATAAAACACTATACATTCTAATATCATATATCTAGGTATTTTATAAAACACTTAACATTTCTGTATCATATATCTAGGTATTGTATAATACATTATATTACAATATATCTAGATACTGTATAAAACACTATTTTATATTATATCTATGCTGTATAAAACACTATACATATATCATATATCTAGGTACTGTATAAAACACTATACATTCTAATATCATATATCTAGGTACTGTATAAAGCACTGTACATTCTAATATCATATATCTAGATGTTGTAAAAAATTTTGAATTAAAATTCGCCAAGAACAGAAATCCTTACTAGATAGACTTCCTTCCTAATGACATGCTATATGTTAACATCCTCAGTCAATTTTCTTGGTGCATCTTTACTTGATAACGCAAATTTTTTTCTGCTTTATTGATTTATCTACACAGCTGTTTCTTGACTATACCTGAGCGATGTGACAAACCGAAATTTTAATCCCTTGACTCATTGTCATTTGACAGGTTTCGAGTGCGATAAGGCCACAGAAGGCGTGCATACAAAATTATGTATACTGTGCGAGATACAATATGTTTTATTGTTAATATAAACGTATAAAACATCGTTCACATGATGATAATCAGTCAGGAAAACTCTTAAGTGCTGACAAGTCAATTCAAAACGACCTTTTATGGAAGATTGCACAAATTAACACAAAGTAAAAAGAAAAATACCACGTTCAATAAAACTATGGCAACTTATGAACAAAAGAAAGATTTACATGGAAATTCACGATTTTTTAATTTTTTTTGTCGAATACTTCGGATTTTTCTTCAGTCGCCCCCTAGGCTTCCAAATCAAGGCCCTGTATAATAAAAAATTATTTCATTTATGGCTTAACTGTGCTCAACTATTAAGTGGTATCAAAAGACGTTGTTCACATATGTGTCCCTTGTACAATCTCGCAAATATACTTCATATTGAGTCTAAACAAATCTTGGTCAACACTATGTGTTATTCAAATATTTACAACTGGATTCACATTGCTAGAATCGTACGTGTCACGGGTGTATGGGTAAAATATAGGACACGATAGGATATACTGTACATTGAAGAACTCCTAACCCACATAGGCATTGTTTGGGTATGTCACATGACAAAACACCGATTAGTTATCGCAACACCGCCGGGGAGTGCCAGCAAATATCGTCCAAGGTTGTACACACAATACATATGTCAATATCGTGAAGGCTAACGCGGTCAAATTCTGGATATAGGTGGATATGTAGGCTTATTAACGTCCGCCCTGCATGTACATACATGTAGAAGTAATTTTGGATTGAAATATTTTAACATGTATGAGTTGTTTAAAAAATTCTCCATCGACCATTAATGAATAAATTAAGGAATTCCATTGGCTTTCTATAATTCATGTCTTCATGTCAAAATACTATAAGATAAGAGATTACCTTAACTGTATTTATTACTTTCATAATAACAATTATGAAATAGATTTTAATTTCATTGTATATATGTTTGTACAAACACTAATAATACAGTAACTACATTTATACGGTTTTCATCCCGATATTGGACAAAACTGAAAATGTGGATTGTTGTCTACAAAATATTCTTTATAAAATTCTGTTGTTAATGGAAATCAACTACATTATTACGACGAGGTCGGTTGGGCATGCACTAAACTAATGGATATTCTAAACATACAAAGATTCCTGAATATTTCAAATTGCTGAACTAAAGTGTATGAGATATTGTGTGTCTATATAAATCCCTATCGCTTTGACCTGACGTTTGCTTTGACCTTCGCCTAATTCTCTAGCTTTGTAGCATCAGTGAACATAGTGATCCCTCTGTCAACATATTAGGAAGAGTATATATAACACTTGTAAACAAACCTTTGTAGTGTACATTGATGTCTACATATATATGTATGTATGTACTTAAGACTATAATTGAATATATACATATATCTTTATTCACAATTTCTAGTGTAATGAAAACCAATTTGACCAAGAAACTTTAATTTTGGTAATGATAACAGGTTTGTACAGGTATACCTTGTGTATTTGTGTTTCTCTGGTCTATATATACAAAACAGTAAAAACAGTCCTTTGACAAAGAAACTTGAATATTTGGAAATATAGATTAAACAAGAAGCTAAGATGAATTGAAAGCTGCACGGAAGAGGTGATTCTGAATGAGAGTTAAAAAAAAGTAGTGCGAATCATTCTGGCGCGCTTATATCGGTCTAGAGTCGATTTAAAGTTCATATAACGTCAGAATAATTTGAATTGAAAAAGGTGTAGCATTTTATGTTCAAAATCGCATAAATCAATAATAATATAGTTTTAAAAGTATATTTTAAACTGTAGTTATGATATCTTAGTTCATATCTGATTTAGTCACATTCTGTGTCATGAATCCAGTGAATGACCACATACTACCAGTAGATGCTAACATAGGTATTATTTAAAGTAGGTGAGCTGGAACCTACATTCTCGTGTATACATGCCAGCTACTCATAAATCACCCAACAGGTCACCAGTTTTCATAACGTTAGAGGAGTGTGTTCATACAACTCAAGGCCATGTGTATTAAACATCTTGAATATTTAACCCGACGTAGGGAATGCACAACGACGAATTTGATAAGATATGTGTTTAATAATAGAAAAAAAATATGACTAGACTCGCGACTAAGCAATGTAGTTTCTCAAAGGACATGAAATAATTTCTAGATGAAAGTTTCAAACGTATAAAAGTAATTTCGAAGGTGTAGTTTAACATAAACAACAGGATGTAGACAAATATTACTTATCTGGGTATTACTTAGTTGACAAAACTCACATGTAACATATCATATACATTGTAAATGAATTATAGAAATAGAAAAGAAAGATATTACTGTATTCTTTGTAAAGACTAAAATTAAATATTTCAAATTTTACTGTGGTATAGAGGTTTACTGATGACATAAATATTAAATGACGCATGTTAATTATCAAAGAGGTCAACAAAACGTCACTTTTAATCAAAACGTTTAATTTTTTGAATAGATTATTTTTTATTGACAATGAGTACTCGAAGTTACTGTTTCATTTTTAATCAGATATATGATATACTGAAGGATGATGTAGTGAAAAATAAACAACTATGACCTAGAGTTCGAACATTAAAAACAATATACACAACGAGAATATATAGGTTTTGTTATTTCTGTATCATATATCCCGCGAATGATTGCTTTTCAATCATGAATTATACAAAATCGTTTTCGTTAAAGCTGCTATTATGTAAAACTAAATTAACAAAGATGGTGCTGTAGTTCTACGATCGAGCAACCCTACATCCCTACATTGGTACATGTTTATTTGTAAGGAATAAAGAAGTAGATCTTACGTACTTGTCAAGAAATATTGATTTTTTTTGTATAATGATGTCACTGGGTAACCAGTGCTACTGAGCAGGGCTTCTAGTAACATATAAATCTGTAATTGTGTTACATATTTAGCTCTAATGTCAAATAGCTCGGTTTGACTGAACATTGAGATTTATCTAGAATACTTAGATAAGGGAGTCACCTCGGCAGAATTCGTGCGAACATGAAATACTTTGAAATAAACCCAAAAAGCCAGCAAAACAACAACAATAACAAAAACAAAATAAAAAACAAAAACAATAAAAAAAAAAAAAAAAAAAAATTGACTTGCCAACATGACCTTAATCGGATCTCAAAACACATGAAATAAAATATGAAATAACATTTGACTTTGCTTTGGAATTGGAATAGGTTTTTACAGGTAACATGTCCATGTTGTGTAATATATATATACATATTTATACATGTAAATTGAATCAACTATACTGCAGTATTTAGATGCGATGTTCGAGTTTAACATATAGTATATTAACAAACTTGATGTTGATTGAAAAATCATTTTAAGTATGTAATTGAATAAAAAATTTGTAAAAAAAATAAAGACTTAATTACGTCACTATTGACGAAACCAATCATTCAAATAAATTTGACCATGTGCAAACCATAGCGAGCACGTGATATTGGATGTCACACGCACATACAAAACGTTAAAAGAATGTATCTTAAGGTATTCAGGATGACAGCGAATGTGGTATTAAATGTCTACACGAAATTAAAAAAAAAATATATGAGAATATATCCATTATATTTAATTACATTTTAGATATATGCTGGATTAATATTCAGATCTCGTCTTTACTATAAAAGTATGATTCTTTTTATCGATTTATGCATTATTTAATAGCTTTATTTCAAGTCACATTTCATTGAAGTATTCACGTTTTCAAGTTTTAAATATTGCATTCGTTTTGTCATGCCATCAATCAACAGAACCACCAAACTCAATATAAAATATTCAATACAATTAATATGCCATTATTACTTGAGCACATGGCAATTTTTTATTCATTCCCACCGGCAATTTAATCGTTTATAGCGGCAATAATGTTTGTAGGCCAAGGCTAGATGTTAATCGCCATGCAGCTGGTGCCTGCTTTCATGTAGAAATGTAACGTCTTCTTTCGTAAATAATATGACCTTGGAAGTGTCTACATTAGACAGTGTATCGTGTTGTTGTGTTCTGAATTGTCAATCTGAATTCTCATCATATGGTTTTTTGAATGCAAATGTATGCTTGAATGGCTAGATTTAGCAGTAAATATACATGAAACATGTATATACTGCGGCATAAATCAATAACATATATGATTCTTGATTGTGTGATTCGGTAAAATTCCATAGCTTTCATTACCAATGCCCTCTACAAATGTTACAGAACATTCAGGTCAGCGATGGTTGTTATCCTGCGTTGCAATCTTTAAAATCATATGGGGATGAGGCAATAAAGACAAATAACGCTAAAAGTCACCTTGAAAATGACGGTTTCGTGTCCTTTTATATATAATGAGTGTTAAGAGAACGAAGGACCTTTCTTTTCATTAAATCTCCTGTCACTATGTGTCTGGAGTGAGTGTGCCGGCTTGCTAGACCGACCTCAGTCGATCAATAGCTTTGACTGTATTTCAGAAGCTACCTCAGACAAACGCCGAGATTCCGTCTCATGATGACGTACATCTATTTTAAATACTGGGGTTTATCTTTGTAAATAGGAGGGTAAACGTACTTGAGAGAAATATGTTCGTTTATCTGAATGATAACTTGCAAATGTTCTTGGAAAGAATGCTTGCGCTTGTAATATTTATATTTGACAAACTTTTGTATTCAGTTTTGTTAATTTTACAAATAACCACATGAAGAGCGAATTGTAATATGTTAATAAGAGGGCATCAGAAGGAACATTAACTATATATATATAGATATAGTGTATGCGGTTTTGGTTTGTTTTTATGAGAATGGACGTTTTCACAAGCGTAATCAAAATATTTAAACTCGAAAATGTCATGCTTTCAAAGAGAGAATCTGGTAAATGAATGGGAAACCATTGTATGACTTTAGAGAGAGAGAGAGAGAGAGAGAGAGAGAGAGAGAGAGAGAGAGAGAGAGAGAGAGAGAGAGAGAGAGAGAGAGGTGGGGTGAGCGGGGGTTGGGGGGAGGGGGGAGAGTGCGCGCGCACGAAATAAGACACCCACGATATTCTTTTTTTTTTGACAGTTGAAGTTGATAATTATTGGAATCCTTCACAAAACTACAAACCGTCAAGTCATATTCTATCGCAGTTTATAACACGTACAATTTAAGTAGAACATAAAGGCGGGCATACATTTTTCAATCGATTGAAATAACAAAGCTTCAATAACATGTAACAAGTAGTGCCAGGTAGAATATATAGCATTCTGGTGTATCAATTATCGTGCAGTGAAGGTTAGCCTGGACGATCAACAGATATCAAATCATGAACTGGCATATAGTGTAATGTTGATATGATCGACATCATCTTGGTAGTCACGTGATCCTAGAAGATTTAATAAGCAGCAATTTTTGTCTGATAGAATTGTATGAGATTATATCATGGTTAAAAGTGCAAACCAAAGTGCTTCGGGGAGAGCAGTTCACCAATGCAATTTTCTCGTTATGGCATCGATTGCAGATAACGTAGCACAGTGCTTTAAAAAGTACACGCGAACTACCTCTCTTTGAAATAACCATTTCATAATAGCTTTACTAACATCATAGACGTTAGGCTTATTGATTTCAATAACAACCCAGAGTTTTACCAATCCTTGTAATTCATATGCTTACTTTTTTCCTGACATCAAAGAGCCGTTCCCATTACATTTATCTTGGAGATATGAAAACGTATATGTTAAAGAAAGCTTCAAAATTTAGATTTATTATGTCGACATAAACGTTAGTGGGCCAGGAGTTACAGAAAGAATTGGTTTTATTAACGTGATGATAAAATAGTTTACACCACCACTTGTTAAAGTACTTTAACATAGACAGAGGTAATTAAGTTGCTGCAATCTATAGACATTTGTATATTGTACAGCGTCCCTTAATTCAAACTGTCTGTCTAGATTTTTAAACCGATAACATTTCTTATCGACAAATTTATCCGATATGTTTGAATTCGTAAAAGGTTCTTGAATTGTATTTTAAACCTGCAATATTAATTATTTATAAATAGAAAATAAAATATGTTCAGAACTACAGAATAATTCAAATTTCATTAATTATTCTTTTTACATTTTTTTTGTTTTGTTTTTGGTTTTTTTTTCCATTCAATTAAAAAAGATGGAACATTGTTTTTCTTCTCGCTTCATCTTCTTATTTTGTTGATTTATATAAACTGCTGAAACCCAGACAACTTGCTGAGCGACCCATCAGTATAACTATCAAAGTATATTCATATCTTTAAAAAAAAACTATTTCAAGTGGGGCGATAACTTGAAGTCTGTACATTCTAATGCTTGCATATGAAACCTCATGAAACAGTATAGTAGTTTTAAATAATATATTTAATATCTCTGACTTTTTATAACAGGTTAAGTGAGGGCAGACAGTTGAAACGTAAGTTGTGGAGACCATTACGCGAAGAGATCAACAGCCTGGAGGACAACATTTTAAACCATTCGTTCAGCTTCGATTTTCAAAACGTATAAGTCAGTTTCAAGTAATGATATCGAGAAACAAACTACACCTGACTAATTGAACAGGTTCGACGCCTTAACGTCTGAGCGAATATTGGAAATATTTTTTCCTAGATAGTGGCGAGGAATGTTTACTGTATTCAAAAGTGAACCAAAGATTTGATTCATGATATAAACATATAAATCTTATTCTAATTCTAAACTTTTAAAAGAAATTTGTTTACCATATGCATTCGGCAATAATCTACAAGTTCATATAGCCTTGAACTTTTGAAATTAAAGTATATCTTTTAAGGTTTGTTCAATTAAGGAATCAAGTATCCACGAAAACTGACCCCCACGAAAAAATGAGTCCCTCAAAAATATATCATTTCGTAGAATATACAGTTAAACATGAAAATGGGTATTTCTTAAGCCTAATGTTATATGATTTTGAGCGAAACAAGCCGGGGGGAAAGGGACATCATAAACCTTGTTTAGTTTTAATTTTGTTTTATCAATAAAATTATCATTTACATTTGATGTGTTATTTATTTTATGCAGTTATTTAAAAACGAGGATACTTTAAAATGGCTTGATAAGTTATGAAACCTTCCTTTATAGAAATAATGTAGACAGCACGTGATTCACGCGACACGTGATGCCATGTGATGTCTATCAGCAAAAACAAATTAAGGCTGTCATAATATAATCCTTTGTGGAGTTACCTATCTATCAATTTGAACTGTGTATTTTATTTTTGGTTCACAATTTAAAAATCAATACATACTATGACACAAGACTGATTGTTGATTAGAAATAGAACACAATGTATGTAGTCAAACAAAGCATTGTTTTAAGTGTTATTGCATGTTTGGGTGCTGCACGATAACACGAAACACGTTACAAACTTTGTCATACTTTTGTTAGACAAAGGTTTACCTTGTAATATTGAAACTGTAAAAAATAAAACTTAGAATACATTTGGAAATTGTATTGGACCCAATGTCGGTTGGTGATTTAATAAGGTGAGGGAGAGATCTGTGCCAAGTAGGATTTAGCTACATAATGCAGCTATTTATAGACCAGCCAGAATACCTGAACGAGTTTAGAGTAAGATACATTCCGATTGGGTTTATGTAAATATCTCTCTTGGGTAAGTCACATAGTTTTTTGCACACATAGGGCATTGGGTCAAGGTGTGAGACGTATCACGCTACACACTTGTGCAAATGTTTATGTAATATGTTGAACGTCGCTGCACTCTGCTCACATAGTATTTAACATAGCAGACACGTGTCTGATATCTCCATGCATCAGAATGCATTAAGTCAAGTAAATAGAAAAAGAGAAAAATCTATTCTGCAATTGATGTAAATTAGACACTTTCAATGAAGGAAGATCATTTTAATCTTATAAGTTAAACAGCATAACACCATAAACTACACATTTTTACCGTACTTGGTGAGAATTACGATCCGGTGATCATTTACATAGTAAATAACATTAAAGAAAAAAGTGTCCAGTTACCAGTGTTCAGGAAAGCTCTTGTAGTAAGACAGTTCGTAAATGCAATAAATCTTCATTCTAAGACAATAAGAAAAATACTGTCATATTTGCAATCCAAACTCAAATTCAATAAATCTTGGGTAAACTACATATATGTATGAACAAAAGATAAGTTTACACGGAGACGCATGAAAAAGTATAAGGAGAATAAGACCAGGTGTTCGGGAAGTATAAGCGTACGAAAAAAAACTATCACAACTATCATATTCTTGATCAACATTCCCTTGTCGGTCTCGTCGATGAGACGCTTTCTCATCCTTAACACCTGGTCGTATTCTCGTCCTTTTTCCACGAGTTTCTTTATGAACTTAATTATTCTTTTGTTTATATTTTTCATTCATTTCGAGTTTGATTTAAGACTGTTGACAGTTGTCGTGGTGTCGTTTGCTGGTAATTGATTGTACACTTGTCTTATCATTCTACATGATATGATGTGCGTATACTGTTTATCACTGTAAGAATGGGGTTTTTTGTAGGTTTTGTCGATTGTCTTTTTCCAAATGTCCTCAAATGAAATTTCCTTAACACGATTTTCTTTCTCATTTTTTCAGCGTTGCGGTTTTTCTATATTCAACAAAAATGTGTATTCTCCTGCGTATTTTCGATAAAGAGACTTAAAGTTAAATTAGGTGAGAAAACAAACACATTTTAATGTCAGCGTGTATGCCTTGTGCTTTTTAAATCTATATTAGTACATTGCGTCTCGTCTTAGGTGACAATGGAAAGCGTAGATGGTAACAGAACTCGCTATTTCATTCCCTTAGGTAAGTATACAGTGAGAAAGATAAAACAAGTTTGAAAAGCTTAATTATTTAATTTTTAAAAGTCTTAACGATAATATGAATTACATTTTGAAATGTAACAATATCTTACAATGCTTCCTATTTCGATGCTAGACTTTGTTGACAAAATACTGAAATTCACACTGGGCTCGTTATTGAGTGTGGTTTATTTCGACATTGAAAATAAAATGCCAAATATTGTTAATGTTGATGTATTCAATGATATTATCTAGGTTATATTCGACAATGGATTTTAAAAGGATGCTACAAAAATCAAATTAATATCTGCCAGTAATTGGTACTTCCACGAAAAAGACTGTTTTGCTTCAAGCTTGATGGAAAAAAAAAAAATCAATCTTTTCGCTTTTCGGTAGGACTAACAAACACATCATTTCAGTATTTTATCTGTTGTTACATTAAACGGGAGAAATGATCATTTCATTTTGTTTCCTTCTTGTTTAGAGGTCTTGCTATTTCTTTTACTTACTGTATAGCATGTTAATTGATTCTGAATGACAATAATTAGTGATCGCATTGCGACTCTGGTGAAAAAAATTTCTTCTTCGCCCTTGAATTCTCCAAAAATGATTTGCTCTATTCGTCGTTTATCCGTAAAAGACAAAAGGGTGTTTGTTTTTTATCGATACTATAAGCAAACCAATAACGAAATTATGTTAGTATGAATATATTTCCAATGAACTAAACGACAGACATAGTTCACAACCAGCTGCTCTTTTGATTTGTGGCCGTAAGGAGTGAGTGACCTTTTATGCAAATGGTTAGCATCAACAATAAACAAACAACTAATGGACGCAGTGTCAGACACCTACGTGGTCTGTGACCTTGAGTACTATAAGTCGGACAACATGGAGGTTACCGACAGACAAATCAATGGCCCAGAGGTGACTAGTACCAAAGCGCATCACGGCCAGTTATGACTAATCGGATTTCATAAAGAAACTGTGTGCTTTAATCAATAATATGACGGGTTTAAATATCATTGAAATAATTCTAAATTCTAATCTTATGAATAGTACGTTTCTCGCCGTGTGCGTGATAGAAATAAAAAAAAATAATAATGAAAATAATCACACTTCCTCTAAAGGGAGAAAATAAAATAAAATAAATCAATTTCGTCTTTTTTGTTCTTTTTACCAAGAACAGGTCATCGCTCTGTTTGATTAATATTTAGAAAGGTTAATCTAAAAATGCTTAATGAAGTGCAATTAAGAAAAAACAACCCCGCAGTGTTCCTGAATTTGATGTCATGCAACAGGTCATTGATTCCATTGTGTTTTAAGATTAGTTTTACATAAACAAGAGAGCTAGACATATAGAGGCAACTCTAACATATTAACTACGTTTGTGTTTGTGAAGACAGCTATTGAGATGATGGTATAATTCTATCATTAGACTGCGGTAGATGACCCGTCCAATAAAAACAAGTCAATACGGTCATTAGCTCGAAAAATACGTCATATTCAGTAGCTGCGGGCAGCATGTAATGAAGACCACAAGCCGTACGTACTATTGTTAGCAGAACTAAGAAGGTCAGCCATCCTGGAAGGCTGATAAATTTGCACAGCTAAAGAATAAAGTACATTTCCACTTTAACGGTTTCCTGCGAACACACTGGCTTTTTTCCTCTCTCTTGTTATCGATTTTTAGGCCATAAATTTCTTCGTGTTACTGATTAAAAGCAATAAAGCGTAAATCACTCCGCCGCTTGCAAAGTATCGATCGTGCAGAAATAGCTTCTAATAGAGGCTGTGGAATAAATTGGGTCACCTTGTATTCTGTTAGTGCACCACAAGCGCTCCGGGTCGCTGTACTATTCAAGGACAAGATGGCGGCAAGCTGGGGATGCTGGGTCGGCAGCAGAAAATAGCAGACGATATATTTTTACATCACGCGGGCTTGACTACACACAGGAAGCAAAGCATCGATATGGCTATAAACACAGGAAAAACAAATTACGCAAAACAGAAGTAGTCAGATTTAATTTCCAAAATGATGTTTGATGGTAGCGCTGTTTCGTGTTAATGTATGCAATTATCTTTTTCTCAAGGATACTGACATCACAAAAAACCAAATCGGCACAAAGAGTTATGAGGCTCCGTAGAGGCAACGTGTACTTGGTGTAGGGAGTAAAAGTACAATGAAACAGATACATCATAATTACGACTGACATGAGCCGAGGCAGAGCTGGTGAAGTAGAGGGAATGCAAAAAAATATCTCATTATTGGATTAATAAAGACCTTGGAAATAAGTGGATACCGTGTGCACTTTCCACAGTGCAGTAAAATTTAACGACGGTGGTGACGGCACGTTATTGGAACGATACCCATTCCTTTTTCTGAATTAAAAAAATTACGGACTATTAAAACGACCTTGAAGGATAACTTTAAAGCAATTTAACGTTATTGCCAGTTAAAACCTTCAAGGAGTAAAATGATGGTATTTTGTAAAAGTAGAGGGGCATAGAAAAGACAATAAGATGGTGGCCTTGAATTGAGCACAAGTAATAAAAAAACGGCTTGATGAAGGAATAAAAAAGATTCATTGGTGTCTTGAGAAAGATTAACATTCATGGTTTGAATTGTGCATATATGTTCACAGACTGATAATATAGTGTTTAATAGTTTATAAGATCGATTTTTCCTTTACAATGGTGATTGTTCAAACGAAACCTGTCAGTGATGATTTTGATGATAGTGATTGTACAATAGACACGCAAGTTAATAAGTAATTAAACTGCATCATGTACTACTGTTTTGTCCTTCTAGGACTCTTCAGTAATACTAACGGCCCGATTTTTGCAGCCCAGAAGGCAACTGAGGGAAGGAAAAAATAATTAATTAAACTGTCTCATATACTGCTGTTTTGTCCTTCAAGGACTCTTCAGTGACGCTAACGGCCCAATTTTTTAAGCCTTGGAGGCAACTGAGGAAAGGGAAAAAACAGGTGATAAAATGTCAGAATTCAGATTTGAAAGTACACTACTAGCCCTATAATTCAATAAATTTATGTTTATCTTATTTGTTCCGAAGACCGTCAAAAAGATGTGTAGGAATAGACCCTCTAGTACTAGATGTCCACCAGCAGTGTCTGATACCTAATGTAATCTCCTGGCGAAAATATCCATATTTTCCATTGAAAAGAAACAAATGGATTAAAACTTAACGTGATTGAGCATGAATAACATCTAATCAGGTTTCAGCACATCTGTGAAAAAGACCACGAACGAATGTATATCATTTATAAATGTCAATACAATAGGATTGCTACAAAAAGATAAATAAATGGTAAAAAAAGACCTTATTCTAACGTGAGAATCGATACCAATGCAGTTGTAATTCAAAGTAGGATAAAAACACACAATAACTATTGTGATTCTGAATAAAAAAGGGAAGTCAATTATTGTTCATGATGATAAAGGGCATCAAAAATCCTAAGGAATTTATGTTGTCATTACACAAAAGATAGAAACATCAAAAAGCGTCAAGCGTTTGATCCGCCCTAGAGTTCTGTACGAAAACTGTTTTACAATAGTTGTTAGTGCTGGGGGCTTATGTTAAACATTTTCATGTGCATGTGTGTAGTAATAAAATCATGAAATATTTATCATAAATGCACAGAGGTGAGTTTTAGTTTAAAACAAAATTTGACATATTGTAAGTAGGTATGACGTAAATGAGAACAAATTGGCAAAATATCTGCAGATTAATAGACACATACCGTACAGACCTCCCCTATCTAGTCTATGAGGATGTTTACTTAAGTAACAAAATCATTAATTGTGTTACATGGCGCTACCAGTCTAGTAGTGTTGTGCGTGGGCATAAGGACGCATAATTCTAACACTATCTCATCCACAGTGATATCACTTCTATCACTGAGGCAGCTCTTGTCAATAATGCATAGATGACGGATTTCTATCTACGCCCTAGCCTGGGAATATGAAGAGCATATAATTTATTTACCATGACCTTGGGTAATAGGCGGGAGTCGCGTGCACTCTATTCAACACGAAATGATATTAACTCACACTTCTGGAACTAATTACTTTTTCCTGAAATCAAAATACACGGTTCACAAAACCAATTGGCCCGTATATGATGCTGTTGGCTATGTTTTATTGCTTTGTGTCTACCTGCCTCTAGTTGTATCAGTTAGTTTGTACTTTTAAAAATGAATTAATGATTTTTACTTATATCACGAATCATTGATTATATGTCAAACTGCCTTAAGAAAGTCTACAAATATATGTTTATTAAAAAAGTAAAAAAAAAAAAAAAATGTTTCGATAGAAAAAAGTAGGTATTTTCACATTATGTACAATGTCAACAAGAAGTTAAGTATCAAACCTGCACATGGAATTTCTCAGAGTATATTAAAAACGTTTTAGAGTTGGTAAACAAATCTAGAAAAATATCTAATTCTCTGTATGTTTAAGTATCGGATAAAGGCATTTGATATATTGAACATTTCTCACATTAAACTTCCGAATAAATCTTTTTATATCATGTTTAGATTTTGATAAAAGATATATAATAAGTTATGGTATACTACTAGGAAAATGCACACTTTTTAAAGTCATTTTAAATCTTGATGAAAATATTTTATTTCATAGTTCACCCTAGAAGCATGTAAACAGTGTTTATGGTAATGTTTTGTTGTTGTTGGTTTTTGTTGTTAATGTTTTTTTTGTTTTTTAATGATGATTAATGATTCATTTTGTTACTGTTGTGATTCATGATTTCATAAAAACCAGATATGTGAACTACATTTGGATGCCTAGTGTAGATTAAAAACAACACGTTATAACACAAGGTTCAAAATGTGATTCTTAATTCGTTATTGAATCCCACTACTGTGCCTTTCCACAAAGATACTTCATGAACGCAGAGATTTGTTCACTACAACCAGTGATTCTCAAGAGATCAAGTCTGGTCCAGATATATTTAATAGGTTTTTATAACATTATTAGACCGCACACTTCTGCTATTAGGCTGCATATGCCTTCCTCCAAGGGACCATGACACACACTCCTTCAGTCATAATACGCTAGACAAAATTTGGTAACTTTATAAATTGTCATGGGACAAAAATTTAGTCCATTGTCAAGCCCGAATTTAGTCAGCACTTCAATTTTTGATATATTATTTTCTTTCATTTCTCAACAAATAAAAAGAGATTACACATAATCGATCCCTTTTGACAAATGATGTCCTCACCACATTTCGGTCCGAAATAGGGTTCTTAGCCAATAGTTTTTAAAAGAAAAAGTTGGCGAACTAGTTAGTGACTAACGACACGCAGCTGCATCAGTACACGAGTCCTCTGGAGTTAATAATGTGCACTTTTGTTTATTAGAGTGGAATCAGCAGACTTGATCAAACATGTTAATGTAAATATACACATAATGATCTAAATGAATAAATAATTGATGGATGAAGCGGGCGCGGTGGCTCCATATACCCGTATTATAATTGTTTGTTATTGTCTGATATTGAGAGTAATTGTATAGATTAAGTGTGACATATAAATTAATAATAGACAGAAATAAAAAAAAAACTAATATAATATAATCAATGTTAACTGATCGATGAAGCAGAAAAGGCTCACTCTATCATAGCACATGTTTGCATCCTTCTTGTCCTCTTTTCCAGGAGTTATCGAAAGCATATTTATTCTTTATATATTTTGTCCTCCTTCTAACGATGTTGCGTTTGAACTCTAGATTATTTTAAGATGTCGGTATGTTCATACAATACCGTTGTTGTTTACTTTGTTTTCATTTAGGAACGTGACATTACCTTCCTTCTTGAACGAATGGAAACGTAAATGGCAGGCGTCGTCAATGAAGCAGAAGACGAATTTCGTTCCAGATCACAAGGTCTTATTATATGTCATTTCCCTCAGCCCAGGAAGATGAAAGAAAACTCGCCGGCCTCTTTTATATTGAATATTGGTGTATTTGTAAACGTATGTGGAGAATTTATGAATGTAATATACTAATCCGATAACATTTAATAGATTTTGTAATATCACAACTAGTTAGAAAATTAAGCATGACGTTTTGATGACTTCACTGTCGTCTTCATCTTTGACCTTTGATGTATTGTGTACGAGACGGTGATAGATCGTATGACATTTCGGCTGTGGTATAATCTTGTGTACACTAATGTGGAAAGAAGTGTGACGAGATGGCGATAAGATTATAGTGAAATAGGACGACGTTAGTGGTCCTCCACCACGTACATAATGTGATAATCTAATTAGATATGTAGAAATAGTTATTTTAAATTGATTTATGTTGCCTAGCGACCTATAGACAGCCACGGTACATAGCAATTTATTTAGAACAAATTTAACCGATATTTTAACATATATTGACATTTTAAAAAATAACTTTTCAAAATAATTCAGATTTAACTTAGCTCTCAGAAATAAACATCACTAACTTTAACAATTTCCAGTAAAGCAGCTGTAGGTCCTAACAGACAATTCGACTTTATTACGTCTCAAAGCTCCGTACTTCCGGTTTAGCATATGTCAGCTGTCTAAACCCCAATTTTTGGTTAATTCCCCACATGCAACACAATTGATATGTCTGTCTAGAATTGCAGTCCACAGATGCCAGTAACTTCTATCCTTGCCATATGTGTTGACGTGACAAAATATGGGAAAATGCCTTTGTGACCTTAACCATAATAGCTTGAGGAAAAAAATTACCGACGGGAATATCATTTCAAGGAAGAAAAAAGACTTACCAGTGGGAATAGCATTTCAAGGAAGAAAAAAGACTTACCAGTGGGAATAGCATTTCAAGAAATAGGCGTTTATTTTATTATGACTTAGGTAGACAGATAATGGAATATGTCACTTAGAAGGATATCAAATTACCAGTATTCCAACACGTTCATATTCAAAAGTTGGTGAACATTTTGGTAAATATTTCTGGAAACGGATTTATATAAGTTGAAACAACTTGTTTCCGGATCCTATTCATTTGTACTGTGTGCTATGTGTTGTTATGAATTCAATACTGAGCGAAATAAAGTTTATATAAGATGATATACCTTCCACTCTACCTTGGGTAAATCTTATATTAATAGGTCTGGTCTTAGTAGTGAAGAGTAGATCCGCTCTCCCCTTGTAGATAGCTATGTAGTATCCTAGGCAACATCTTGCATGAAATCAAAATATTCTGATACATGAACTCTAGATCTATTGAAATAGGCAGGTCTCGAGATACCATAATATGAACGTAGTCTCATCTAAAGCAATGATATTAACCATGAAAAATAACAGAAATATTTTGTTTTTAAATACGAGAAGTCACCGAAAGAAATTTCTTTTAAACTTTAAATCAGATTTGACGCCAGATCAGTACAATTTGTCAAAATATGATGTGCATTTTGACAATCAAATATTTCTTTTACATTGTTACTTCATGTCTATCATTCAACACCGACTATGGTGTTGTCTAACCAGAATATAAATCATCCGACGGAATACAAATAAAGCGTGAACGATATATTGAATCAATAAACGTTTTGGCAAGTATGTATAGTATATAGTGATGATTTGATATAAATGTACATCGCTTCACGGAAAACAATTTTATTTGTAGAATATACAAGATATGACAATATTTGTGTTTGTGCTGCTATCGGCGATATCATCATGTCAAATGTAATGCTAAGGGCAGTTAAGGTCGTAGACAGTCCAGGCTATCCCACCGTAGGGGTTTAGGTCATTGCTTGATATTGGAATGCATCTACAGGCTGAACCGTAGCTAAAGACACATACTAGAAATAATTACTTTTGATTAGGACGGCAACCGAACACACAGACTGTATACCACACGCATCCATCAACCTTTCCAAGGATGAATAGTGCATGGTGACCTCGCTCAGATTGGCAAGCGTCTGGGAACAAATCCATAAAGTCCATCAGACATTCTCCACGTTTCTTAAAGCGTTTGCATAGACGTTGATCAATATCTTTGGACATAACAATGGAATTACTTGTAATTTATTCTTTTGACTGTACTTTTGCCTCGGTATCCGGACTCAGTGTTTGTACTCCATTAAGGACTTGACCGTCTGCCTTCCTATGGTGACGTGCGCGGGAACATCACAGTTCCTGATCTCATGCACCACTGAAAAAAAAATCTTGTTTCAGACATGGCTAGCCAGACAATAAGCTACCTAAGAGTCCGAAAAAAGTCTCGAGGAAACGAAAGGTCATCCAAGATTGACTAGTGGTCATATACACATCAGAAAAGTCCAAAGAACCTTTGTGCTTTAACAGTGCAACCTCCTTTCCCCGAGACATATTTTATTGTTGGAAGATTTTATTGAAAAGATATGTAATGATGAATGTCTCCTGATAGTCAAGAATGATAGTATCACTAAATGCAAGCTTCTTTTAAAAGTGTTCTAGTAAGTGATATTGAGCGAAGGCTTTGATAAAATATATTTCTACTTCAAAGTTTTTACAATGTAAATTGAATAATGTTATACGTCTGTCTTCGCTTAGTTTAAGATTTTCCCGATATTGGTTTTAAAACAAAGCCCGTCTAATTTTCTTTTGCCTAAGCGGTGTTTGAATTTCGTTCATCTCCGTTACAGAACTGTCAAGATTGTGTCTTTTGTTAATTAAAATCGTAAACACTAGAACTGCACCAATTTCACCTCTGACTTAGTTCGCAAAATCCCGTTTAGCAAGCTATGTTACTTGGTTGCTTCCCCTAAATTTAAACTGTAATTTAGTCAATTCATTAAAAATTCCTGTTTTTGTTCATTAGATTCTGTAAAAAAAATACGCCGAAATAAATGAAAATTTCAAATTATCATTAGACTGATTATGTGGTGACACTACTTGCACTGAATACACCAGAGACATGAACAGTGATGTTGATAGCCTCACAACCAAGGGAAATTCTGTTCTCTTTTGAAAACGAAAATTGTCATTTTTTCTTTAAATGCCATTCAAGTTTTCTTACGAAAACATGTATCTGTAAAAGAAAATCCCGTTCATTCTAGAAATGATTGAGAAATTTTACGAAATAAAACAGGATATTCTTGTATTCAAGTATGATTATTCACTGTTAATTTTGATTTCCGTCCTTGAATACCATGTTCTTATATGATAACGTGACATTACTTACAAAGGTTGACCAAGGTTTACATGGCGATGAAGCAGAAGATGCTTACTCTTCCGGAACACCTGATCTTATTCTTCGTGTACTTTTTCAGGAGTCTCTGTGTAATATCTTTCTTTTGTTCATACTTTGCCCCAGTTTTATGGAATTTGAGTTTGAATTATGATTATGTTGCCTTGTAGATATTATCTTGTTTTGTTTTTTTTTTTATCTTATTTTTTTGGACTGAAATTGACATATTTGTGGTTGTCATTTCCAATAAAATCAGGTTGGAAAAAACTCAAATATCATTATTGTATTACCGATAAAACTTGTGAATTCAGCTTACTTCAGAAAGTACTCGTGAGGAGTAGTATAATTTTGACTGATTGCAGTGACAACCCAACTTGTCAATGCAACACTGGTGATTGACTGATATTAGGAGTTCCACGCTTCGTTAAGAGGGCATTGAGTCTTTTCATTAGTACAAATGTTATTCCCTTTGTTGCTATCCTGATGAATACTACTCGGATGTACTCTTCACCAAATTGCTGGCAGGGTCTTGTGGTGCAGGTTTGCCATCTTCCAATTTTGTTAATAACTCTCTTTGAGATGAACAGACTTGTGTTGAAAAAATATAATTCGAATTACGAACACAAAGTGCTAATTATGAAAATATTGTTAAATACTGTGTTAACTATCGACAAGAGAATCAAATACAGTAGGGTCAAACTTCTTCATACATTTATTTCGTCCCTCCAGGACTCATTAGCAATGTTAAGAGACCGGATTATATTTAGAAATCTTTGAGATAACTAAGTAAAACAAAAATCGATCAAAAAATCATCACTGTTACAAAGTGATATCATTTCATTTATCTGGTCTTATCTAATAATAAACGAATTTAAAAAAATAGAACCTTCAGATCTTAAAAGAAAACAAAGATTGAGTAAAGTTCATTGTAACGCAACAACCTTGCTAGAAATTGTCTGCTTTAAAGTTATTTCTTTCCGATTTTGTACTTTAAGGAATGAACTACGAGGTCACCCAGTGCACGTGTATTGCCGGAGTCGATGACTTGCCCCGGAGAGGTAGTAACGAAGTTCATTTCCATTGATTCTGTCATAATATATACATTCAATAATACCAAGGTCAAAGCAGTACCATTACTACATATCCCAACAGCAAGGATAAGTAAAGAAGAACATTCCAGTGTTTTGTACTGAATGAACCCCACTGCACTTTCGCGAAAGCTGTATAAAGACGGCATGGACAAACCTACCATTTATCTTCTGTACACTTGATGATACGATGTATGATATATACAGGCAATGTTCAGGAATGACGAATTTTATTTATTTACACATTCAAGGGGGAAATGTTATCAAATTCCTGAAAGTTTTGGCACATCTTCTGAAACCCATCCTTGAAGAGGCTTACAACACTAAGATAATCCTTGATGGGTTGTTCTGTCGTCAGCCACACGTCAGAGGAATGTCTATAATCACCGCACTCAATAACATTTTAGAATTTAAAAACAACAACCATGTTTACCACATTTCCTCATTATATTTCTTTTAAAATTTCCTTTGTGTTTCATTTAGATGATTAGTCATTGAATAATGATTTATTTTATATATTTCAGATCCAAAGTTTCAGGATATCAAACGGACAGTGGTTTCCTCAAATATATTTTGAAATACAGCGTTGAAATTTTATATTCTGACCTTCCGTATCGTGTACGTGACAGACATCATCTATAGAGTACCTATGTATGTAGATATGTTGGTGTATACTTGGCTAACTTAAAAGAGACAAGACAGACATTCAAATAAGTAGAATTTGCGTAGGTGCAAAAGGTATTAGTGCGACTCTGTAGCTTTATGTTTGAATAGGTGCAATAATGTAATTTGATGTCTTGATTAAGTTGAATGCGAAATTGAATAAAATTTAAATGACATGTTAAGTTGAATAAATGTGAATGCGTAACTTTAAATTACAATACACGATTCATAATTATGTAGCAATCATAATATAAAAAAACAAGAGTCAAAATTATTAATTGATAACATACATACAGATTTTCGGGATAGTTATTTTTTTTGCTAGTGATACAGTGTAACATTAGTCTTCTTTTCGTTAAAATCGATCCGTTCAAGGTATGCTCTTTGTGACAAGTGAGTGCAATCTGTAGTCGTAATGTAACCTACTAGATCTGTATCGTCACCCTACTGGAGCGTTCATCGGCACCAAGAACCTCTCTGAAAGTCCGTAAACAAGTTAGCAGATCATTCCAAGGTCATTTCCTAGTCTAGCACATACGTATTTGTCAATAACAAAGCATACAAATAAACAGTACACATATACACACACACATATATATATAACGTATATATGACTTTTAGATACATCAGTTTTTATTCTGATTTTAATATTTAGTCTGCAGAACGGGAAAAAAACTGTTTAAATATTCATATCAACATATTTACATCATGTTCATTTCCATGTGATTCTGAATCTCAGTACGTTCACCCAAATAATATAACTTAGCGTAGATCAGCGATGATAAAGATTTATTTTTAGACAGATGTCTGGTTATTAAGCGTTTCACCATAAGCGTATCTTCAAAAATGAATTGACACTTTTGAATACAGCTAATCATGAATGTGGTTTCTACAAATTTTTGTAAAGTATATTTAGCTTAAATTTAAACTGCTTCTAACTTGTGACAGATTGTTATTTATAACTTTTGTGTCATGTTTTGTAACGTTTTCATGATATATTCGTTAAAGTTATCCTTACTCACTCCCTGTTTATCACAATTTACTTGAAGCAATGTTTTACCTTCATAAAGGCAAATGTATTCGATAAACTACACAATGACATGTATAATCAGCACAGACCAGGAAATATCATAGAGTTAATAGTATCCTGGTACACACATATGGAATCGAATAAATTCACGCGTGATTTCAGCCACCCAATGTGTACCCACGGGGTATTTAGCCAAGTATCTCGGTAAATGACGTGGTACTGATGTAAACAACTTGAGTACTAATTCGGTCGGGCGACAAAGTGATTGCCCATAACCAATCATTGACGTCACAGGTCAGTGACACGTGGGACTCGGGACCAATCCCAGGCCGCAAAAATGCTACCACACATGGCATCCTGAGGTTAAACGTGTTACTTTTTACTATGTAAGCATGTATTTTTTTTTTAAAAATATTTTAGATTCACAAGTAAACAAATAAATCCTTTTATACAAGAAGTTTTGCATCTTAAAAAGATTAACTTTGATATATTGTTTCAAAATTGAGATACAGCCTTATTAATGTTTTTCAGTTACTTTTTTAGAAACGGAATGTAATGGAATTTGAGTAAACAAGATAATTCGGTATCCGAACTAACCGACTTCCTTCTGCATCAATCTTGTTCATCAGTAATAGAGGTGCCAGGGAATGAAAAGGACAATCTTTTTTTCTATTACAGAATGTAGCCTGGAATTATTTTACTTAATATTTAGGTTTTTATTGTCCTTTATTTGTCCAATTACTTTGGAATTCGAGATAAAAACTATTTGCGGTTTCAAGTGCATATTTAACTGTATTTCGAAATTTCTATATGGAGTGTTTACTTTAGTAAGTGAATGTAAGTCATAATCAAAACGCACAATCATTTAGCAGTCAAAAAATACAGTCTAGTGACCAAGTGATAATGCATATTAAGTACTATTTATAGATATATGCATGACGCGATAATTTATGCATATGACGCTTTAGACCAGTATAAATATAACGGATTTTATATCTTACAGAATTAGAACTATGTGATTGTCGTTACACCGTGTGTTCTTGTTTAATTTTAATCATTTTATGTATAACAAAATGCCATATAATGTACAGATTTTCCTTTTATTTGGTACCAGTTGGTGCAAGGGTAATCCAACAGTAAACAAATCCATGTGACATTTAAACGACATCTGCATCTGGAAAAAAAAGAGGGCCGTTCAGTTTGTTTAAACATTAATTAATCGGGGGCGTCAGTAAGGCTTCTATCTCGTTATAGTTACAGTACACAAGAGAACGATGCTTGAACAACTAATTAAAACGTTTCACTACTTGATTACACAATGACGCCTTTGTCTAATTTAAAGTTAAGAGGCTAATTCAAAGTGACCAAAAACTCTTTTTTTTGTGTTGTGTGGTTTGGTTGTAATTCATCGAACGATATTTTCATGTGATTTAACAGTTCTAAATATCTTTGTAGAAAATTTTACAAGCTGGATATAAGAAATGAAGGTAAGTTGTTAGCATTATAGACAATGTCTGATTATTTTTTGAGAATTTTCCTTTTAGAGGGAAAGAGTAAACATACTGTAAACATAACGGACATCATATTATTTTCGAGAATTGTTATTTTAGAAGTAAGAAGTCAAATAATGTTGACAGCATTGTCTGATTAATTTCGAGAATTCTTTTTTACCTGTAAAAGAATCAATATTTCCTGTGTTTTGTTTTTCAAATTGCAGCAGTTTTATCCCTAATTTTCGACTTTTCTTTGTATCTCTATATTTTCTATCTCTTTCTATCTTTCTACACGTCTCTCTTTTTCTCTCTTTTCCTCTCTACTCTATTGTTTTCGCTCTCTCTTTTTTCTCTTTCGTTAATGTCCACGTGACTGTCTATATATCTGTCTGTTGGAGTGTTGTGATAAATGGAATGTTATTAACCTGATGTAGCCTCATGTTTTAGGATGGCCTCAGCATACTTGAACCAATTGTACCAATAACACTTGTCACCATGACACAACCATCTGATTATAAGTGTGTTAAAAATAGTACTCCGTTACTAACAGAACGGAATTACCGCTATTACGCTCATAAACACGTAGTAAAGAAGGATTTCCATGAACTTAACATACTTAAAGTCCAATGAGATAGCGTGATATCACATGATTCAGAAAACGATGATTTTTAGAATTTTGTAGTATCATACTCGAAAATAAAACATTTCATAATTGAGAACACGTATGGTATTTATATACTTTAAATTTTTTTTGTTCCTCATCGTGATTTCATACAAATCTGAAAGATTAAGTACAAACCACGATTAAAGATAGGGTTTTGTATACTGTAATGCCTATTTGACTTTAAGGAAGATATGGCAGGTTGAACCTGTGGCGAAGGAACAGGTTTTTACATCCGGGAGCAGCTGGTTCTCCTACGTCAAATTCATACCTCCTTATCTTCTCCCTATATCAGTGGTGTTGTTACATAATGTGTTGTTTTTATTTTAAGTATAAGAAATCGCATTGCGGTTTTATTGAGTTTACTGACCTGAATTTGTTTAACGAGTTTTAGAAGTTTTCGGGCTGCTAGAGAACTTAAATGAAAACTTCGTAACAAGTTTCATAGATCATATTTCAAATGTAGATAATTTTAATATCCTATTTATCTCATGGTCTATCATATAGGTAAATACAGCTGAAAACAGAAAACTAAGTCATTTTGACCAGTTTTCTATGGTTTCCATTGTTATCTCACAATACAAAAAAGTTGAGTTCGTGAGGTCATTCATTATTAACAGAAACAGAAAACTAAGTCACTTTGGCCAGTTTTCTATGGCTTCAGTTGTTATCTCAAATACAAAAGTTGAGTTTGTGAGGTCAATTCATTATTAAAACCTGACGTCATGACTGTTACAATAACAACTGTTGTGTAATACACAAAATACCACATAGGTTTGGTCATTAGTAATGCGACAATTATGTAATAAAAGATGGCCTTTGCTCACTTGTGTATTCAAGAAATATTGAAAAAGAGTATTTTGTTGAGTATTTTTCTTTCAAAATGAAAACCGAGGTAGTACGATATTAAAGATGGCCGTCATAGCCGCCATATTGAATCCCCAGTTGTTGTTTTTTTTATTTTGTCACTACTTTGATATCATACTTGTGCACTGTGGCATAAAGTTTACAAGTTAAACTTCATATCATATTGGTATGTCATATATTTTCTAAAGAACATATATATCTGAGATAAAACAGCTATTAAAGAACATAGTCAGAAATTAAAATTATCGTAAAGTGCTGAAGGAAACTGTTTTAGAATGTTTTAGGGTCGTCATAATGATCTCCTTGGGAAATATTCCATTTCCTTATGCGATGTGAAGCTGGAGGTGTAATATTCCTGTTAGTTCAGTTGTTATTTACCTTGTTCTCATTTGGGAACGTGACATTACCTTCTTATATGGACCATGATGAACAAGGGGTGATTCTTCGATGAAGCAAAAACGCTTACTTTTTCGGAACATATTGTCTAATTCTACGTTTATCTTTTCATGTGTTTTCTTTTCTTGTTCATATTTTGACCTCGTTTTCTTTATTGCATTTGATATTGGATTGTGACTCTGTTGACATGGTAGTATTTTTGTTTACTTTTCCGAATATCATTGTAAATGATTCCGTTCCTAAAATACGGACGCATCTGCAGTTTTTTCCTGTAATGTATATACGGCAGAAATCAGCGAACACAAGTATATTGTTGTGGGCGACCTTTTTTTTTTGTGTGTTTGCCTATGTGAACAATAAGCAGACATACTGGTGGGGAAAGTCGAATACGTGTGACCTTGGTGGTAATGAGCATCATCAGGTCTGTCTAGATCAGTCACGTGTCCTGCGAACAATCAAGGGCGTGTAAGATAGGTAAACAGCCAGAATGTTCTATGTATCTAAAATTCTAAACGTTTCATGATTCTAATCAACCTTTCATTTGAAATCGTTATTGAAACAATACGTTTGGTGGTGTTGTTTTATGGACCTGTTGCAAACATCAGTCTCCATTTACATTAAAGGGCTATCCCGCATATCCATCCTACTGATGGATATTCACCAGACCGGAACGTTTTTATCAATCTTTTACTTACTTCGTGACTTTTGTAACACGTGTTAATGCTTGATTAACTCTTAACTTTACCGTCGGTTTATGTCTGGTGTATATGCCAATAATGATCTCTGTATATTATTGAGGAATCAATGACTATTTAGTTTCATTCATTGTTTTATTATTATTTTTTTTATAAATCTTAAACATGAAATAAGAAAAAAAACCTGAATGGACACAACATTTGAATTAATTTATATGTTAACACGATAAATACTAAGTCTAAATCAAAGTTTATAACGAATTTAAATTTTAAATTAAATTTCAAACACTAATATCAGCCGCCGGTAATTAGTAAAACTTAAGATACGTACATCTTTTTTGTTTTTTGTTTTTCTGTTTTTTGTTTTTGTTTTGTTTTGTTTTGTTTTTTTTTTTTGGGGGGGGGGGGGGGGGGGGTGGCGGTGGGACAAAGCTACACTACAGTATATCTATATTAAATGAAGTATTTACGATAAAACCTGGTGTTTGATGTACACTGCAATATCCAGAACATTCTGTAATCCCTTCGTTTGTGATCCCTGCACGTTAAGATATACAGTACAAAACACAAGTGATTAACATTTGTAATATACAGTTAGATACGGCAGAGCCAAACAAAGAATTAAACAGATTTTCTCGCCCTTCGAGGACTTGCCAGTAATGCGACGGAACTAAAGATTGAAGCCTAGAAGGCGACCGTGGAAAATTCAAAGTGGCCGAAAGATGGGGAGGTCGCTAGCCCCATAAATCAGTAAAATTTGTAATTTTTATATACTTGATGAATTTAGAAGAACGTCAAATACATGTGTATATTCTGAACCGTGTCACTATTAGAATGAACAGAAACGTGACATGCAGGTTACAATGTTGATAACACAAACTCTTATTGGATGATTTAAATAGCAATGAATAAATAAATAGACAAATAAATAGATACAGACAAATCATACCTTATATATGAATCCTGATTTTGTTTTAATTCGAAGTGCATTTTAATGGTATTGTCTAGTTTTTCAAATATATACAACCAAATCGTTTTCGTTTGACCCTTTAGTTCTTAGGATATGGAGGCACACGGTAGAATTTTTGTACCATAGTCGTCCTGTTTAGGTTTGCATTGAGGTATTGGTGGTAAAGTTATAAATCCTTTAATATATACATTATCATATCTCTTAACAGCCATCTTCTTGCCCAGTGCCCTGTCCCCTACTTTACAACCACCTTGAAATCAGACGAGGCAACTGTCTCTGATCACATCCCAGCTAGATTCATGATCTTAGCGCATCCCCCAGTACCTTGGCGATTAGAAAAGCAGCTGTTTCGTGTATAATGAAGGATTATAACCTCATAGAAGATTACAACTTAAAAAAATATTTCACAAAAAATATGAGTCAGTCTAATTTATAGAACATTTTACAGTCGATGGGGATCTGTATCGCTGTATGTGTATAAATAAGCCGAGAATCGTATTTAATCTTGACCTGGGTTACTGAATATTTGTAGTGACCATTTTCTGACCTAGAGCCCTTTTGTCTGTGTATCATATTTACGTCTATTCTTAGTCTTGACCAACAAACGACTATCTAGACCTTGACACACAGAAGCGGTCATTCTACTATTGTGTGTGTTGTAAATGCACTGCCTACAAGTGGGTCAGTTATAGAGGGCAAGCACTAACCAAAGCTGGGATTAACCTTGATGAAATCGATAACATTCGCCCTTAAAATGAGAAAATATTAGTAACAATTTTCGATGAGTAACCATCCACATATTTTCATGAAAGTTAAATAAATGGCAAAGAGATGAATTATATGTATATTTATTAGTTCGTAGAAATGTAAAAGTATCAACATCAAATTAAATCTTTCTTCATCTTATGTAAGGTAAACTTGGGAACAAAATATTTACGTACAAGAAAGAAAATGTTTATGAAACTTTTTCTTTATAGAAATGTTCCATACTACAAATATCACGGATTGAAATGAATGTTATGGCGTCCATACAGACCTATTTACGTTTCAGTGACATCTGTATTAAACAAGACGTCCTGAAATTTATAGTGTTTAATCGGCAAAAATGTGACCGGGTGGAGTGTCCAGGTGGGATTGTTCAGTGGTATATTACAGTGTGGCTGCACTATAAAGTCGGCTTTTGTTCAGTCTTATCATAAGGCGGCCCTCACGAACGAATCGTCTAAACGTCTGAAAACCATGCACACTGCACGCAGTCTCCTTGCGGACACCAAAAAGTCGTCCTTACCATACCTGTTAACAGTACAGTAAACATAAAATCAACAGTTGTCGATAGATTGGAAAGTTATATCACATATATCATAACCGTTCCTATAAACAAAAAAGTATACCGTCAGAATGTATATTTTCAATTAGTTTTACTGGGGAAAATACCGTGATTTTTTATTTTGCTTTTGGAAAATCCTGTTTCCATGCAAATACAACAGGATATGAACCACACCTTTCAATTTTAATTTGGAATTGCATATAGTAAAACAGAATGCATGGTTTTAACTCGATCCAGTTTGATATGCCTTTATTGTGAATTTTCCTCCTCACTACCATAAATTATACAATAAATTCTTACCCAGAGGAAATCTAAATCCGATGCACAGCGCCCTAGTAACCCATTGTCACGAGCTTTTGACCTTAATACTTTTCTGCCCTTTATGCCATATTAAACGTATTACGCGTGGACGTGACCATTTCTTAAATGATCAGATTTAAACAGCTTGCTGCCAACGGTTCATGCTGACAAGTATGGATGAAATTGATATGATATGACGCATTAGAATCCATATGTTTGACTCTGCTGTATTTGAGTCTGTTTCTCTCTCTTTTTAAACCCCACTATTCATTGGTGGGTCAAGGTCATCTCCCTACCTACATTTTGACTTTTTTGATCACTTTAATTTCCGTCAGTAGCCCATGTTTTCAAATTTTGGAGTTAGCATCACTGATGAGACCAAGAAGAACGGAACAATTGTATGATACAGTTTAATTCATTTTAGCTCTGCTGTATCAAATTCTTGATTTGTATGGAAAGGTGCTACTAACTGTTGTGTCTTTTGAACAATCTTTGCAAAACCAACACAGTAAGTATCAAAATGTTAATATAGTCCCAATTGCGATCAAACAATTGCAAAATGAGAACAATATAAGTATTTACATGAAGATACGTGAAAAATATAAGGAAAATGAGACCAGGTGTACTTGAATGGTAAGCGTCTTAAGTATCATCGACGACATCCGCCAGATAAATCTCATGAAAGTATAAACAATAAAAACGTCAGATTATAAGAATTAAAATTAAAACTTAAGTCTTTATTCGGACTTAATAGGGCTGCTGCACCTCCCTATTGAGATTTTGACTTTCGTTATGATTACTAAAGGTTTTCCTCAGTCGCCTCCAAGGCTTCACGATTTAGGCCCCCGAAATCACTGACAAGTCCTAGAAGGACGAATTCATTGCTTTTGTCCTAATTTATTGTTTTGCAATACGTATCTATCTAAAAAAAAAAGAGTATTACAATGTGTTATTCACTTGTGTGTCTTTTATACAATACTCAACAGTAGTTCGGGTTTTTTTTTGTGCAGATACATGTTACACGTGATAGACTTTTGAGATCATGAAGACAAAGTGTAACCATCTGTTCGCTTGTTCATAAACAAAAGGTTGTTGTCGAAAGGAACGAGATGAAAAGAGATGGTAAGTGTTTGATCATTCAGATCCGTTCGGGTGCAAGATAACAACCTTCAACAGGGCCTCAAACTCACGAATCTGATTCCTTTGGCTAGGCTTTCATTTTCTGTTTATTTTTCTGTGTTGAAACCATCGTATGTTGCTTGAATTGTTTTTGTGCTAAAGCTTCAATTCAAAAATATGATATGATACAGAGCTCGATATTCAAAAACATCCATCATTTACACAGGTGATGTTTAGTATTGAAATACTGAAACAGCTAATTGAAATAATGTTTTATAAAAAAAGAAACACAGAAAATATCATCACGTTAATATAATAACCATACCTAAATAACATGTGTATATAAGTTTGTTTTATAAGATCAACATTTTGGTGGAAATAAATTTTCTCGGCTCCCAATAATTGCGAAAATTATCCACTCGCAAATATATATTGACTGACAGTATACATCTTAATTATCGCAATTAATATATTTGTGTATTACAAATTGCAAAATAATGTCTTGATGTGGTATTATGAATACTTTAATACGTGGAATGGCCATGTTTGGTATGATGACACATTGGATGTGATGTGTCCGCTTATTAAAATTGACATCTTGTTGTTCCAGCAGACTGTAACAGACGTCAATTATGTACAAGCTATCGCCACGTTGTTTGACCTTGGGTATAAGACCGTTGGCGTACTTGCCGGCCTGTCGTTGTAACCGTCTAGACAGTTACGTAACATCAATCACAAAACGGGCTCCTGGGGAATATCGAGGATTAATTCAACCATACAAGGAATCCGTTTCTTACAAAAAAAAATATTATCAAAACACAGGTCATGTCTATCATAAGGTGCACTATTTTGACAATTGGTAGATAAACACAATGTCACTTGATACACAGAATCATTTGTGGCCCTTAATTACAGGCCCAAATTTAATATTGTGACGATTTCGGTTGTTGCGATTGCAGGTGGTAGACACTACCGGTGAACTATTTGTCTCAGAGGTTTGCCGTAACCTAAATGTCTCGTTTTAATTCATTTGAATAGTGGCACGGTTCAGAATATACACATGTGCTTGAAATTGTTCTAATATCATCTGATAATTAAAAATTAGGAAATTTATTCAAATATTCGGCTGGTGCATCTCCCTGTTTATATTTTGATTTTTCTTTTGATCTCTTTGGATTTTCTCCAGTTGCCTACTTGGCTTCAAAATTTAAGTCCAGACGAGTCCAAGGAGGACGAAACAGCTGTGTGATACAGTTTAATTATCTTTTTGCTTCTGCTGTACCTAACTCAAAATTTGTATTAAAAGTGCTATTCATTTGCGTTTGCTTTTTTGTATATTATGTATAATTCATAATTTTTATTAATATTTTGTTTTTAATTTGTATTGAGAAATACTTTCCATACTTAGTTTTATTCGTACAATCCTTTGAAAATGATGAAAAGTTTTAAATTAAATTAAATACGTCATACTTTATGTCAATTAATTAAAATATCAGACGAGAAATAACGAAATTATTTTCTATGGTCGAATGTATTTAATCACATTCTTCCAATATTGTAATAATTTACCTTTAAATATATACTTTGATAGCGATATTTCAAATCATCTGTCATCAATACTAAAAGGAACACCGCTCAAATCAGTTGCCTTCTCAGACACACGGCGCTACACATCTATAGCCATGACCTGGGTTCAACTCTACAAGATGACCTTCTCTTGACCATCGGAAATGTTCCAACAACAAAACTGGACATAATTATCGACGATAAAAGAGTCTGGATTTGTAAAATAAAAGCCACAAATGTGTGACCTTTTCAGCGAGGGTAACTATTTGACCCTTTGAAAGGCCGTCCGGTTAGTTGATAAGGTCATTTCAGTATTAAAATGCGCGTGTCCTAAAGATTTAATTGCCTTTGACCTTAAATTGACACAATCGCCAGACGAGTACATTTTGGCCATTTGTGTTTATTTATAAACGGAGTTCAACCCAGATTGACCGTTGGCCGGAGTTGGCCGGAGTGACGTAGTGGTCAATAATTTGTCCAATCAAGCGTACACATATCAACTGTTATGCTATCCAACTTCAAGGCTACACTACGGTGTTTCTGTAGCTCTGTAGCAAGTCCTGACACACACTGGCAGTTCTAATGGTCACTGTATTCTCGCACTGGCCATGACCTCCAAATGCCCTCACTGGTGAATAAATCAATCCCACTAACCACTGGCATGAACCTTCTTGCAGGAGGAAATGTGTGACACTGTTAAAAACCAATTACGGAGAAGATTATCAAGCATATTCTGACGCAATGAGCAGGAATTTGGTTGACAAAGGAAACCTAATAGAAATGTTTTACAGTTCAAAACAGTCACTATCAAGGAAAAAAATGAATTTACAAAAAAAATTAATAACAATTAGAATTGTACAACAAAAACAACAAACATTTTTTATTTATATTTCATTATATTATTGAATATTATTATTAAAAACGTTTTCTGATGACGATAACTATGTGTTGGATATAAATTTCTTTGTTGGATTTGTGTTATCCTCAGCTTTTGTATATTATAACACAAACTCATTACACAGAGTTTCAAAAGATGTAGCTTGGTGAAAATTATGGGAGAACTTTGACGGTCGTCATAGTGATCTCATTGAGAACCATTCTATTCGTGTGCGCGGTATGAAGGTGGGCGTGTTTGATGCTCGTTTGTTTTCGTTAGTTTGCCATTTGGTTTCGTTGTTGTATACCATGCTTTTGTTTGAGAAATTGACATTGCTGACTTGGATTGACGAAGATTTATATGACAGAATACGCTTACTCTTCCGGAACACCTGGTCTTACACGACATGCTCTTTCCTTATTTTCCTTGGAAGTTTTGTTTAAAACATAGTTTGTCAAGGTCAACGTGGCTAATATCAAGTTTAGTATACATAAACACATGTACATCCTGTTTTTTCGTGCCATCGAAAAAAATACGCTCTTTTATATGAGATCAACAAAATATAATCTTTCCTCATCAAAACCTGTCTGATATAATGTAGTTCATAGATTGTTTCCATTGCAAGTTTCTGAAATAACAGTGCCTCCCGCATAATGTTCACTGAGGTAGTGACCAGCTACTAGTAGAAGACCCCGCCTCTAAATGACCTAGTTCTTCAAGGAACGATAAACCCAGCAAAACATTGAAACAATAAAAATCAATGACCTCAAACTTTTATATGAATATTTACTGCAACGTACCAAACCCATAGATAGCTGCCTCTCCCTGAACCTACACATTAAACTAAACGACCCAAAGGCCATGGAGCACAGTATCAAGTTTGTGGCTATGTTCAGGTGTATCAATCACCATGCCTCAATAAACAGTCACGCTGATTAGTACAACTTTACATGGGTCACGTGACAGACATTACAGTAAACCATCCCTTTGAATATTGCTTAATGTATTAAACCAGACAATGAATATCCTTTACCCTTATCACTTTGATGTGTTAGACTGTTGTTGGAATGTGATTCCTATTTCCACCAAATTTCCTTTAAAAGTTTTTTTTTTGTTTTGTTTTTATTGTTTTTGCTTTTTGTTTGTTTTTTTCTTCAGTTTAAACAGATGAACAATGTCTTTAATACATTTTGTTTATTTACATTTTTTCAGTTGATTGAGTGTACCTCCCCATCTAGATATTTGCTTATTTTTCGATCACTTTGGATTTTTCTCATTTGCCTCCTACGTTTCAAAATTTTAGGCCCTTAGCATCACTGGCGAGTCCTAGAAGGACGAAACAGCTGTATGATGTAGCATCACTGACGAGTCCTAGAAGGACGAAACAGCTGTATGATGTAGCATCACTGTCGAGTTCTGTATGATGTAGCATCACTGACGAGTCCTAGAAGGACGAAACAGCTGTATGATGTAGCATCACTGACGAGTCCTAGAAGGACGAAACAGCTGTATGATGCAGTTTAATTCATTGTTTGGCTCTATCGTTTCTAACTCTAGAAATATTAAAAGGTGCCATTCACTTGTGAGCTTCTGGACTGTCATGAAGGAAATATATATCACGCCAGTGAAACTCATTGTTTATTGAATTATTTTTCATCCAAGAATATATATTTGTGTTCAAATCCAATAAAAAAATGTCTCTATATAGATGGTTTAAAACAATTTATCATCGATTTTTAATGATTTCTAAAGTAAAAAATGAATACATTTTAATATTGTACTGTAAATACAAGAACGAATCTTCGAAATGTATATTCCTAAATAATTGGTTTAATTTCGTTTCTGTCATCTTAAAAACAAACAAGGATGCACACGTTATTTATTTATTTATTTATTTATTTATTATTTTCTTTTTTCATCAATAGAGATTTTGATGTGAACCCTGATGAAGCAAGATTTAAGTACATTTGCACTAACATCGCGAAATAAGCACTTCGGATCGTTCCGCTTCAATCAGCTCCATGATTGAATGATTTCACGTTTGTCTTGACATATTGACACACTTAAACATTACACGTGTCTTAAATGGGAGTGTATTGCTATCCATCTCGAGTCTTTATAATCTAGTTAATCCGCCTGTTCGACATATTTACATCTTAAGGTATACAGCGAAATGATATAATTGAAATAATGTACACATGTTTAATTTGATAATGTAAAATTCGTCAATTTCGAAAAATGTAGCACCATGATCATTTTTTTCAACCAAAAGTTGGTATACGGATAAGGAACATTGACCGAATTGGTCGCTCATATCAAAGCGAAATATCGCTAAATTTATTAGGATAAAACTATCATTGGAAGATGTGCGTTTTAAGCAGGTTCAATGTTGTCCATTTGAATTGTAACTTCACATAAATTTCATTAAAAAATAATCTTAAATCGATGCCATAATCAGCTCGTGTCATGGACAATTTCCAAAAGAAATACCTTTTCTAACGCCAAATTGATATCTAAGAGTGACAAAGTAGGTCACAGTTGTGACCGAGTATATGAGGCACTTTGACCCCAAACAATTCTCGATTGCTGCCGACGTCCGCTATTGGTCACGAGTATTCACTGAAATATTTTTATTATCTAAGATATTCATTCATCGCCCTCAGGACAAATATACATCATTTTAATGTGTTCGATGTACAAATGAGAAAGCTATTATGATATTAAGCAGAACTAACATTATACACTATGGATTCCCTATGATATACACGTTCACATGGACGTGAATTCCTTAAGTAAACCAAGAGAGAAAAGGCTATATCTTTTCAAAATGTTTCCCCTGTCAAACCCAGGGACAGAAGTAGGTCTATGGAAATGTGAAGGTTGAATCTGGTTCATTAGGTAGGGTAAAACCCCCTTCGTTGATCTTAGGTAAGCGTTGGTTTCTGCCTAAATGAGAGAGTTTATGTATACATGCTGTTAATCAGGAATATTATCAAATAGTACCGCAATAGATCTTACTAAATTTATTTTCATGCCCGTTTTAAAACAAAAAAGAAAGATTTAAAGACATGTCAACAGAATCCTCATTTAAAGTGAAATTTCAAGAAATGTTCGTAAGATCGGAATTAAAAACAAAAAGACTAACTCCAGGTTGGAATTGTTTCGTTAAGCTTGTTGCAACCCCAATAAAAGATGACATTCTGTCAATAGTTACGTGCTCTTATTGGTGTATAACACAGACAATTACCAACTAATATTTATAATTGCGTCTTTACAGCGGGACTACAGTTCCGTGTCAGAGACCGGTAGCTATGACTTTATTTCCACAAAAGACACAAAAAGGAATAACACCTTCAAGTAGTTTTTAGTAGGTTAGTTTATACTTAAACTGTTAATTCGTACTGCTATATATAGTTATTTAGCTGGCTTACATGGGGGGTATCGTCGATGAAGCAGAAGACGCTTACTCCTTCGGAACACCTGATCTTATTCCCCCTGTCTTTTTTAGGAGTCTCCGTGTGAATCTTTCTTTTATTCATATTTTGCCCTATTTTTTAAAATAAAATTTGAGTTAGAATCACGATTATGTTGCCATGTTGGTATTTTCTTGATTTTTTTTCGGATACTGGCAGTGATGCTAGGAGCAATATTTTAATCAAATGGATTCAATGAGAATCGGCATCACATAACCTAGATAATCAGACGGTATTGTTCAGTTCACCCTGGAAGGTTAATTAGTTTCCAAGAATAAAATTCTTTCATCTTTTCATTCGTCCTAAAACTAGGCCAAGTGTAAGATGTCGGTTTGGTTCAATTTCTGCTAATACTGACTCAGTCACCAGCATCACATCTTCTACATGTTTAAAGAGGTCAACTATTAATGATATCTTGTTACCTTCAATGTATTATATAATTACATTGTACTATAAAGAGTCGAAAACAAAAAGGAACCTTGTGACCTACAATGCATTATATGATAACTATGTCCTATAAAGAGGTGAGCACAGAAAGGAACCTTCTGACCCACAATGCATTATGTAATAACTATGTCCTATAAAGAGGTGAACACAGAAACATCTTATGCCCTACAATGTATTAAGATATTTCTGCATTCAGCAAATAAATAACTTGTCAATTTTGAAGTATTAAGCATGAACATTGAAAAAGGTAGAATATTTCGATAAAAACGCATCAACAGATCTGTCAATATGTCCACTCTCTTCTTGCAATACATGGTTATCTCCTCTTGTGAGCAGATATTGATTGTGACGTCATTGGTTTGTGAGAATAACGTCATTAAAAACGACGTTATTCTATCACGGAAATTAATGAAGGAGCAATCGATACCTGCTCCACAAGAGGAGATAACTCTGCATTACGAAAAGACAGGACATTATAATGTACATATGACTATTTGTGTATTTTATCCGGTTTAAGATACATTGTAATCTTATGTACACTTCGAATATAATATGTAGCCAGCAAAGGGCTAAAATAAATACTTTGAAATCACAAATTTTCGTGGGGATCTATTTTCGTTTAATTAGCGAATACACTTAATCAACGAATTCATATGTCCACGAAATGAGAAACAGATTAAGGTTGACATGGGTTATAGTACAAGTGGATTTTGTGAACAAATTTATTCTCGAAATCAAGTGCCAACGACAAAATATATTTCCCGAAAACCACAAAATTTGAGCACCACGAAAATTTATGATTTTAACGTAAAGAATATTCACTGACAATGATCAGGAGGGGGGCTGGTTCTATATATAACATAGTAATCAGGAGCTAATATATGGTAAATTATGACTTAAAGATTTTTATTAAATTTGTATAGAATATTTATTTACATTTAAACTGATAAGATATAAATAGTTTAAACCACTTAAACTTAAGGATTGTCATAAATCTATATCTTAAACTGTGATCAGTGATGCCATGTGTAACTATATAGGCTCGTTTCTGCACCCGGATCCTTACCTACTGTGGTTATGACGAAATGCGGTTGGAGAGTGAGGCTGTGTGAACAGGTACACTGACAGAATTGTGAAAGCGTAACACAGTTCACTATAGGATTTTGTATGTTATCTAATATGTGGTTCGCACTTGGATCATGTCAATACGACATGCACTGAACACGTGATCACATGGAGATAGACACAAGGGTTAATAGTTTACATAAATAACAGTTACATCGAATAAACAATTTTATTTATCAAAAATATTTACATCTTGGGTAGATAGTTATGAATGAAACCTCATACAGCAAAAGTTGTTGTTTTGATTACAAGAAGATATCTGGCATTTGAAGATATTTATAAGACATACTATCACAGATGATAAACTTTTCCTATTATAATGAATTGATATGCCTTTTTAAGCAAGAATATATTTTCCATGACAGATACGTTCCATTAATTTCTAGTTGAATCTAGTATGATTCATTTGAAGCACAACATCTTGCTATTTGTCAAGGTCATATGAAAGATATGAATAAATGTACATGGAGAAAAACACTGTTTAGTTATAAATAAAACGTTCAATTACAACATGATTTAGTCACCTCCAACAATACCAGAAGACGTGTCAAACAAGTACAAACGAAATATCTGGTTGTGTAGAGCCGGCTTATCTATACAGGGGTATTTTCACCCCAGGTTACTTTCACCTCTGTAACATTATACACGAATTCATCTCATGTTCATGTCACCCACTGACATTCGTTGGTGAGACGATACCCGGACACGGGAGAATTCGAGGAGACGGAAAACCTGTCAACCAACCAACCAACCAACCAACCCACCAACCAAGAAACAAATGTTTGGCCCCATCTAAAATTCGCGCTCTCTCTTCCTGGATGAAAACGACGAAAATTCAACGGGGGCGAACATTTTCCGGCATACAGTATAAATTATATGTTATTTTTCTATGTGTTCCCGTAGAAGACCCACTGACAATATAATCCTCAGAAATCAAGAAATTGGACGCTGTAATATTATCATAAACCGCCAGGCGTTCTGCCATTGGATGAATTAAAAACAAAAAAGATATTATCAGCTGGTCTCAAACTCATTTGAAAAGTCATTTGAAGCAACTAGATTTAATTTATTATGTTATTGCGTACTTTATTTTGTGATATTCTAGTTCACACGAAGTTCAGAAATCTTTAAACGACGTGAAGGAAAAGAACCAGCGACTAACACACAAATCGGTGTCATATTTGCCTTCACTAGTCTAAACAGTTCTCATTACGAACCCCCAGTGTGTTTATAAATGATTAATTTAGATAAGCTTATGGAATGACTGTTTAACGTTTTAAAATGTACTTTAAACATTTGACGTTTTATTTATCTTCTTTTCAGAAATATCAAGATCAAAGGAAAGAGTGTGATAAAGAAGTTTTATGCTTTAAGGAAGAATTTCGTGTTAGTCAGGTGTAATTGGTTTTAAATCCTTTTAACAACATTTATGAATTTAAAGTGTGATTATCTACTTGCTTGGGAGCGTCATTTCTGCATTACTGGTGTCTATGACTTCAGTTTCAATATAAAAAATTAACACTTTCGTAAACAACAATTATGTTTTTTTTTTATTGTTTTCAATATTTGGGAAAGGACAATGCTCAATATCTCCTGTTTTAGTCTACAAACCAATACATATTCACAAGCAATGTTTTCGTTGTATTCCAGTATGAGGATAATGACGAATTTTGTAGTCGCAAACATGACAACGGTCACCATCTGCTTTTATTAACCATAGATGGGAAATTCATGCCAAGCCCCTTTTTGTTTTTTTCGTAAGTCAAATATTATACCTGACACATTTGTAACAGCTCGTTCAAACTTGTGAACGTAAACAATGAACAAACATCCACGTGATTACTGTCACAAGGTTGTTCACGTGAGTACAAACACTATGGACAGTTGCATCACTGTTCATTTGTTTACCATAGATATATGCGCTATTTCATTTGCTTACATCAAGTATCAATATCTGTGTCAAGTGTAATGATATCATTGTATATGTTACTGTATAGATATTAAAATTCGCGTAGCTTACATTTCACGGATTTGACGGTTAGGACTAGCTCACAGGAAATAGATTTTGTGCATTCCTTTACGTTGGTACCCATGTAGACAGGCACATTGCATACGTTTGCTTAAGTTTGGATACTTTTGCTGTTCTATATTGGAAACTGAATTTAGCATTTAGTTATTTTTAGTGACCGCGAATAAAACGAAATTAAATAGCCACCAATATTACCAGTATAACAACTAAACAGTATACATTGTTTTTGTAAGGTATTTTCTGTATAAATTGATTCGTTTTCTTCCTCTTCAATTAAGGGAGATTCGTGAATCAAAGATTCATAAATCTGATATTGAATCTTATCAAACTACATTTCCGTTTTATTTTAAATGATCAAACTTTTATGCAATTTTGCAGGAAATGCTACTCTCCAATACTTCAGAAAATCGAGCAAATCCAGAAAGATTGCTCATGTTGTTTTCCTTTCTAGTTCAGTGGATCATGAGCATAGGTCACGGTGACATAGGTGTAACACGGAGGATGTTTTTTAATAATTAATGTAAAGATGATCGAAATATGTTAAAACAATAAAACTACACGAAAACATGGCTGTGAGTTGAATGCAACCTCAAGTGAAGATAGGAAACTCCGAACTCTTGGAGGTTGGAAAGCTCCCTACTCTTGGAGGTTGAGAAGCTTCCTACACTTAGAGGTTGGGAAGCTCCGTACTCTTGGTTGTTGGGTAGCTCCCTACTCTTGGTTGTTGGGAAGCTCCCTACTCTTGGAGGTTGGCTCCCTACTCTTGGAGGTTGGAAAGCTCCCTACACTAAGAGGTTGAGAAGCTCCCTACTCTTGGTTGTTGGGAAGCTTTCTGATCTTGGTGGTTGGGAAGTTCCCTACTCTTGGTGGTTGGGAAGCTCCCTACACTAAGAGGTTGAGAAGCTCCCTACTCTGGGTGGTTGGGAAGCTCCTTACTCTTGGTTGTTGGGAAGCTTTCTGATCTTGGTGGTTGGGAAGCTCCCTACTCTTGGTGGTTGGGTAGCTCCCTACTCTTGGTTGTTGGGAAGCTTTCTGATCTTGGTGGTTGGGAAGCTCCTTACTCTTGGTTGTTGGGAAGCTTTCTGATCTTGGTGGTTGGGAAGCTCCCTACTCTTGGTGGTTGGGAAACTCCCTACTCATGGAGGTTGGGAAGCTCCCTACTCTTGTTTGTTGGGAAGCTTCCTGCTCTTGGTGGTTTGGAAGTTCCCTACTCTTGGTGGTTGGGAAGCTCCCTACTCTGGGTGGTTGGAAAGCTCCCTAATCTTGGTGGTTGGGAAACTCCCTACTCTTGGTGGTTGGGAAGCTCCCTGTTCTTGATTGTTGGGAAGCTTCCTGCTCTTGTCGGTTTGGAAGCTCCCTACTCTGGGTGGTTGGGAAGCTCCCTACTCTTGGTGGTTGGGAAGCTCCCTGTTCTTGGTTTTTGGGAAGCTTCCTACTCTTGGTTGTTGGGAAGCTCCCTACTTTTGGTGGTTGGCAAGCTCCCTACTCTTGGTGGTTTGGAAGCTCCCTACTCTGGGTGGTTGGGAAGCTCCCTACTCTTGGTGGTTGAGAAGCTCCCTGTTCTTGGTTTTTGGGAAGCTTCCTACTCTTGGTTGTTGGGAAGCTCCCTACTTTTGGTGGTTGGCAAGCTCCCTACTCTTGGTGGTTGGGGAGCTTCCTACTCTTGGAGGTTGGGAAATTCCCTACTCTTGGTGGTTGGGAAGCTTCCTGTTCTTGGAGTTTTGGAAGCTTCCTACTCTTGGAGGTTGGGAAGCTCCCTGCTCTTGGAGGTTGGGAAGCTCCCTGCTCTTGGAGGTTGGGCAGCTCCTTGTTCTTGGAGGTTGGGAATCTCCCTACTCTTGGAAGTTGGGAAACTCCCTACTCTGGGTGGTTGGGAAGCTCCCTACTCTTGTTGGTTGGGAAGATCGATACTCTTGGTTGTTGGGAAGCTTCCTGCTCTTGGTGGTGTGGAAGCTCCCTACTCTTGGAGGCTGGGAAACTCCCTACTCTGGGTGGTTGGGAAGCTCCCTACTCTTGGTTGTTGGGAAGTTTCCTGCTCTTGGTGGTTTGGAAGCTCCCTACTCTGGGTGGTTGGGAAACTCCCTACTCTTGGTTGTTGGGAAGCTTCCTGCTCTTGGTGGTTTGGAAGCTCTCTACTCTGGGTGGTTGGGAAGCTCCCTACTCTTGGAGGTTGGGCAGCTCCCTGTTCTTGGAGGTTGGGAAGCTCCCTACTCTTGGTTGTTGGGAAGCTTTCTGATCTTGGTGGTTGGGAATCTCCCTACTCTTGGTGGTTGGGAAGCTCCCTACTCCTGGAGGTTGGGAAGCTTCCTGCTCTTGGAGGTTTGGAAGCTCCCTGCTCTTGGAGGTTGGGAAGCTTCCTGCTCTTGGAGGTTTGGAAGCTCCCTACTCTTGGTTGTTGGGAAGCTTTCTGATCTTGGTGGTTGGGAAGCTCTCTACTCTTGGTGGTGTGGAAGCTCCCTACTCTTGGAGGTTTGGAAGCTCCCTACTCTGTGTGGTTGGGAAGCTCCCTACTCTTGGTTGTTGGGAAGCTCACTCTTGGAGGTTGGGAAACTCCCTACTCTTGGTGGTTGGGAAGCTTCCTACTCTTGAAGGTTGGGAAGCTTCCTACTCTTGGAGGTTGGTAAGCTCCCTACTTTTGGAGGTTGGGAAGCTCCCTACTCTTGGAGGTTGGGAAGCTTCCTGCTCTTGGAGGTTTGGAAGCTCTCTACTCTGGGTGGTTGAGAAGCTCCCTACTCTGGGTGGTGGGGAAGCTTCCTGTTCTTGGTGATTTGTGTTTATCAGGAAACTTTGACACAGACTGGTGTGTGCTAACGAAGTTGTGTCAATGGGCAAAATAATATACACAAATTATTCTGGAAAGTATCCGACGAACCTCTTGTATGTTGTTCATTGAGCTGGACACCGGTTACTATAAGAATACTCCTCCTCAAACTGACCCTGGATGTTGATATGCAATACATCCTACAGAACCTACAAAAGTGGACAAGGACATTTGACACACACTGTGACACAGTCATGACGGAGAAGTTCTCCTTCATTGATCTATTTAAGAGAACATACAGTTTTCTGAGTCATTTGAAAGTGTAACGAAACAATATGTCGATTATTTAAAATCATCTTCCGACGAAGTGTGAAATTTAAACAGCCAGATTACGTTCCTGGCATATCCTATGTTACTTCAGGTAAAAGAAAATTGACTTTTCTGGACGTACATCAAAGTAAACACGGCAACGTTTGTACAATATGCTAAATTATATTCTTTTTATCTCATATTGAAATGAGTGTTTTCCCTGATTTGATAAATTAAATTAATGCACTTAGAAATATTTTTCTTTTTTTAAAAATGACACAGGTTTTTATGTTTGTTTGCAAATCTCTGTTTTGTCGCCAGAAAATGAATCATACTCCTGGTGCAAATACACATTTGAAGGACGTGTTGGCCTTGTTATGACCGTTACAGGGCCAAGCCAACATAACTTGCACTGGTTACCATCGGAAACAGGATGTTGGTTCGTGGAGTGTACCAAGGTCGTACAGCAATGATGGGGCGGTGTTTTATAAAAGGTCATGCTAGGAATAAATTACGTATATACAAACTTATATAGTGTCAGCAGTATATCTTTGCATGCGAAATCTTATGCATCAGTTCACACATTTAAATTGTGTCGTTATAAAGTAGACAGGTTTATCTATGCTGGGCGCCACTAACATAAAAACAAGCTTCTAAAATTATGAAATGTGTAACATTTATGGAAATTATTGTAGAGCATATAACATTTTAATCATTTTTAATAAAATGGCTGAAATTTTATCTTTAAAAAGTAAATTACTGAGTAAGTTAATGTTGCCGTGTTCGTATTTTCTTGTCGGTTTTTACATACATGTACAGTTATCTCGAGTTATCGATACAAAAACAAAAATTATGTGTTATTATTTGTGTAAATGTATATAAAACCAATTTCAAATATCATTAAGTAAAATACGGATCGGTATGAATTAAAATTAAAATGTAAAAATGAAGTATAGGCACGTGTGTTTTCTTCAAGCTTTATGAACGATATTCAAAGAAACAAGACAACTGCAAATATGATTTTTACCTCACAAAGAATCAAAATATGACGAAGACAAGTTTTTTTTATCACAGTAGATATTGGAAAAAAGGACAAAGAAACCTCTTATTAAAGTCTTATTTATTAGGTATTCATTTGAAAATAGAAAATCGATATTTTGGGTATAGATTTTGACACCTGTTTCGATAACTCTGTATTTTCTTCAGTCACCTCCTAGTGTTTAATATTAAGGTTCATGTCGGTTGGGACGAGTTGTAGAAGGACGAAACAATTGTATGATGCAGTTTAGTTCATTCGTGATAATTATTATACAAAGAAGCAAATAAAAACACAATTGAAAATTTAAATTGTAACTTGCTCCGACAGATCACAAGAATGTGACAAAGATGTTTTTTTACGATTGAAAATATGTGTAAACAATTTTTTTTAAAATTTCATATTCAATAATACAAAAAACAAACATATATTACATATGGGAAAGGAAAACACACTTGGATCTGCTATCAATTCTTTTCCCAGGTTAATTTAAAAACAACATAATCGACAGAAATGGAAATACCTTACTTACATGGAATGAATAATGATAAAACGCAATGTTTAACATAGATACATGCGGTGAATAGAAATTATTGCCGACACGGTTTGTGGCGCTTTAATTGTTTATCAATCAATACAGTTTACTTTAAGTAAATTTCATATTTGACTACAAAGGGTTGAAAATATTAACTAAAGGTTTGCTAAGTTTGGTATTACTTTTTTGATTGTCAAAACAATATATAATTTTTTTTTCTGTTTTTGATAATTATTATAAAAAAGAGGATTCCTTTATAGATATGTATGAACGGTTCTTAATATAAAGTATGCGAAATGGAATCATTTGAAATCTGTCACAAGTTCAAAATATCCTTTCTACATTCTGTTACATTTGCAAAACATAGACATGATGAATTTAACGACATTAAATGTCCCAGGTAAATGATAGTTAATGCAGACAGAGGACAAGAGACATTGCAGAATAATTGTTTTGCGTGGTCCTTGAAACTACAGTTATAATATATCAAACATGCTACACATCATGGGAGTAATTATAGATCTCTTTGCAAATTTTTATCTGTGTGAGTTAGTGCAAGTCTAACTCGGCTGGGGAGTGGAAGGTGTGTTACTACTGAGCTAGGTCAAAAATTTAAACGATCACATTATAATTATAACGTAATTATTAAGTCGAGGTTTATGTATATTATTGTTACAAATTGTCTGTAAACGGTTTACGTGTCTGTAATATTATGTCTCACATACAGGTAATGGTATACATATAACATATTAAACATATAACTAATTTTCTTGTGTTATATACTTGTCGAATTATACATATTTATTCATGAAATCGACAACAAAAATTATGGAAATTGATTACAAAGTTTATATTCACGCATATATGAAGAAAAAAAAATACTCAAAATTTATTTCATTTTTTTTTTTATTAAAAAAACCCCATATAGCTAAAGTGAGTATTTGTCAAACCCTAGTCATTAACATTCTTCATCACTAAATAAAAATGTTTTATTTTAAAACAGCGAAATATGATCAAAGCCAAGATGTAAAGAGAGTTTCACTGGTATATAAAGATTAAATGATAATAATCAATGATATGATATCAAGTCACAGATTTCAATAAACGTCCTTTAGATTAGAAAGATTTTAAAACATTGAATGTAAAGGAAATGTCCAGCAATGAGGCCATATGAGCAAATGCTTGTGTTTATATCAAGTAAGATATACATTTAAAAGGTAAATACAACTATCATGTACATACAATATATATATATATATATATTAATGTAGAATCTAGTAAGTAATATTGAACGTATGGTCCAATATTGTTACTGGATCCTAACAAACAAATGGGATAGATATATGATCAATGAAGTAATAGCAACAGTAAGGACAAGTGAATTGTCAAATTTTGAGGCAACCTGTCCCAGTATCAAGACACAAATATACATAATGTACATCACATACATAGAACATAAAACAAATACAAAGTTATAAACTAAACTCCAGATCGGTGGTGTAAATTTAGGTGTCTCGATAATCCCTTCAACCAATGGACGCCGATGGCCCTTTGTAAGGGACAAGAATTCATCCCAAGTTGTTGTATGGAAGATGGTGATTAGAATATCAAAAATGTTTTATATTCAATGTAAATAAATATATATATGGGAAGTATAAGAGATAATGCATAATTCGCTTCGTATGTAATTACATTTAACCATACTTTATCTAGAACTTTCACAATATCACTGGAGAATAAGTCATCAAGGACATGTCGTGAACAGACCACTTAACGTAACAGATTGACGTCATATACCACGTGATGTAAGATAAAAGGCAAGCCGAACTGAGAGGGACCGTTGATTAGATATCTAAGTAGGTGAAAACACCAAGAAATCGTGAATGCTTCTAAACGCTGTGTACACGTGAATCCTGTTATTATCGTAACAGACATCAAATACATGACTTACACCTTTAATTCCTTAGGTGAAGAATGTTATGAAATTGATGTGTTTACCACAAAGTTGAAAAAAAAAAAAAAAAATGGGACAACTTGAAAATAATAAGATTTTTTAAAAATGTTAACGTCATATTCGGAAATGGAACTCATCAAAACAATAAGGTCAACACGGATAAATACTGGAATGAAAACAGACACGAAGGGTGTGTGTTTATATATTTCTGTGTAGGTGTGTAGAAGTAGCCAGCATATTTTATTATGCTGTATTTTTAGAACTTTGTCGAAGAGACGCACTGGGTTCGTGTAATTGTAGTATACTTCTGGGCAGGGTTACGCCTTATCAGAAGCTCACCAAGGTTAAGACGTACTTGAGGTATTTCTCATTTAGGAACACAAATGCTAAATTTAGTCGACACATGTTGTATGTATCATGAATGCATGCAACTTTCATAGCGATTTGTCGTCATAAGTGTTCGGCTATTTCATCAGTAAGTTTCAGAAGGTCACAGATACGTCCCAGTATAAATATATAATACATGAATATATGTATAAACACTTAGCTCAAATTTTGAATTTAAATCATCCAACATTTCCAGCAGTTATTAATTAGTCTCAGAAAGAATTATATAAATCATATGAATGAGATAGTTCCTTATGCATTTTTTGTATGTTAAAGAGGATATGACGATACTATATTAAGACGCACGAGGACAAGAAATTAAAAATATTGAATATGATTGACATACAAATCGATATACAAGTTTTAATTAAATAAATATTTATGCTGATATAAAATGTTTGATGTATAAGGTTAATAGTGAACCGACAGGATCTTTTAATTGGCCACCTGTCATATATTCTTGTAATACAAATAAACGTATTTAAGAAAATAACTATACCACACAGTACAAAAGCCTTGCTACATGTATGTTAATTAGTCATATAAATTATTTAATTAATAATCTATCTTATTTAGTATTAGATAGCCATAGAAGAATATAATAAATGAAATATCAGAATTAAATTGTCATATTTCCTTATCGCAAATTTCGTTTATGTAAGTGTCTGTTTTTCTTGGTCCCTAGTGTCTGATGTTCAGTTCTTGGTACAATGAAAAAGGTCTACAAGAAACACGTGTCTTTGATTTCTACACACTAACCAAATTTCAACTAAAAGTTTTCGTTTTGTTTTGCTTTTCCATCCATAGTAAGATTTGAGACTGATTGAAAAGGTAACTTGTTATTACACATGTGGATATCTGAATGTCTACAGAGAGCTTGGTGCGTAGTGATGATGATACATCCGAACTTGACGGCAAATATACAATGATAGAATGAAAACTTAAGAACATTGATAATGAATCAAGATAAATTATTCTTCAGGTGATAAAAGTACTTGCCTATTAACCAACTTACCGGTAACGTTGATAATAAATACACGTTTAGTCTGATTTTGTCACGAATACTACAAAAATGTCCCCAGTTCGTTTGTGATTAAAGTGACATCATAGTCCTAAAATCATGTATGACGATAAAATATCAACTATTGTTAAAAAATGTTAATAAATGTCACTTGGCCAGGACTGGGTGTGGTAAACAGAACGTGGTCAAAATTTAGGACAATGAGAGACAGATAGGTTACCCTTTAGTATTGATGTAAGGATCTGTTTGTAATTTCATTTTCCTGATCCCAACCCTAGTAAGTGGGTAGGAAGGCTTTAGTCTACAGAGCGAGGTGTATTACAAGCATTTGACCTGATGATAAAATGTCGGATAGGTCCTTGACCTAAGTCATTCCTAGTACACATCACACCGTACTATAACCATGATGCGTTATTTGTAACGCCTGAACCGACTTTCAATGTAAACGTCACACCTCAGGACAGTGATCTCGAAAGGTCACCAGTCTTTCAATTCTTGGGCCAAATGGAGGCGGACGAGAGGTTCGAACTACTGTTGGTCGGGCTGGTATTTGTACTTCTAAGAATGATAAACACAATTTAACGGAACATATTTTTCTAACACTGTGTATTGAACTTATGTTATTTGTAAAGTCCTTTCTCCAACTCTGAGTTGTCTCCTCATTTTAAGAAGTTGTTTTTTTCTCTAACTCTGTACTGTGTTCCCACGTCCCTGATCTTTTCCCACTCCGAGTTGCCCACTCAGTTCTCGATAATTTCTTTTATCAACTTTGAATCGTTTCCTCGGTTCCTGATATTTTTCCAACTAGGAGCTATCCCCTTAGTTCCTGTTAATGTCCATTGTACAACAATAGCAAGCTGTTCCATTTGTTCCTAGTATTGTCTAGTTACAGACTGTGAGCTGTCCCTTTATTTTGCTTTTCTTCATCTACTAACTGTGAGCTGTCTCCTTAATTCCTCATATTGTTCACATACCAGCTGTGCGCTGTCCCCTTAGTTACTGGTATCATCCGTTTACCAACCATGAGCTGTCCCCTTAGTTACTGGTGTTATCCGTTTACCAACCATGAGTTGTCCCCTTAGTTGCTGGTGTTATCCGTTTACCAACCATGAGTTGTCCCCTTAGTTGCTGGTGTTATCCGTTTACCAACCATGAGTTGTCCCCTTAGTTACTGGTGTTATCCGTTTACCAACCATGAGCTGTCCACTTAGTTACTGGTATTATCCGTTTACCAACCATGAGCTGTCCCCTTAGTTCCTGGTATTATCCGTTTACCAACCATGAGCTGTCCCAAAGTTTGTTGTATTGTGCATTATCCAACTGCGAGCTGTCTCCTTAGATCATGAAACCGTTCATTTAACAACTGTGACCAATCTCCTTAGTCACCAGTTATGATTCCCTTCAGTTCACTCCTATTGTTCTTTTACCAACTATCACCTGTCCGTTTAGTTTCTATTTGATCATTTACTACGAGTTGTCCCCTTAGCTTTACACATTACTCATTTATCAACCATGAGTTGTCTTCTTAGTTCCTGATATTGTTAAGTTTCCAATTGTTAGCTGTCTCCCTAGTTACTGATATTGTTAAGTTTCCAATTGTTAGCTGTCTCCCTAGTTACTGATATTGTTAAGTTTCCAATTGTTAGCTGTCTCCTTAGTTACTGATATTATTAAGTTTCCAATTGTGAGCTGTCTCCCTAGTTACTGATATTGTTCATGCGTCAACAGTTATCAGTCTCCTTAATTCCTGGTATTGTTCACATACCAGCTGTGCGCTGTCCCCTTAGTTACTGGTATTATCTGTTTACCAACCATGAGCTGTCCCCTAAAGTTCCTGGTATTATCTGTTTACCAACCATGAGCTGTCCACTTAGTTACTGGTATTATCCGTTTACCAACCATGAGCTGTCCCCTTAGTTCCTGGTATAATCCGTTTACCAACCATGAGCTGTCCCTTTAGTTCATGGTATTATCCGTTTACCAACCATGAGCTGTCCCCTTAGTTCCTGGTATAATCCGTTTACCAACCATGAGCTGTCCCTAAGTTTGTTGTATTGTGCATTATCCAACTGCGAGCTGTCTCCTTAGATCATGAAACCGTTCATTTAACAACTGTGATCAATCTCCTTAGTCACCAGTTATGATTCCCATCAGTTCACTCATATTGTTCTTTTACCAACTATCACCTGTTCGTTTAGTTTCTATTTGATCATTTACTACGAGTTGTCCCCTTAGCTTTACACATTACTCATTTATCAACCATGAGTTGTCTTCTTAGTTCCTGATATTGGTAAGATTCCAAATGTTAGATGTCTCCCTAGTTACTGTTATTGTTTTTTACCAACTGTAAGCTGTCAGCTATGACCAGTCCCCTTAGTTCATGGAACTGTTCATATCACCAACTGTGAGCTGTCCCCTTAGTTCATGGAACTATTCATATTACCAACTGTGAGCTGTCCCCTTAGTTTATGGAACTATTTATATTACCAACTATGAGCTGTCCCCTTAGTTTATGGAACTATTCATATTACCAACTATGAGCTGTCCCCCTAGTTTATGGAACTATTTATATTACCAACTATGAGCTGTCAACTTAGTTTATGGAACTATTTATATTACCAACTATGAGCTGTCTCTGCAGGTCGCGTATTGTACATTTATATAGTGTGACCAGTCACTTTATTTCCTGATATTGTTCAATAATCATGTGTGATCAGTCCTCTTATTGTCTCATATTGTTCATATGTCAATTGTGAGCTGAGCTGTCCGCTTTGCTCCTAATATTTGTCATTAACCAACTGTCCTGTTTACTGTGTCTGATGTTGTTGTGTTGTCAACATTGACCAGTCTCCATAGTTACTGATGTTGTTCTGTTGTCAACTATGACCAGTCTCCATAGTTACTGATGTTGTTCTGTTGTCATCTATGACCAGTCTCCATAGTTACTGATGTTGTTCTGTTGTCAACAATGACCAGTCTCCGTAGTTACTGATGTTGTTCTGTTGTCAACAATGACCAGTCTCCGTAGTTACTGATGTTGTTCTGTTGTCAACAATGACCAGTCTCCATAGTTACTGATGTTGTTCTGTTGTCAACTATGACCAGTCTCCATAGTTACTGGTGTTGTTCTGTTGTCAACTATGACCAGTCTCCATAGTTACTGATGTTGTTCTGTTGTCAGCTATGACCAGTCTCCGTAGTTTCTGACATTGCTCATTTACCAACAGTAATGGATACCAGTAGTTCCCGATATGGTTCCATTAGCAGCTTTGAGCTGTCCCAACAGTTCTCGATATTGTTTATTTACCAACTGTGAGCTATTATCTTAGTTCCTGATATTGTTTATTTAACAACTTTGAGCTGTCTCATTAGTTCTGTTATATCTCACACCAACAATGAACTTAAACACATAATTTTTTTCAAAATATTATTGATCAACATTCATGAACTGTTTTTAATCTCCAAAAGTGTTTCTGCATCAGATTCATGAATCTGTGTAAAGACATATATTTAAAGATATAAAAACATTAAGACTCAAGAAAATGAATCACTGCGTCAAAGATTAATATTTTCTAAAAATAGGTCTACAATAGGTGTCCACATCAATAAACAATGAATTTCACTTGTCATCTCATTCAAATGGACAGTTGTCATTTTTAATGTGAAAATAATCTTAAACAGTGAGCAAAACAAGCTGTTGTTCCTTTTTTGTACAAGAGCCTGTCACCTATGCAAATAGATTAGTTTTCTTTAATGAATAACATAATTGAAAGAATCGACTAATATGCCAATTAACACTGAAGTTTATAAATGAAGAGACAGCGGAGAGGTCTTTTATAGAGCAGCGCTGGTTCAGAACTTAAAAAAAAACATTCAAACTAAAGAAACTTAAATTGATCTGCTGATCCAATTGAAAAAAAAAAACCCTGCTCTCTTTAAAAATAAAATTGTATGTAGAAAACGATAAAGTAATGGCTTATTTCAACATTACCAGCGGTATAGTCAGTTTAGGAGAGCTTGGATGCATTGTTTCTCTCACAACTCCTCGTAAAAGACAGGTACATAATAGTCATTTTACGATCAAAACAGCAAGGGGTGCCTCAAATCAAGAACAAAGGACAATACATAATATCCATTGACGTTTAGAGCAAAAGTGTTATACGCCATCGGGGGATTCTTTTCTTTAAATGCTTCAAGGGACCTTTAAATTGTTATGCGTGGAAGGAATGTTAAAAATATATGTCATTACACAACAAATCCGCCCGAGGGAGGAAGCAAATATAAAAGGTGACTAAGAAACTTATGCCTCCATATGCCGCCAAATGCTTTCGTTTTTGTGTTCGTTAGATATCGCTATTCTGCAAATTTAGGATTGAAGCTTTGATATTTTTTCGAGCCATGAACTTGTCATTTGGAATTAAGAAAATTGCTACACCTGATATGTTGGTTCTCGTGTTCCAAGTAAAGCAATCATTAACTTGTCTGAGTATCATGTTTCTTATAACATTTATTGGTCATTACTCGACCAAATCTATATATCATATATAGCTTTATCTAGTAGAATCTCAGCATTCATGATAAAAAATGATTTTTATTTTAGAAATTCAAAAATAGTTTTAAAGGAAAGGAAATAAAAGAGAATCCATTCATATTGCATTTATGAAAGTGTGCCATCCAAGATTCCTCACTATCACCCATTGCTCATTGTATACAACTTCTTGGATGGAACCGGTCTCATTTCTAAGTAAATATAAATAAACAAAATGGACTGACAATGACAATAAAAAGACAAAAAGAAATCTTTAAGGAAAAAAATTACAAACATTGTTTAGTGTAGAAGGAATTAAAATGAAATGCATTAGCGAGGTCAATGTACCCTTCAGAAATGGCTGTTTAAAGCAGTACCTAATAAGTTTTAAAACATCACCTAATGATATGATTGTATACTCACCATTGGCCTTTCAGGAATGGCGGTTGACATTTAAGTTTATTGTCTTGTGTCTTAATATAGCTTCAATTAAAAAACTTAATGGATGCAATGAATGTCAGGAAAAGTAGAAATGCGAGTTGACTGCCATGTATACAAGGATGATATTGATACAGATCACCACTGTATAAACCAATGCTGCTTTATGCAAGATAGATTGATCTTAAGAACCGAAACATTATCATCGAGACATTAATTAGTTTACGAAACAATCGAAACAAACAATACACCTAAATAGAAATAAAAGATGAAAATAAATCGAAATCAAACAGCATTTAAAATATGGTACCACTCAGGACTGAAATACAATTAAAAGTTCTTCTGAAATTGTGAAAGATATGAAAGAAAATGTATAGAATTGTGGTGCTAGAGCCTTTCACCATTCAGAGTTTGACTTTACTTCGATCAGTTTTGATTTTCCACATTTGCCCTTTGGGTTGCAAAATATAGGCCTATAGCATCACTAACGAGTCCTAGAAAGACGAAAGAGCTGCATGATGTAGTTTTAATGATTGTTCAGCTCTACTTCTTATTCCAATTGTTATTACAAGGCGCTATTCACTTGTGTATCTTTTTGGTAATCTTTCAAATGCACGTACGCCTGTTTACAAAGTTAACAAAAATCTTTGTGACACTGACAATGGGGTAAAGATATAAGTTTAATTTCACCTGCAATCTGCCCTTTTGTGAAGTCACTAATATATAGAGGAAAAAAACCCGTAGTATGTATTGCAAACTGTCTTAAGTTAAAACCTTTTCACCAAATCGTGAAAACACCTGACAAACAATTTGGGTCGTCTTATTATGTTATCATATTCAATTGTGCATTTGCGAAACTGGTTTGGGACACAAAAGAACATTTTTAATTTGAATTTTACAGGACGGAAACGAAAAGTTTGGTCGAGAAGTGGTATGTTATGCTATATAATGGGACAGGTAAGGTTACACACATATTGGATTTGATCATTATCATGCAGTCATCATATCCTAGTCAAATGGTGACATCAGAATATGCATTAACGAACAATTCATAAATAAATGAATTTTCAATAGTGTCTTGCAACGTTTTATCAATAACTCTGGTAAAAGAAATGTCCGCTTTTATGATGAAAATAAATCAAAATATTCAGTCACCAAGAAAATACCAACATGTCAACACAATTATAATCCAAACTCAAATTCACTTATACGGGAAAAATATGAACAAAAATAAGATTTAAACAGTCTTCTGAAAAAGTACAGGGAGAATAAGACCAGGCATTCTGAGAGAGTAAGTGTCTTCTGCATCATCGACGACACCCGCCATGTAAAATATAATATTGCGTAATGGCCACATTTTGTTACTAAAATCGGATGATCTTTATTGATTTGTTTAGAATGTAAATAAAACCTTGTTTTACTTATTTCTTTATTACATAATTGTAAACAAGCAAATAGTTACACACCAGATGTCGTTCTAGAACTTTACATAACAATGTGTATTATGATATATATTGATATCAACAGTGTATCATTTTCTAAATTGTTGCTTCAAAGTTCGAGAGATAAAATAGTTTTATAGTACAAGGTAACACATGAAATGAATTATACGAACGAACTGAATGGAATTTGATCAGTGTTTGCACAGGTTACATGCGTGTCTGTTTCGTTCGTACACACAAGTACAATAATTATCAGGTTTACATTTAGTGACCACGTTTTAACAGCTAGCTCGATGTCATAATCTAGGTACATAGAGTTAGCTACCTACATTGTATTAACAACAAAGTTGTTGAATTCTAAATAATTTCCTGTGGAAGTGACGGCAAAGCAACAAATTAGGATTATTGCTAGATTCTGAGGAAAACCATTTTTAAGAATTTGAAATTTGTTGTTAACGTTGTTTTTGAGGATATTTGTGATATTTTGTCCATACTCTGGCCTCTTCATTAATTTCGAGTTGGAATTATGATGCTGTTAAAAATTATGGAAAAAATTGTAATTTCCTTCATTTTCATAGCTAATTTTACGTCATTAAAACGTACCACTTACCAGTGCAGGAGCTGGGATTGAATATGCTTGCTCTGCAATTCAAAAGAGACATCTTCAACTGCGTCTATAACGGGACATTAAAGAAAAAATCAACTCTTATATCTGTGCGTGTTGTTCTGATGATGTTTCCCTTAACAAACGTCCTCATGTGATACTGTTCAAAGGATCTAAAACAATAAATAAACGAAGATAGTGATCCGAGGCTCAAGAACAATTATTCTTGTGAAAATAAAAATCATTATTAGGCCCCAGTAACACTCTTTTGAACATTTTCCCCTACAGTAAATAGAGTATATGAGATATAAGTACAAATGCCCTCTCATCTTACATAATGCACAGTGTTTTAGTTAGCCTTAGAAGTCTCTTATCAGGAACATGACTACAGATAGCTAGGTAGGACGACTTGGTGCGACTGTACTGTTCTTCACTTTCAAAGTTAAACCTACCTTCACAAATAGAGTGCATTATGTAAATAATTATCACAAACAGTAAGTGGTATTGATTAATGAGTAAAAACTACATTTAGTGTTCAGGGCAAATTGTAAAAAGAGGACTTCAAATATTCCTTTTCGATGAGAAAGTACGTGTAAAGGTTAAAATGATGGAGCTGAAAAAACACAAACGCGACATCTAGATAGATTCTTTCTATTGGGGTGCATTAGATAGGAATATAAAAAGAAAGCGATGTGAAAAATTGTGATAATAATCTACCTCGGAGACATATGAATGCAATGAAAATATTAAAAGCGGGATCCACTTTCATGTATATAGGTACACAATATTAAAAAAAATATAAATCATTTTAATCATCCCTAATGCACACATAAACTTAATTTGAATTTTAATTTTTTGCCCGGTTTACGATGGTTCAGAATTAAAGTGGTTAACCAAATGTCTGACACGAAAAGAATTTTTCGAGGCAACAGATTATTTTTATTTGAAAGTTGTTTTTTGTTTTATTTATTTAATTTATTTCATTGATTGATTTTTGTTTTTGTTGATTTTTTTCCTTTATCCTATAAAATAACTTAAGTACGAGTGAAATATACAGGGCATCGTAACCTAACTTTGATGCGAGACAACATATCTTTGAAGTAGCCATATGTTTAGTAAATAAGTGTGGAAGTTAAATCCTATATATTAAGAAATATTATAAATATATAAGATTTTAATTGATACCATATGAAATCATTAAATGTTCTTAATTTTGTTTTTTGTTAATTTTTGTGTGACTCTTTCCATGAAATAAATAGATAAATAAAAAAAATGATATCAACCAATTTTTGGCACCAGCTGACTTCGTGAGCACTATTTTATTTAAGGAAACCACGACATAGGAGTCGAAGTATATGATTTCACAATGTATTATTGTGCACATTCGTTCCTTAACTTAAAAGATCTATACCACTTGACCAAGTTGTATAGGTTGTAAACAGATCAAACAGATCGTTGTCGGATTTGTTTTTAACAATATCAAATCATACAAAACTATTAGATTTGAAATCTATTTTCGGGACGAGATAGCTGTAAGTAGCACGTCCTTTGACTTTGATAACCCACTTCCCATAAACCAGACTAGTATCGCTTTGTTGTTGTCCTGGTGGCCATGACCAGTTTTCATAACAAGCCCGTCGTACTAGCCGTACAAAGTTCAAATAGAAACACATATTTTTCCATTTAGCGTCCCATATATTAAGTAGGTTCGGCAATCTAGTTTGACCGATGTGTGCCTATTTGAAATACTTGACTTGCTCATTCTGTTTTGTAGTGTATGGACATATGTTAGCCAATTAATATCTCTCCAAAGGGGTATATGAAAACAATTTAGGGTACACTTCAATGTAGGCCCAGTATTATTATGTATTTACCAATAATTGTGAACCAGCCAGACAAATACTGACATTATTTAATGGACATATCGGTACTTTAAATATGTCAAGGGCATTTTGAGTTTGAGGGAGATTTGGTACATCAAAACATTTATTAGAGTACCTGATATACCCAGGTCGCAAAACACTGAAATATAGCTTTAAGTCTCAATCATAGCTTCATCAACGGAGGAATGAGATGAAAAATATCATAATTGAGAGACTCCAGTGTGAAAAACCTATTTGTGATTATCATATGAAAGAGGATATCCTATTCTGATTCAAAAGGCGTTTTACCATACCTCCTGTGAAGAATTATATTTATTTATAGATCTAAATGTGATATCAAATCGGGGTTGAACATCTTCGTAGCAATCTGGAGCATATGAGGACAGGTGTCAAGAGGGACACAAAAAGACAGAAAGCAGAAGGATCAACATCCCAAGTGTTGCAATAGGGGCAGTAGTTGTATTTTGTTTTTTTCAATGTGTCTGTGATATCTGATACACAAGAATATATATCTGACCTACAGGAGGTGTCTTGCTCAATTAGCAACATTTTACGACATGAAATAGATACAGCAAGGTTATAATTATCTTCCAATCTCTTGCACGGTTTCTTAAAGTATTTAAAGTGACCTATAGGAAACTATATTCCTTCAGGTAACAGAATAACACTTTGTATTCTAACATTTTAACTACAAAAGAATAGACCATCAATTAAAAACATATTACATATAATTTCGGAATAATATCCGTTAAACAATTAATTCTTGTGTATAAATAAACGATTGTGTATTGAAGGGCGTTTGTTTGCATTTATGTAGCTGAATGTTGTTAGTGGATTTACATTATAATTAAATTTCGAACAACTCTTTCTGTTACATAACTGACGTTTACATTTCACAAGTGAAAATGTGACTGGTATGGGATTACTTGCATACTTTCAAATTGTCAGTCGCTAGACTTAAGGTCGCGCACCTGCAAGAATATTCAATTATTTCACTGCAAACGTATATAGCCTGTCTTTTTTTCACTTATAGACACAATAATCCCTAACATGGTTTAAACATGAATTATTTTCTTCCATTTTGGTCAGCTTTATGCATAAACTCATACATTCGTCTGTGCAAGGCTATTCAACGAATGTCACTCATATCAGAACTAAATTTATTTGGATTTTAGCAGATGAGGGCTAGTGTGCTTTCGTTCATAAGTAATCCTTACAATTAGCAGTTGAATATTTTTCATGAATCTATTCAAGAAATAAATATTTTCTCTTGTCCTGCCTTAAAATTTTGCAACAAATTTTAAGTAACAGAAAACATTTGTCTATCTTACCCCAATTCTCATATGGGAACGTGACATTTCTTTGGATTGACAGAGATTTTCATGGTGGGTGTCGTAACTTTTCTGCAGCACCTGGTCCTATCATATTTGTACTTTTTCATGAGTCCTTGTGTAAATCTTTCGTTTGTTCATACCTTGCCCTAGTTTTAATCACATTGACCCGGGATTATGATTCTTTTCACACGCTGGTATTCAATTGTTCTTGAAGCAGACCCCATTCCACCAACAAATGGTTTATTGTACACAGCATGGTTCCAATAAAACCATAATCAAATTCGAGATGAATGGTACTGTATACTACACATTCTTTGACCCTATGTGATATGAAATTGGACATGTTTGATGCTCTTTTAATATGCCTGGTGTCTTGTTATTTACCTTGAGAATGTAACATTACTTTCATGAATGGATCAGGATTTACATAGCAGGTGTCGTAGATGAAGAAGACACTCAGCGTGCTCAAAAACATTTTCTCGTTGCATTTCTTGGGATTTTGATTTTTTGCAGAGCTCCGAATGTTTCTTTATTTTGTTCATACTTATCAGATTTTAGTATGAAGTATATTTTTGTTGATCTTTCGGTATTTCTTTGGTTTTTGTTAAAAACAATCAAGTATTATCTAAAATGTAGGTTTCTTTGGCCTACTGTATCCCCCCCAATCTGGTGCCTGACACATAGATGAATTGTGCCTTGCCTCAGTCGCCTCCTAGGTTTCATAGATTGAGACCCTTAACAACACTGATGAGTCCTAGAAAGCAGCAAAGTGGTATGATCCAGTCTGATAAATCATTTTGACCTATTGTATCTAATCCAAATTTTTACGGTTGTCATAGTGATCGCCTTGAGGAAAATTCTATTTCTTTGTGCGATAAGACTAGACATGTCTGATGCTCGCTACTTTGGCTGTTGATCCTTTGTAAGATACCTTGTTCTCATTTGAGAACCTGATATTCCTTGTTTAAATTGGCCAATGTTTACATGGCGATTGTCGTCGATAAAGCTAAAGACGCCTACTCTTCTGGAACACTTAGTCTTATTCTGTTTATACTTTTTCTGGAGTACCCATGTAGATGTTTTTGGTTCATGTTTTGCCCTAGTTTTATTGAATGTGATTTTGGATAATGACTGTTGACATGTTGATATTTTCTTGGTTTTTTTTTTATAACACAGTTTTCACGGTTGCATCCTAAGCACAAAAGACACAAACATAATAAGCCTCTTTGTATGCACACTTGCAAATTTTTTAGTCAAAATGGGTGTGAAAGTTTTTTTATTTCCTAAATAAGAATCTGGTTTTAAGAATTCAGTCGAAGGAAGGTATTAAAGATACGTAGAATTGCTATAAATGAACAATGACATGTTTATTTAAGAATTTCACAATCGTACTTCATGCAACAATGACATTCATGCTTAATATAAAACAAAGAATGAAAAAAGAAGAAAAATTTGCTTCCTGTGAAACGAACATTTGAATGTCAGCCATATTGAATTGTGACCTTTGTATTGGACCAGAAGATTTCCTATATGCAAAAGAGACTACCTTATCTACTATGTGTTTACCAGAAGAAAAAATAAATAAACACAAAATGAATTCCAGTTTAATATCTTGAACTTTTGTCTTTTTATATATTCTGGCATCTGCAATTATACGTCTAAGCTGAAAACAGGCAAATTTTTTATGAATTTTTCGAAATTTCGCTTGTGGACTACATTTTGTGGCAGCGAAGTTGACGGCGTAATTCGGTCAATAGTCTCAACAATTTAAATGTTTTCTGGTTACTAAGATACTTCTCTGGAATATTAACTCTGGGAGTCTAAATTTTCGCATGAATAATCATCACGAATCACAGATTTAAAATTTGTGAATTCCGACTTGGTGGCCACTTTCCCGCATTTTCCCAGATTCAGATGGTTTCTTAATCTTTGCAAAACTAACTATTTAGTTGAAAATTGCAAAAAATTAAGCTCACACACCCCCCTCCCCCCTCTTATTTAATCAAGAATAGTATCATTGAAAATTTCCCCAACAAAAAAAAAGAGTTTAATATGAGAACAAGGTTAAAATGAAAAAAACAGTTATTTTTTAATACTTTCATTTTTGCTTATTGTGGAGATTAAAACTTGATATGTCAAATTTAAACATTTTCAAATGACTTTTTGTTGATTTTTTGTTCTTAATGTCCAAGTATAATACCCTTACTTGTATTGCAAGACGAATATTTATTTTTAAAAAATGTAGTCACGGAAAGAACAGAGGATGTCCGTGATTCAGGACAAAAAAACCCAGATATATATATGGAAATGAATTATTTGCTGATACACATATTCTGATGCCTGTACCGGACAAAGTACATATTGATTTCTGGCTTTTGATCTTCTTTCTAAAACCACACCTTTCAAAAAATCATGGTCAGAAAAAAGGTTTAATAATGAAATTTCTTGACTTTTCAGTGGAGTACAGCCTTAAGCTTATTCTGGATTCTAACAAATAAACACTAATTTTTGTTTAAAAAAGTCGGTCAGAATCACACTAAATTCTATGAACTGCATCCTTCAAATACAGGTATCAGAATTTTAATCGGAGCTTTTTTCATTCACTTGTATTTTCACAAGTTGTAAATTTTATTGTAAATGTTGAAAATGCTTTATTCCATTTCTTTTTTTAAAATCTGATTCATAATTGAGCGGAATCTCGCATTCTTGATCCCTGCCTACAAAGAATTCAAATTTTTATAGTTAACTAATAGTCTGTGATATAAAATCTTCTTCCTTTGTCATTGTGCTTACTAATTTGTATTCATTACCAGTATAAGTATCTCTTATCTAGGCAGTGCATTTGTATTCAATGCAGCAGATAATTTTTATTTTTATTTTCTTTGCTATGTCAACTGTCTATGCTATCACGCCCTATTATCTAGATACTGCATTTTTTCATATTGGCTTGCTAGGGAATAAAGATGGGTAGAACTGATGAACACCTACAGTGAATTAAATCAAATGTAACTCAAATCTATATCTGTAAGGCATTTGGGTGAGTGGATGAAAAGTACATTAAAAAGATGTGTTGTATGCTTGAAGTGAAACTCTGTTGACACGTATCTTTTTGTTTTACAAATTTCTATCGCCTAGGAAACGTTCTTTTTCAAAAAAATTAATCTAATTTAAAACTAATGTATAAAATAAATGAACAATCAAATTTTGATCTTCTGGATTCATAGTCTGAAATGACAATTTCAAGACAAGGCTAAATGCATAGTTGTTACTGTTTTTTTAATCAAATATGCGGAGAGTTTAATTATATCTAAAATCATATAAAAAAAAAAATCCACAATTTGAAAAAAGACAAACAAGAATACTGTTTTGGTATATGCATAGTAACTTTGCTTTAATTTAAAATTAATCTTTTCACAGGAGAGTACACCATGACATCCAGTTGTTATTCTCTTCTGACTTCTTTGACAACTTGCTGCCCATTCTCCTCACGGGAGGACCATCACCAGCGTATTCCTCTTCTGACTCGCTCATATCTGCATCTGATTCAGCCTCTGAATCTACTGCAACTCCAGCAAGTCGTGTGATGAATTTTGAATTGAACAAATCACCTTCACCATCACTGCAAAGATAGAATTTTATCATACAATATAAGCTACAGGTTTAAAGTCAAACATGGAAATATTACTATACAGAATGCCTCAACTAACTCTTGAAAATGATGTTACTCAAAAATCATTTAAAGGCAAGTATCAATGGTCATGGACATTAAGTCATGCAGGAAAGATTACAGAATATTTTTCTTATCCAATTAAATTGTCATGTGTCAAAAATGTAACGTAATAAATTGACCTGTTTACTAATTAAATGAAAGTTTTGAGATTTCTAAATTGTGTATTTAAATTTTAAGGTTACTTGTAACATAAATGTATGGGTAAACTCTAAAAAATAAATTTATCTAAACTGAACACAGTACATATTATTTTCTTTCTCCATTTCTTTCCTCTGAGAATAACTATATAGTCCTACCAGCCAATCATAACAAAAACATTTCACTTAAAGCATCACAAACAAAAGAGCCAAAAAATCATTAAAACTACAACATAATACACTTCAGTTCACAAGTATAGTGGACTTATTGAGCTGTAATCATCCATGAAATCGACTGAGCACATCATTTTTTTTTTCAAAACCTCAATTCAGGTCTTATGTCTAACACCAGCACTCACAAATGATGTACAAATTTAAGATACACAACAAAAAAGTAGTATTTATAATCTTACGCACAAGGGTACAACTACTACAAAAATTTTAACGCAACAAACTTTGAGCGTCATACAGAGAAAAAACAACCTTTCATGAACTACTGTAAATTCACTACTTTTGTGGGTTTTTTATTTTGATGGTTTCGTAGGTACACTTAATCCAGAAATTCGTGTCCACAAACTTTATAGTGGACTTCTCGAGCTATAGTTATCCATGAAATCGACTAAGCACATTATTTTTTTTTTAACATCAAAAATTTGGCCTCACAGATCTGTACAGTAATCAATTCAGTTAAGCTCCATTCCTGCGAAACATCTTTTAAACCTTGAAGAATGAACAAATGATTCAGAAGTATAAAGCATTTTTTAATACAAGTTTAGAATTAGGTCGGAGCTAAAAGATGAATTTAACTTCATCATACAGCAGTTTCAACTTCTATGACTCATGATAAGGGTTCGGTTTGGAATAGTGTTGCTTTACTACAAGTTTAGAATTAGGTCGGAGCTAAAAGATGAATTTAACTACATCATACAGCAGTTTCAACCTTCTACGACTCAAGATTAGAGTTCCGTTCGGAATATAGTTGCCTTATGTCATATCAAACAGCCAAGGTCATTTGACAGCATGCCAGGTTTAGGTGGTAGAGGAAAGCTAGAATTTGGAGAAAAACCACCAACCTGCAGCCAGTACCTATATGGTAACTGCCCCACATATAAGGACTAAAGTTTTGAAACAGGCAGCTACTGAGACAAAATTAAAGTGATCGAAAGAATATCTTAAATCTGGACAGGGAGGTGCACGAGCCCCTTAATTCAATAAATTTATAAATTCAATAAATTTCATAATTTTATTTCAAAAGAATGCCAAGTACATGTGTATAATCAGAATTGACCCACTATTTGATCGAATTAGAATGAGGTATCCAGGTTAAAGCAAACCTTTGGGGAAAAGTCCCCAAGCATTAAATATTAATTTGAAAAGAAACGTCATGTACATGTGTATATTCTGAACTGTGCCACTGTTTGAGTGAATTAGAACGTGGCATCTAGGTTGGAACAAACCTTGGGGGAAAAGTCCACAAACATTGTCTATAACCATGGAGTAATCAAAGCTTGTAGTACTAGGTAAAATCCTAGCTACAAAACTAGGGTCAAACTTCATTACATGTGCTTGTACAAACCAATGGCAAGTTTCCCACGGAAAAGAATAAAAAATTTCAATGCTGAATTAAATTTAAAAAACTGTTCAACGATATAAAATTTATCTCTCATATGTGTAGTTTGTATTCAGTTTTTCTCTGATTGTGTCAAAAGCTGAAAAAAAAAATTGTTACTGGTACCTTTTACTCGACAGAGCTTTGTACAACGATTGTGATCATACTCTTAGGTGGTGAAACCAGAGATATTAAGAGGAGTGTTACACCTACTTAGGAGCCGAGATGACATATCATCACCCAGAAGGTTAACATGCCTAGCAGAAAAACAGAATGTCACATTGAACAAGGGTGAGGTTGATGTCTGATCCAGGTCATTGGAGTCAGAATTAGGTCAGATCTTCATTTGATAAAAGAAATAAAAATTAGATGGATGATTTACCTGTTTAAGCAGTTAGTTTTTTTCAAAGGCCCAGCTATGAAAATTCAATCCTTTTATTCTATTCCTTACCGAGTTCACGGTTTGTGAATTTGTACAAGGATATACAAGTAAAGTTATGATCAGAGTTTGATAGAACTAAATAAGTATATAATTACTTTCTCTTAAAAGTCATTTGTTCTGATAGAGGTAAAGGGGTAGAGGTGGGGGTTGGTTGGGGGGAGAGGGAGGGATGGAGGGATGGATTTGTGAAATGTTACTGTCAGGTCATTTAGTGGTAATCAAACCAACAGTACACGTGACTATTTTTGTTTTTCTTTTTCAAATTTATTTCATTTTCCATAAAAGTAAATTATTGCAATAGATTATATATACTAATACCATAGTTTTTTGTGTTTTCTATCGGAAGGTGTGGTATTGGCGAGAAAAAAATTCACAGCTTGATTATTACTTTTATAGTTAGATAGATTTCTGAAAATAAGGTCAATAATTTGACACGTTACCTGCCTTGAGAGACAGCAGACATTATATATCAAAGTATTTCCATTCATTATTGCACTGGGGAAAGTGATCTTAGCTGTAACTCATAAGAAAGTAGGTTAATCAGAGTAAATTACTTCCCTTAGAAGACATAAAAAATTTGATGTGTCATGTAATGTCATTGATTAATGCTCTCATCAAAATCTTGTTATTTATGAAATGATCATGTTGAAAATACATGTTTACATAGAAGGATGTGTTACAGAGTTTTCGCCATTTTATACGTCATTTATAGTCAGTCAATTTTTATACCCCCAGGTCGAATGATAGTGGGCATATTGTTTTTGTGCTCTGTTTACTAGTCTGACATCAATGTTTGCATCGTAAAAGGTAGGGCTTTCATATTTGGCATGTTTTTCTTGTGACAAGAGAGACCATGTGACACTGACTTTGACCTTCGACCAACATTTTAAAAACTTAACACTGTCCTTAACTATAGCACTGTCAGAGGTATAACTTTCATATTTTGCATGTGTGTTCCATGTGAGAAGAATTTTGCAATGGTTCCAAAGTTTTTGACTATGTGACCTTGACCTTTGACCAACATTTTAAAAACTTAACACTGTCCTTAACTATAGCACTGTTAGAGGTATAACTTTCATATTTTGCATGTGTGTTCCATGTGACAAGAATTTTGCAATGGTTCCAAAGTTTTTGACTATGTGACCTTGACCTTCGACCAACATTTTAAAAACTTAACACTGTCCTTAACTATAGCACTGTCAGAGGTATAACTTTCATATTTTGCATGTGTGTTCCATGTGACAAGAATTTTGCGATGGTTCCAATGTTTTTGACTATGTGACCTTGACCTTTGACCTACAATTAAAAAAATTAAAGCCATAACTATTGCATCATAAGAGGTATGGCTTACATATTTGGCAAGTCTGTTTATTCCTTGTGACAAGACCTTTCTGTTGGTACCAAAGTTTTTGACCATGTGACCTTGACCATGTGACCTTTGACCATGTGACCTTTGACCATGTGACCATTGACCTACATTTGAAAAACTTAAATATTGGCCTAAACTATTGCACAATGAAGACACATGTGTTTCACAAAGTGTGCATGCAATTTACACATGCCTTACACTGTACAGTTATAATGCCCCACTTCAGAATTTTGTTGCAACAGGGGGCATAGTATTTCTTAAACACATGTTGTTGTTTCTTCTCTTTTTGCAAGCCTTTGACTTTGAATAAGGTAAATGAAAAGTTGCAGCTAATAATTTAATAAGAAATATATTTATTTATTTTATAAGAACATTCACTTTTTGGTGTACCTTCAATGCAAATGTCCCAATGAAGAACACTATTCAAGTATAAAATTACATATGCAGACATTTCAGGACACAATTTTCCTCTATTTTTTTTCAAACAGTTGGAGCCAAACCTTTGATAACATTCTATGTCGATATTTTATGGTCAATGAATTTTGAAGAATCTGACAACCTAAGGTATTTTGTCAAACAAAACTTTTATGGTGAAGTATTGAAAGAAAGTAGAGAACTAGGACATATACTATTACAACTGAAGCCTGATTCTCTGTAGCAAGTATAAATTGCACATCTCTTTAACACACATGAGTAGTGTGTATCTACATCACAACTGTATGACAAAAAGACATTTACTGTGACATTCCCTTTCTATTTATCAATCTGAATTCTTTCCCAATTTCTAAAACTGGCAGGAATTTTGAATTTGCATACATTGATCATGGGTGTACATAATAGAATATACGCTGATCATGTGTGAATGTATAGGTGGACAAATCAATATCATATGTGATGAGATATTAAATTTCGTATCATTGGTGGACAAATCCATATCATATGTGGTGAGATATTAAATTTCATATCATTGGTGGACAAATCCATATCATATGTGGTGAGATATTAAATTTCGTATCATTGGTGGACAAATCCATATCATATGTGGTGAGATATTAAATTTCATATCATTGGTGGACAAATCCATATCATATGTGGTGAGATATTAAATTTCGTATCATTGGTGGACAATTCAATATCATATGTGGTGAGATATTAAATTTCATATCATTGGTGGACAAATCCATATCATATGTGGTGAGATATTAAATTTCATATCATTGGTGGACAATTCAATATCATATGTGGTGAGATATTAAATTTCGTATCATTGGTGGACAAATCCATATCATATGTGATTGAGATATTAAGCTTCGTATCATTGGTAGACAAATCCATATCATATGTGGTGAGATATTAAATTTCATATCATTGGTGGACAAATCCATATCATATGTGGTGAGATATTAAATTTCAATACAAATCCATATCATATGTGGTGAGATATTAAATTTCATATCATTGGTGGACAAATCCATATCATATGTGGTGAGATATTAAATTTCATATCATTGGTGGATATTAAATTTCATATCATTGGTGGACAAATCCATATCATATGTGGTGAGATATTAAATTTCGTATCATTGGTGGACAATTCAATATCATATGTGGTGAGATATTAAGTTTCATATCATTGGTGGACAAATCCATATCATATGTGATTGAGATATTAAGTTTCGTATCATTGGTGGACAAATCCATATCATATGTGGTGAGATATTAAGTTTCGTATCATTGGTGGACAAATCCATATCTTATGTGATGGAGATATTGAGTTTCATATCATTGGTGGACAAATCCATATCATATGTGATGGAGATATTAAGTTTCGTATCATTGGTGGAGAATTCAATATCATATGCGTTGAGATATTAAATTTCGTATCATTAGTGGACAAATCCATATCATATGTGATGAATATTTTAAGTTTCGTATCATTGGTGGACAATTCAATATTAAATGTGATATATGTATATTATATTGAATTTCATATCATAGGTGGGCAGTGCAATTGCCCACATATTGTAGAATAAAAAAAACCATGTGATATTAATCAAGTGCCATTGAAATTTCTCAAGAGAAATAGAAAGTAATATGCTGCAATCAGTCACCACTTGACTATGTGTATAACATATCTCACACAATCTGTGTTAATTACTGTTCTAGTCCTACAGCACCTAGCACAAGAAATACCAGACTGAAACATGGAATAATGCAACCTTGACCTAGTGACCTTGACCCAGTCACCTTTGTACACTCACATATGTATATACACACTGAAGTTGGGCTATAGTTCCCTCTACAGTTGGAGTGGGTGTGTTGTATGTACACAAGAGAAAACCTTTGACAGAAAAAATAAAGATAGAGTTAACACTGTCAGAATGGGGGTTAGTTATATACATTACATTTCTTCATTTTGGTAACTCAGTATCCCATATATTTTATAGAATACAATATTTGAAGATAGTCACGTTTGATGGTTGGTAATTACATAATTCTGATGGTTCTCATTTGAGAACATGACATTGCTAATTAATATTCGTTAAAATTTTTCAAGGGCAGCATAGTCAATGAAGTAGAAGACACTCTCCCTTTCAAAACACATGGTCTTAGCTCTTCGTACTTTATCAAGAATCTCAGTCAAATTTTTTTCCCTTTTAATATTTTGCCTTTATTTTCTCAATATGTAGTCTTATTAAACATGTCATAATTTCTTACTTTTCATTATGCCATTGTTACTGTGTGCTGACATTATCAAAAAACTAAAATATCTGTTTGCTAGCTGTTATGCATCATTGTCATATGACAGCAATCATAAATTGCTGAAGTTTCTAAAATGTTCACATTTTATGATTTCAATTTTGTGCCTTGTGAGGAATGACCACATCAGCATGTAAAGTGTTATACAAGAACACCAAGAGCTACCTCTGATCAAACATTTTTTGTAACTAAACGTATAAAGAAATGAGTAATGACCTAACCCCCAGATAGCACATCCTATAATGTCATCTAGTTCTGACAGGGAAACAGTCTTGTATTGATCCCTGTTGTGGGCACAATTAGGTCTACAGTAGAGGACACAAATGTCACTTGTACTGCACACAGGATATGATGTACTTACAGTAACAAAGTGTGAATAAATACCCAGGAGTGCAGGTATCACACAGTCCAAAAAAAAAAAAAAAACAAAACAAAGAGCAATAACTCTGGTTACATCGTGGTGGAAGGCATGATTGTAATTACCTGTGCTACTTAAAAGGTACTATGAAATATATCTTGACAGGAAAAACACAACAGATTTAGCTGAAATATATATATAAAAAAGTGTAAAGATTAATTGTTTCATCAATTCTATATAAACTGAAAGCTTGTATAAGATTGTATATAAAACTAACCTAATTTACCACTATTATTGGCCTTAGTTGGAGGGCATGTCTCAGGAGGAGGTTGGGCAGTTCTAAGGTCAGGCAGGTCATTCAATAATTGCCATGACCTGTTTGGGAATCGACCTTGACCTCGGACCATCTTAGTGTATAGAGTTGTATAGTATGATATCCTATATGCCATCAGATTAGCCGATATAAAACAATTGTTTTACTACCTGGTAATACAACATCATCTACACCTATTGATCTTATCAAATTTAACAGGAAAAGCACACAGGGTCCTTTGTTGTACTTCAGTAAAATGTGAACCAATTCTATCTCATTGCCCTGCAATAAGCCCACCTTCTGTCTGGGCTTATTGTAGGATAACTAGTCAAAAAACAATAAGTATTTTGAGCTTATGTACACAATACCAGACAGTGACATCTAGTTACCAGTATTTTGATAACAGCACTTTTAAAAACTTTGTTTTTTCTTTTGTTTTGCTTGTTCTTTTTTCGTTTTCCAGCAGCAGTAGTAAGGAGAGGATGCCACCAGGAATGTAAACAGCTGTTTTCAAAGGCACAGATTTATCTGTACATCTAAACACCTGATGGCCATAAATCAAGGTAAAATCAGTATCAAATTAGGTCACAAATACCACATCTTCAAAAGTGGGGGATGGAGATTGGCGGGATTCATTTATCCCTTCATGAACATATTAATAGTTTTCATTTTGTCTATTAAATAATTCCAGTTATGATATAAATTATAGTTGATCCATAAATACCATTTTCTACCAAATACTGGTACCTATATTTCAAACTGATGTTACCTTTCATTAATATTAACCTTTGTCCTGACCTTACCTTCAATTAATCTTCACATTTGTCATGACCTTAACTGCCATTAACCATAACCTTTGCCCTGACCTTATCTACCAATAGCCTCAACATTTGCTCTGACTTTACCTTTCATTATCCTCAGCCTTGGTCCTGACCTTACCTGCCATTAACCTTGACCTTTGTCATGACCTTACCTGCCATTAACCTTGACCTTTGCCCTGACCTAATCTACCATTAATTTTAAACTCTGCTCTGACCTTACCTACCATTATCCTTCAACTTGCCCTATAACCTTACCTACTGATAACCTTGACCTTAAACCTTATCTTACCTAACATTAACCTTGACCTTTCCCTTGACTTATTAAAATGTTTTGACTAGCTTGCTCAATATATGATATCACACCATTTTAAGGAAACAGAAAGTGAAAACGTTTCTCAATATTAAGCAGGATCAAGTTGTAATTGTAGAAGGGAAGATAAACTATGAGAAAAACCTGATTTTCAAAGCAAACACATATTTGTCCTTTAAAAATTAGCTTAAAATCGTTCATTATAGAAGTTCCCTTTCAACACAAAAACAAGGCAAGGGGAAAAAAACAAACAAACAAGGAAAAAATGTACTGGAAATAAATGCTTCCTTCTGACACCAAAAGTGCAAACCTGGTTTTCTAATAAAACATTTTTTGTCCTTTATAAAACATTTAAAAATCTTTTATTATAAAATTTTCCTTTCAAAGCAAAATCAAGGATAAAAAACCTAAGAAAAATATGTATATAAAAACAAACGTTTCTTTTGACATTGAAAAATATCTTTCCTGATGATAAAACATGTATATGTAATTACCTAAAGAAAGCTGATGTAGAATTAGAACAAGAATTAGACATTTCCACGCAGAAATTCTCCATCAGGAAACAGATGAAAAAATAAGGGACACGTATAAAAATCCTGTTGACATTTGTTGGATCTACTCTTAACCTACCTAGAAACGGCTTTACACAAGTAACCTTTAATTACACAAAAGTTAATTAAGAACTCAGAATAGATAATTACCTGTAATCATCCTGGACACCTTAAGTCTCCGAGGCCTTGATCTTTGTTTTCTGGGCAATTATTTCATCTCAAAATAGCACAGCCTATTTCAAAATGTATAAGCCATTTCTCTGGAACTATAGTCTCGTCTTTATAAAATATAAGCATGATTTTCAGGGCACTAATTATTCTTAATTAAGTTAAAACTTTTTGTTTATACTTTTCATATATATATCATCATTTATTTAGATGCAATGTTTTTTTTAATTCAAACACTATGCTATTTTAGTTGAAATTGTGACGGGTAATACATTATAAGTACATTTCAAGCTTTTTTTTGTGGAGATTTATATATTTTAATAAGAACTGAAACAAAACATTAAGTCAAGGGATAGACTGATTACATATTACAGGACAAGGAAATATCTGCCAGGAAATGATGAATGAAAATTTATCTGCAAGAATTTCACTCATTTTAAATAAATTTTTTTTTTGTACCGATCAATGAAGATATGTTTTGATACATATTCATTCTCATGTGTTAACATTCCTATTAGGGGGACAAGATAGCACTGTTGGTAGAGTGTTGGCCTTATTATGTGACACTGCAGGTGAAGATTTGAGGTGTGTGATTCAATAGTGGCCCGACCTTTATCGGTCTGTGTTTCTCAGTAATCTGAGAAATGGAATGTTATACACTTTCCTGGTTGTGTCCTTGAGCCAGACATTTACCGTAATTGCTCTAAAATGCAATTATGAGGGCCTCCAGTATTATGTTCAGTGAGGAAGTCACCAACAAGGAGACCCTCTCTCAAAATGTCCCTGGCTGAGTGATAAATCTACCATCAACAACCAAACAAATCTTGCTTCTCCTGCTATCAAGATTCTACGTATTCCAGTAAAGTTTCGAGAAAATGTCCTTCTACATTCCACAATTACTCAGGTTTCTCATATTGTACAACGTTAAAAGTAATTCTCGTAATTAGGATTCCAGCAGCAGAGTTACATGAATTTTATCCCTTTCCTTGACTTACTTAACCCAAATCCCTAATTTTAAGAATACTTTAAGGAAAATGTCTTTCAGTAAAGGGACATAACTCCACTACCTATATTGCAAATGTTGAAGACATCTATTATTGTATGATATCACAATATATTGAAACAGATGGACACTTTTATCTTGGGAGGTGGCTCCTGGGTAGTGGATCTAGAAATCCATCTATAGTAAATGCCTTAAGGCCCCTCAACATTGACAGCAGGTTTATGAACAACACATTAATGTCAATGATATACGAATGAATTATATACAAACAGAGCAATTAAAAGTAGTATTTTTCAGGTTCAGATCATCCTTGGAAAGTCATCATTGTCTCAATATTGCAAGAAGTCTTTAAAATTCAAGGTGTGTTCAGCTAAATACAAATTAGCTTGGTAAATTGATTAATAATCATATTCCTAATTCCTAAGGCCATTTAATACTTCAAATCCTAGCACACTGTGCATATAATTCAGATTTTATCAATACAGAAATTAGTGCTCTTGTGTGTCCATTTATATGGCTTGGACAGATATGTAACAAGATAGTCCTGGATCTAAACAGTGCTGCCCCAGGAATCTTCCATTATACCGAAAGGTTCTTAATTGTTTTTTCAAGGCTTCAGAAATGATGGTAAATGTATATATACAAGATATCAAATGACATGACCCAGAAAGTTATTGACATATAAGGCTATGAAATACCAGAAATGTTTTACATTCCAGACCATCACAGAAATATCAGGTCAGGTCAGTATTTAAATACCTATGTAAAAAAAATTAAATTAAAGAACTCTTTTACACTAGGAGGTAGTAATGTGTATTACCTTTTGTTAAAGCACAATAGACAATTTTCCAATATAATAAATTTTAAGACAGCTCCAATAAGGAACTGATACCTGCACATATTAAGATATTTTTTCAGGTCTCAAAATACATTACAGAATCTTCCCTTGTACAACAGACTTTATCTAACAATAAGTCAGTGTGTATAGTAAGCTGATAACCCTTATATCTATTTCAGTCTAGAGGAAATGCTAAAATATGCTTAACCATATTTGTCCAGTCATGGTCTGTGGCCTTTAATACCTATCCCCTCAGCTTCATGCAGGATATCTGCGGTTTTCATAAATGTGTTTCTGTGATTTAAGTATTTTCTAACATGGAGAAATTAGTTTAAGTAGATTTTCTCATATCACAACCATAACCAAAATTACGTGCGACATTTTAAATCTGCAATTCTTCCCGTTTTTGCTATATAATTGTATTGCCATCTCATCACAATCAGTTTCTATCTTAGTGTATGTAAGACTTTACTACAGCTGAAAAGTCCTGAGAATTTACTGCTCTCTCATTTACACTCATCATTTGTATGATGAAAGTGACAGCAGAGTCATCAAAAGTCACACAAATTTTCTAACTTCATGGCAATTTGATATTACCATTAAAAAACCTTAAACAGGTTTTGATGGCATTTTTCCTGGGTTCATGGTATTTTCATGGTTATTTCATTACAATTTCATGATGTTTTCATTTAACCTCAGTGTGATAAAAAACTTCTATTCAATACATGTCATCAACTCCAAGAAAATGTTCTGTGATTAGAATTATAGTTTTCTACAGTAATTATTTGTCATTAGATATCAAATCATGGTTGACTTGGTTCTCATTTCAGAACATGACATTAACTTGGATTCACCAAGATTAACATGCTGGATGCTGATGATGAAGCAGCATATATCCCAGCACCCTTAGAGATCACAAGGTCTTCAGCCATCCTTGCAATCTTTCATGTTTCAAAGATTGTGAGCTCGAATTACAATTTTTTTCAGAGGTGAATTTTTTTCTTGTTTTTGTTTCGATTAATAACTTTTCACCACTTTGCCTTATTTCTCATAACAGTTTTCCACGAGTTTCAGAATTCATTTCCCTTTTGTTCATATTTTGCCCTAATTTCACTGATATTAAGTTTTTGATTAAATCACATCTTTGTTGTGCCTAAAAATCACATGTAACACCTGGTTTTGATTTTTCAAGAGCCTTGCTATGTATACCTTTTGTTCACACTTCGTTTTCGTTTTTGTCCCCAATTTTGACTTGAATTAATTCTTTGTTTACATGTCCATATTTTTTTATGCCACCAAAGCCAGCGTCTGAATAAAAGGAACTCCCCCGACCCCACCCTCTTTACAATTTTCTAACCCAGAAAAACCTTGACATATGGCAGCTACGTTTCGCACTTCTTAAGACTGTATGGCTACATAAACCTTGTAATGGGTCTTTTCATGAAAATATCACATAGTTGACAGACTTTATACTAACATGCGAATATTTTTTACATCTAACACAAAGTCTTAACATTGTGTATTGTAATCTTTCAAAGATGTCTTCAAGGCGGTCTATATAAAAACATTTTCTTTCATCTTATTTTTCTATATGTATTAAATGCATTCAGGAGAACTGTGCATTTTTGCCTGAATTGATCACTTAAAAGACTTCACTGCTTACATAATTGATCAACCACGCTGACATTTGCTTTACAGTGTATTTAAATATTGGTTTTCAAGGACAGGCCCCGAACACATGAATATTCATTACGTTTTATGACCTTCTTTATTTTGAAGCCAACCAGCTGCAAGGTTAACAGTGAAACTGATATCCTTCGAACATTAAGGTTATTTTATTTCAAGGGAACGGAATACAAAATAAAAAAAATACAAAAGCTGATAAGACATTTTTTTTTAGAAAGTTATGGGATGTATTTTAAAAATGCCCTAAATGAAAATGGATATTTCAAAACTTTAAATGGATAAGGAAACCCTTATGAACTGGAAAGTCCATGTATGAAACAAATATTGTTACCTTTAATACAAAAAAAAAAAAAAACACAAAGCAATGTATTGTCTAAGAGGCCAGCCCAGACAGGTGCAAATCACACAGGTATTATGTAGACTTGAAGTTATAAGGTAGAGGTCAGAAAGGTCTTAACTTCCAAAAGATTAAAGACTTTGTACCTGTACAGGTATAGAAATCAAGGGTCGTCACACACTCGCTGCGAATGACCTCAACGAGAACACACCTACAAATTGTTTACAGGTAAAAGATTTGGAATAATGGATGTATTATTTCAGTGGTATACATATTGATATCTCACTGTGACTTTAATATCAATGCAACAACCATTATTATCAAATGAGACAATAATTATCAATTACAATATTATGCTAACGAGAAAATACAAATAAAAAGATTAATAAATAAATTTTCCACTCTATACAAAAATACAATTTGGCTTTCTCATAAGTACTTTTACATCAAACGCAATCTCTGTCAAACATCCAGGTGACATTTTTATATAAATCTTGGTCATTGTACTCAGCTGTCACAGAAATAGGTGAACCATCTATCACAAAATAGTTTAATTATCACAGTAATCATCCATTTTGACAATGCTTAGTTCTATAATGTATGAGTTTGACTGATGTGTGCTATTGAAGTTCACAATGTCCTCACAAGGTCACCAGCCACCTAACCTTATTATGAAGAATGAGGTGTATCAAGCTGGTAGGGGCAATGTGGGTCACAATTATAACACTTCTAAGTCAATCTGCCAGACAGCTGAGCAGTGTTTTACATGTGAGATTCGGGACGAAGAGCAGAGGAGGAGAGAAAGCAAGGAAACAGGGGGGGATTGCTGAACGGACAATTTAAAGATGAAGAAGTCATATATTGCAAACAGACCAAACCTAAGATTGAAATATCTAAATACCTTTACATCATATTGACAGTTAAATAGGTAGATTATCAAGACAAATACACAGTGGGAGGAAAGATGATAAATGAAAGAAAAACTGAAAGACTGAAAAAAGAGAGTTTAAGAGACCAACACATATTTATCTGGCTTGCTATACAGACAAAACAGATGTGAGCCAAGACCTCCGCCTCGGTGAACGGATGCCAGAACAAAGGCAGACAAATCGTGCAGCATAAACCTTCATGTTTCTTGTGTTAGAAGTCTATTTTAGCCTCTAACCGCAGACACCAATATCTATATTTAGCTACTCCAGCATCAGACAATATAAATTCTCCGCATCCCTCATTTCTATTTCAAATAGTCTGTGCTAAATGCCTGGATGAATGTGTATGCTCTACTTGCCAAGATATGCAGGAACATCTGGTAGATAATTTTTGTGACAGACTTGTCAGCTTAAAAACTCATGTAGATTATTTCTAATAAAAGCACATCATATTTTACATTACTAAAATCAAAATTTTTAAATATAATTTTTAACGCATTCCAAATTAAATCTATTTAAAATTCGTCATTTATTTCAGTACAAACATTTGTTTAATTTCTAATTTTTCAGTTTGAGCAATTAAATTTTCTTATTGTTTATGGATATTGGAATATCGGAAAATCAAAACGAGTCATAGTTATCACAGCCATCTTGTCTACAAGTGACATTTCAAACAACCCAAAAAGACTATTATTGACAAATTGAAGCAAACATTGGCATCAGTTGAAATCAACGCAGAAGTCTAAACCAATGTTTTTAAATCGCTTCAAAACAGGATATTCAACACATTCAAAAGCCTACCAGACATATTTTGAATGAAGAATTTACAAACAGATGTAACACTGAGTAGCCTATTCTTGTTTTTCCATTTCCTGTTGGCTACCACATATAATAAAAAAACTCTGAAAGATACACTATATATAGAGACTGCTTCAGAATCTATGGTTAAGTTTTCAATACGTCTTGCATACAACATACAACGATTCAAAACCATCCAAAACCGATTAACCCAGAACTGTTATAGGCACCCGTTTCCTGTGGCATTTAGCCCACGCTAAATCGGAAAATATCTATATATATATACATAATCCTGAATTAATCATGTTTCTGGATTCATGCAGATAAATTCTTTATTGTCACAAAAATAAACCAGTGTTGAAAATGGTAATTAGATGTTTTCTGAATTTTTGTAAAATCTTCACTTTTACATAAATAAAAACATAAAATAGAAATTTTGGTGTTTGGATGGCAGAGTAGAACACATTCCGTTTTCACCTTTTATCAAGGGGTTGAGTCGGATGTGAAAAGGTATGGGGGTCACAAGACCCTTCCAGGTAAACAAAAGTGATTCATGTCAGTTGGAATAATTTGTTTTCCAGTTGTTGTAAAATATATGAAGTTTACATTTTACAATAAATTACACAAAGGAATAGTTTGAGACCTAGACATTTTCAACTCTATGTACTATCATTGTACAGACATTTTCATCTCTCAGTACAATCACTGTACAGACATTTTCAACTCTACAATCACTGTACAGACATTTTCAACTCTACAATCACTGTACAGACATTTTCAATTCTACATTCACTGTACAGACATTTTCAACTCTACATTCACTGTAGACATTTTCAACTCTACAATCACTGTACAGACATTTTCAATTCTACAATCACTGTACAGACATTTTCAACTCTACAATCACTGTACAGACATTTTCAACTCTACAATCACTGTAGACATTTTCAACTCTCAGTACAATCACTGTAGATATTTTCAACTCTACAATCACTGTACAGACATTTTCAACTCTCAGTACAATCACTGTACAGACATTTTCAACTCTACAATCACTGTACAGACATTTTCAACTCTACAATCACTGTACAGACATTTTCAACTCTACAATCACTGTAGACATTTTCAACTCTCAGTACAATCACTGTAGATATTTTCAACTCTACAATCACTGTACAGACATTTTCAACTCTCAGTACAATCACTGTACAGACATTTTCAACTCTACAATCACTGTACAGACATTTTCAACTCTACAATCACTGTACAGACATTTTCAACTCTACAATCACTGTACAGACATTTTCAACTCTACAATCACTGTACAGACATTTTCAACTCTCAGTACAATCACTGTACAGACATTTTCAACTCTCAGCACATTCACTGTACGGACATTTTCAACTCTACAATCACTGTACAGACATTTTCATCTCTCAGTACAATCACTGTACAGACATTTTCAACTCTACAATCACTGTACAGACATTTTCAACTCTACAATCACTGTACAGACATTTTCATCTCTCAGTACAATCACTGTACAGACATTTTCACCTCTACAATCACTGTACAGACATTTTCAACTCTACAATCACTGTACAGACATTTTCAGCTCTCAGTACAATCACTGTACAGACATTTTCAGCTCTCAGTACAATCACTGTACAGACATTTTCAACTCTACAATCACTGTACAGACATTTTCAACTCTACAATCACTGTACAGACATACAATCACTGTACAGACATTTTCAACTCTACAATCACTGTACAGACATTTTCAACTCTACAATCACTGTACAGACATTTTCAACTCTACAATCACTGTACAGACATTTTCAACTCTACAATCACTGTACAGACATTTTCAACTCTACAATCACTGTACAGACATTTTCAACTCTCAGTACAATCACTGTACAGACATTTTCAACTCTCAGCACATTCACTGTACGGATATTTTCAACTCTACAATCACTGTACAGACATTTTCAACTCTCAGCACAATCACTGTACAGACATTTTCAACTCTACATTCACTGTACAGACATTTTCAACTCTCAGTACAATCATTGTACAGACATTTTCAACTCTACAATCACTGTACAGACATTTTCAACTCTCAGTACAATCACTGTACAGACATTTTCAACTCTCAGCACATTCACTGTACAGACATTTTCAACTCTACAATCACTGTACAGACATTTTCAACTCTCAGTACAATCACTGTACAGACATTTTCAACTCTCAGCACATTCACTGTACAGACATTTTCAACTCTCAGTACAATCACTGTACAGACATTTTCAACTCTACAATCACTGTACAGACATTTTCAACTCTACAATCACTGTACAGACATTTTCAACTCTACAATCACTGTACAGACATTTTCAACTCTACAATCACTGTACAGACATTTTCAGCTCTCAGTACAATCACTGTACAGACATATTCAGCTCTCAGTACAATCATTGTACAGACATTTTCAGCTCTACAATCACTGTACAGACATTTTCAACTCTCAGTACAATCACTGTACAGACATTTTCAACTCTACAATCACTGTACAGACATTTTCAACTCTACAATCACTGTACAGACATTTTCAACTCTACAATCACTGTACAGACATTTTCAACTCTCAGCACAATCACTGTACAGACATTTTCAGCTCTACAATCACTGTACAGACATTTTCAACTCTACAATCACTGTACAGACATTTTTAACTCTCAGCACATTCACTGTACAGACATTTTCAACTCTCAGCACATTCACTGTACAGACATTTTCAACTCTACAATCACTGTACAGACATTTTCAACTCGCAGTACAATAATTGTACAGACATTTTCAACTCTCAGCACATTCACTGTACGGACATTTTCAACTCTCAGTACAATCACTGTACAGACATTTTCAACTCTACAATCACTGTACAGACATTTTCAACTCTACAATCACTGTACAGACATTTTCAACTCTACAATCACTGTACAGACATTTTCAACTCGCAGTACAATAATTGTACAGACATTTTCAACTCTCAGCACATTCACTGTACGGACATTTTCAATTCTCAGCACATTCACTGTACAGACATTTTCAACTCTCAGCACATTCACTGTACAGACATTTTCAACTCTCAGTACAATCACTGTACAGACATTTTCAACTCGCAGTACAACCATTGTACAGACATTTTCAACTCTCAGCACATTCATTGTACAGACATTTTCAACTCTCAGCACATTCACTGTACAGACATTTTCAACTCGCAGTACAATCATTGTACAGACATTTTCAACTCTCAGTACAATCACTGTACAGACATTTTCAACTCTCAGTACAATCACTGTACAGATATTTAAACTCTACAATCACTGTAAAGACTGCTTCATTCATGACTCACATTTTTGTGACTTTTCAAAAGCAGAAAAGATATTTTCGAGAATTTTGAAGCAGGCCTTTATATATATATGTATGGTTCACTCTGTTGTCTACATATCTATTTTTCACAATTTAATTTCATTCTTGGGAACAATTAGAAAAGGGAAATCCTCAAAATAACAACAGTTATAGCAGTTGTTTGAACTTTTTGATTATTATTTTAAAAATGTGAACTAAACTTTCAGATTTTACCTGATTCTGTAATATCCCTGCATATAATACAATCTTTTTACATATAAAGCGGTATGTTTTCTCAACCCTAAGACTTCTAATGAAGGACTCATTTTCATAAATTGATATTTTGCTCTGATAAAATAGTACAGAATGAATATACTAGAATTAAATGTGGAATACTGAGAAACAGATCACTTGGTCACATGGGGTTAACCAGTGACATACGATTGGTCAGTCATGAGACTGACCATTAGTTCTATGACATTTTACATGAGACTGACTATTGGTGCTAGGGAAGTCAGTCATCAGACTGGCCCAAGGAACTCAGACAATTTACATGGAAATAGACATTGGTACTAAAATTGTATGCAGCTAAGCTATGAGACTGACTAGTGGAACTAAGACTGGTCAGTCAGGAGACTGACCATTGGTAGAAAGACTGGTCAGTCAGGAGACTGACCATTGGTAGTAAGACTGGTCAGTCAGTAGACTGACTATTGGTAGTAAGACTGGTCAATTGGTAGTGAGACTGGTCAGTCAGTAGACTGACTATTGGTAGTAAGACTGGTCAGTCAGGAGACTGACAATTGGTACTTAGCCAGTTCATATGAGACTTAGCATTAATTCTAAGGAAGTCAGTTATGATACTGACCCTTGGAACTATATAAGTTCACATTAAACTGGACAATGGTACTAAGACTGCATGCAGTTACGCTTTGAGACTGACAAGTGGTACTAAGACTAGTCGATCACAGGACCAACAGTATCATACTCAAACAATTCACAAGAGCCTGCACATGCCAGTGGTAAGTCGACAGATAACATAGGGTTGTCCAATGGTAAGCTTCTATTAGAGAGGTCAAAAGTCAGGACCTTTCTGATAGTTTCAAAGACAATTTGGCTACATTTGACAGATAATTACTACCAACACAAGTCACAAGACACTTGCCACTGACTATAAAATCCACCAAGAAATGCCAATAGGGATAAGCAAGGAAGCAGTATAATTGCTTCAGCAGTTTGCACTGTCTGGACCAGCGTTTTTACGATCCTTTCTTCAAAATTTTGACCTTGGTATTATGTTTTTAACACATCATAAATCATCTGGTGATGATCATGAATTCTCGTGGCTGCATAACCAATAAAAACGGACGACCATGTAAATATCAGGATCTGCTATAGAGATGAAGCATCCATGTGTTTATATATTGGTATCAATTCTCAGAGAATCTTTATCAATTCTCAATTACAAAATATTTATTTTAATGAGAAACAGGTAGATCTGATATTTCAAATAAAAACATTCAATTTCCCAAACTATTTTAAGTTAAATTTTCAATCTTTATTTTTAATTTTTTCGTAGGGGGAGGGATGTAAATTATCTAAAAATAGTGTCTCAACATTTGCTGGACTTTTCTATAAAAAGCAATTAGTCTTCTGAACATCATTAGCAGACAAAACTAATTTATTCCACAGTTATTGTATAAATCTTTGTAAGTGAACCTTCAACTGTAAATCCTACATTGTAATGGAATATTTCTAGACTGTAAATATTTCACAGAAAATCATTTCCAGTAGTTGAACGGGAAATATTTTAAGGTATAATAATTGCAATAGCAAGTTTTGCACAAATTTGCATTAAATATGCAAATGTAATAATCTTTATTCTTAATTACTTGAAGAAATCTTAAACAGAATGAGAGGACAAAGAATCCTTCCATATATACACTGAGAAAGCCTTTGTAAATAGTTGCATAAGTTAATTCATGTACATTGTGATGGAAGATTTTTAAACTGGACTTTGTGTGAACACTGATGCACTTTAAATAAGTTGTTCTCTAAGCAAATTACTTTGAAAAAGTTTGCTTCTATACAACACTCAGCATACATCTCTCTAAAATAAAATCCAGAACTTATCTACAATATGACAGTCAAGACTTTACAGAATTTGTGACAGCTTAAATGGCCAGCTGGGCTCTGCAAAAAATCTCTTCTTCTGTTACCAGTCAGTTTGGTGGGGAGGATATAGAGAATTTTTCCATTTGCTGTTTTACTCATAATTCCTCACAATCCATAACTCCACTGGAGTGCTGTACTTGTCGGCTGAGAGAAATGTTTTATAGTGGGGGAAAGTGAGGCAGCACCAGTGTCATTTGTACTATTGGTAGATCGAAAAGTACACACAACACTCGATAAGAGAAATTCTTAGCACTTTTCCAGGATTGAAACTAAAATAAAGCCTGTTTTTAGCATTCAAGAGATAATTTAAATGCTGCGGTAGTTCCAGCAGAATTCTGACACAGAGTTTTGTTGTAATTTGGTCCCCTGTGCCTTATTTGAAGCTTTTCATAAGATTTTATTTAACGGGGGCCAACAGATATGTACTTAAGGCCTGAAACTGTAGAGTCTAGAGAGCATAAATACATGACAAATGGAGCATGTCTTGTCACTTTCATCATTTAAAGAGTATTTAGTTTTTTCACTTTAATAACAAAAGAAATTAAAATGAAAAAAAAAATTAATTTAAAATTTTGAATTAAAATGACATATCAATGTAAAAAGTAAATAGATTGAGTTAAATTAGATATGTAATGAAGGAATGATAGCGCCTCTCAAATACCCACACAGCAACCAAGATAAGGTATGAGGCCTGTTCATAATGAATATTGGCTTTTCCAGTGCTGTTCCCAAAGCTTTTTGATCAGTGTCAGCTAGAACCGGTTGAGAATCCTGCTGGACACCATAATTAATTTATACATGACTTTGAATGAATGTATCACATGTATCATATCATTTCATTAGAACTATGAAAATAAGCATAAAATGTAAGTTATTTGAAATTTGTGAACAACATCGGTCAATACCACGAAAAAAAAATTTGACAGCAACCAGATGTTAATTAATTTGTCCTGTATCAACTACCTTTCAACATATTAAATACAATTTGATGTCCTCATCCGGTTCAAAGAAAGTACACAGGACCTGCCAGTTTTTTGATGTCCATTCTCGGTCAGTTAGACTTAAAAACAAAAGCCATGAAATTGCAATAAATTCTGCTATGAAATTTTCAACATTGAATTAACGTGAAAACACTGAGAATCGTCAAGATCTAGTTTCGTCTTATCTGACACACGATTCAACTGTAAAATCGCTTTCCTCTTTCTTTTTTCGTTCAAACTGAAAATGCTCGGAAATAATTCCAGCAGTTACATGTTTAAAAAAGTATAATAAGAATGCAGCATTTTCTTATCATGAAATCAAGTTTCTTTAATATCAAAAACATAAAATCCAATTTCCTTTATCACATCAAAAAGATTTCATGGTGCCATTTAATCATATATAATTAACAGAATTGAAAAATCGTTTTCGATATCAAAAGAATGATAAATTTGGTTTTTTACTAGTTATTGTAACAGATTATAAATAATTCCCTTTGTAAACAATTCCCTTTGAAACTCCACTTCATCTAACAATTGTACTTTAAACAAAAGTACATGTACTTCTGTTGTACTTTAACTTAAGAGTGTGGACATGTCACCATCGGGGTGAGCCCCGACAGCTTCAGGCTGGCATGCTATCATCTCCGTAACTAGCTTTTAGAGAATATCTTTTAAAAAATTTAATCAACGTACAACATTTAAATATCATATTTACAGTTAAAATCAAGATCTCTCATACCTGTCTCTAACTAATATTGAATTATCAAAAACCAAAAATATTAAAATAAATTATCTGATCTTGAATAGGGAAGTATACAGACGTATTTATAAAAAGAAAAAAAAAAAAAAAAACATGCCTTAAGGCTTAGTAAAATAATACACGACTAAAGAATAGTGAAAAATAATTTTAACATTACAAGTACATCTATACATCTTTGCAGGTAGTTCAGTCTTCAGGCAATACACCTTAGCCTTTCTTTGCTGCTCTGTATAAAAATCACCAACGAAAGCTAATATTTAATGATCCTCTGTTCAGCCTATGACCTACATCATTTGAATTAAAAGCTGTAAAATTCACGGTCCCCAGGGGTTTGTACATGATTGATACTGTTGTATTAAGCTCTTTAATTTCAAACAGATCAAAATTAGGAATATTATGCAATACCTAGTCCATAGTTGTATACAAGACCCCAAGCTTGATATGGACTTTCAAGTCCTCTACTCACCCCAAGCTTGAGATAAGATTCCCCAAGTAATCCATAGACCCCCTACCTATCCAAAGACCCCAATTTATTCATGGCCATCAATTTCAACTGGCTAACCAGAGACCTCTCAGCTATCCATATATCTTTCACAATCCATATCCCCTTCCTAGCTTGACAGAGACCCCATATCTATCCACAGACCCCCAGCTTCCCATATATCTTTCATGATTCATATCATCCCTCCTCCTTGACAAAGACCCCATTATCCATAGACTCCCAGCTATCCATAGACCCCCTAGCTATTCTGTGTAAAAGACTCCCAGCTATCCATAGACCCCCTAGCTATTCTGTGTAAAAAAACCAGCAATCCATAGACCCCCTAGCTATTCTGTGTAAAAAAACCAGCTATCCATAGACCCCCTAGCTATTCTGTGTAAAAGACTCCCAGCTATCCATAGATCCCCTAGCTATTCTATGTAAAAGACTCCCAGCTGTCCATAGACCCCCTAGCTATTCTGTGTAAAAAAAACCAGCTATCCATAGATCCCCTAGCTATTCTGTGTAAAAGACTCCCAGCTATCCATAGACCCCCTAGCTATTCTGTGTAAAAAAAACCCAGCTATCCATAGACCCCCTAGCTATTCTGTGTAAAAGACTCCCAGTTATCCATAGACCCCCTAGCTATTCTATGTAAAAGACTCCCAGCTATCCATAGACCCCCTAGCTATTCTGTGTAAAAAAAACAGCTATCCATAGACCCCCTAGCTATTCTGTGTAAAAGACCCCCAGCTATCCATAGACCCCCTAGCTATTCTGTGTAAAAAAACTCCCATCTATCAACTTGAGCCCCTAACTGTTCTGTGTAAAAGACCCCATCTATCAACTTGAGCCTCTAACTGTTCTGTGTAAAAGGCCCCATCTATCAATTTGAGCCCAAGCTATACATACATCCTCTAATAGTCATAAACCAACTGTCTACTGACACCATGCTATCCATACACCTACCAACTATCCAAACATTACCCTTTACACATAGCCCTGTCAATACACCCCTAAGCTATCAACAGAGCCCCAACCAACTAAACATCCCTGGCTAACCATACAACCCCTCTATCTATAGACACACTAGCTCCAGATAATCTTTGAAGTAAATAATACACAACACTTGATAATTGCAGGTTCAGTAAAGAACCCCTAATTTCTAGCTTAAGTATGTTTTGACCAATTATATAAAGTTTCCCAAAAGTACTTACATGTAAAATTCAACCACATGTGACAGACTGATTCATAATGAATGCACAACATGAATTTATTGACATAAAGTCTGCTTCATTTCCTTTTAAAATATGTGCTCTCATCAAATTCTTTAAGAATCTTATCAATTGCTGCATCATAGCCAAAACACAAAATCATGAGAGTATCCTGAAGCTTGATCTCAAATGAATGCGAGGTCTGACTCAATATCCACTAAATTATCAAGGCCTATTGAAAGATGACACTGGATTTTCCATTTTCTATAAATAGTAATAGTGACCTTGACCTTGGAAGCATGAAACACGAACATGTCTAAAGTATATATCCTGTGCATTCTAACATTTTGGTCAAAAACCTGAAAGTGATTGAAGCCATTGTGAATTGAAATTGAAACTGGTCATTAATCTTCGAAAATAGCTTTTGTGCAGACCTTGAAAATCTATTCCAGATCAATGTGATAGTCATGTATGAACTGTATATGTTCATGGTCTAGGTTTATGGGATACTCATGATTTTTATTTCAAAAGTGGTTGACCTTTCATAGACCTTTTAACAATGATCTGTCACTGGTGACCTCCAAAATCAAATCAGATGAAGATGGCCGACCTTGACAGTGTGATAATGAGGTGTTTAATATCTTTTTAGGGGTTTCTTAATAAGCTTTATTTATTTTACAACAATTGCGAAGCAAGTTTTGCCCACTTATATTAATCACTCTTGTTGACCTGCATGGAATTAGGTCTTACTGGGGGAGGAAACTGGAATACCCGGGGAAACCCACGTGGTGACCCCATACCTTTTCACATCCATTCCGGGAATCGAACCCCGGGCAGCTAGGTGAAAGGCAAGTGTGTTATAACTGCGCCACCTGACCACCCCATGAGATATCTTGAATAAAATCTTTCTATGGAGACAAAGGTGCAACGAAAACCTATACCATCACCTTATATCAGTGATGGACATAATCTATTAGCTATAGAACAATCAGCAGTTAAAATTGACCAATAATTTAATATAAAAGTTACGGTAATACCTGACCTCAACTTGGATTCCCGAGATACGAAGAATTTGCATCCTTCATCGAATTTGCATTCTAATTTCATTTCAACAAATTCTGTACAAAATTAAGTCTCTTGAATGTTTTTATTCCGAAATTATTTCTGCTCTAATAATGACTATCACAAGGTATACAATACGTGGGCAACTTTTTCTCATACATGAAGCAAGGAAACTTTACATATGTCTGCAGGTATCCATTCTGCAAATATTTGGCAGTAAATGATGACACAGTTAAAATGAAACCACATTCAGTTATCATTCTGACACATAACTACAACAGAAGATAAAATGATAGAATAGAATTATTTCTGTAGAATAATAGAAGTCTTTTAATGATTTGGAAATGAAACCAGTTGAGAAAAACAATTTTAACACTATAATGTACGAGAAACAGAATCTCTAAATATTGTATTACTCACATATGTTCAAGGTAACTTCACCTCAGTCTTGTGCTAATTAACTTACAATTTTTACAAGATTGGCTCTTCGTAACAATATGGGATGCCTCAGACCAAATTTGGACAAAATCAGATCATTCTTACAGATATTTTAAAGAATTTGAAACATTTCTGGCCCCACCCCTCTGGCCTTGAGGGATGTGACACACTATTTCTCTACAAATTGGTTCCCCTTCCCCCAGGGATAATTATGACCAAATTTGGTCAAAATCTGCTTAATGTTTTATGACTAGCTGCAATTTATAGGAAATTAAAAAGTTGACAGACAGAGGGCATTGGATATTAACAGATGTGCAGGGAGCTGAAAATGACACAGCATAATATTTATATAATTATATGACAAGTGAATTTGTGTATCTATTTGACAATAAGCCAAGGACTCTTCATAAATCTAGTCATAACTTAGATATGTTGTGTTCTTCAACAATTCTAATAATATTTTTATTGACATGTAATAACTAAATAAGCCCACCCTCTAAGTTTGAGACAGATCATCTGATTCAAACATAAGGGGTGGGCTTATTAAGTTATTGCAGGCCCCCTTGACTTTTTACAGAATATATAAAGTAAACAAAACCACTGTTTGAACGAAAAAATCAAAATTTAGCAATTGTTGTAAAATCACTGTATAAGTGATAAATTATCCTCGCCACACCTGAGTGCTTTTTAGAAAACAAAAGACCAAAGCATCTAAATGATTACCATAGTTACAGAGCTTAATTGTCCATGTCACCTGAACTATCTTGTTAACAAGTAAGACAATGTGAACGACATATTATACAAATGTCACATTGACTGTCATCCCAACTGATAAGGATTACAACCATGTTAAAATTCATAAACATTTGCTCAAAATGTAATTTTCCTATGTAAACTATAGTAAACTTTACCCCCTCCCCACAGGGAAATGTGAGACCCAGGGGCTCTGAAATTACCTTGATAAAACACCTTTGGTTCCTTCCATCTATGTAGAGTATTTTATTCTAACGTAGCTTGGTGTTGTGAAAAAGATTTGTGAAATTTCAGTCAATCTGACCCCATTTGGATCCTTCAATCAGTGAAAATTTATAATTTTGGTTCATCTTTGTCCATGAAAGGTGTATCCAACATTTCAATGAAATGTTCTGGGGTTTTCGAGAAGAAGTTCAAAATGTTAAAAGTTTACAAAGTGTGACACAGGACTTAAATGCAATCGCATTAGGTAACATGACACTTTATTTGTCTCAGGTAACCTAAAAATTAAATAAAAGCATTACACTTGTGCATAAGGTTTGAAATTCATTGAATCATTCAAAGATGAAAAGTAACCTAGTTTCACCACACACTGACTTTTGAACTGTAGAACGTAAGCGAAATATAACATTAACACGGGCCTTACGGATCACCTGAGTCAAAATGGTGTCATCCTTCTTGCAACATGTCACGGAAACCACCTTGTTAACATACTAGATTAACTTGAACTACAATGTACTTTAAATGTAGATAAAATTTAAACTGTGCATAACATTAACTGCAATCCTTTGCTGAAGCTTCTAACCACATTTTAATAAAAAAAAATTATACTAAAAAATGAAATTTTCCTTTATAAACTCTCCCATCCATGAACTGCAGTATATAACAGATTCAATCATATCTAAGTATTAAGTAAACCTTTGAAATTTGAGTCAATCTTACATCCGTCCATCAGCCCACATGGAGTCAACAAGGATCAACATGTGCATATCATCAAAATATCATCTTATATGAGTAATTCTCACCAACTTTGAACTAATTCCAATAGAAAATAAACAAAATATGCTCACAAATGTAATTTCCTAACTTAGACTATTGAAAATTTTACCCCTACCTCAGGGGGAAATGTGTGAGACCTTTGGGGTCCTAAAATACACAATTTGGTAAAGCATCTTCGAGTTTTGTTTCCGTCCATGAAGAGTATTTAATTCTACTCTTCTTGGGTTTTGAAAAGAAGATTTTTGAAATTTTCATTTTCACCATTTTTGGCCCCGCCCCTCAGACCTCTAGGGGTCGTGGACCATATAATTAATATTTTCAGTTTACATTTCAACATGGAAAGTTTCTGCAAAATTTCATTGAAATCCAAGACGTTTTCCAGAAGTCGAAAATGTCAAAAGTTTATGACACATGACACACTCCGCATGATACACAACGTCAGACAAAAGGTGAACATACTTTGCCTCAGGTGACCATCAAACGTTCCATATTCCCGATATTCAACCTTGACTGATGCCAAAAAAAATAAACTGTGCTATTAGTGAAATACATAACATATTTTGAATTAAACCCTTAAAGAATTGTAATCATTTGAGTGCTCGCAAAAATTTTCAAAAAAATATATACTAACATGCTGACAAATATTTTTGAAATAAAAAACAGTACTTGTCCAAGTTTTCATAAATGATCTAATATGCTAGCGTGTTGACTTTTATTAGAATACTTTCAGGAATGAAGCAACTTAGGAGTGCTTACAAGGATTTTCTTAGAATAGTAACAGTGACCTTGAATCTACAGTCCTGAAGTTCAAACTTGTTTAACATTATCATTGTATATTCCGTGGTAAGTGTTTGATGTTTGATAAAAAAAATTTATAAATGAATGATGTCACTAGAACACTGACAATGATTTGTTAAAAAATGAGACTTTGACCTTGCATCTGATAATGAGACTCTAACTTGTCAGATACACTACATTTCTTTATAATTGCCTGAGGCACAATGAAAATCCCCAAAGGAATACAAGCCACCTGCGAGAGAAGTGACAAATTTGGGTGTTCATTAAGTCGACATCTACCAACATACAAAATTTAATACTCTTCTCCCAACTATGCTTCAGAACAAATTTGGACAAAATCAAATTATTCTTACTGGAGGTGTAGGATTTAAAAGAATTTGCTCAATTTCCCCTATTGGACCCTGCCCATCCAGCCCCAAGGGGGCGAGACCCACCATTTAATAAGAATTGATTACCTTTTCTAAAACAATGGTTCAGATCAAATTTGGTTAAAATTCAATTATTCTTACAAGAGGATTAGTATTTTAAAGAATTTGCTCTTTTTCCCCTATTGGACCCCGTCCCTATTGCCCCAAGGGCCGACAACAACCGTTTATACACAAGTTGTTCCCCTTCCCCAAGGATACTTTTGGTATAATTTGGTCAAAATCGGCAGAGTCATTCATGAGGAGTAGTGATTTATATTATAAGTTGATGGACAGATGGACAAAGGGATGGACAATGGACACCGTGGTATACAAATAGCTCACTCAAGGGAGCAGATCATCCAAGCATGCTGCTGGGCTACCGTACTATCAGTATCTTATGTTGTCATCCTAAGTAAGGAGAAATTTGAACATCTTATGAATATGACCTCTTTGACCTTGAAATGGGTTCAAGATCTTTCATTTGAACAAATTTGGTAGTCATTCGTCTGAACACGATACTGGCCAGATATCAGTACCCTTGGCCTATTGGTTGTAAAGAAGAAGTTGTTTAAGCAGAAAGTTGATGCTTAAGAGCAAAAGCTCACTTGTCTTTTGACAATGTGTTGTATGACTACCTCTCCCGACAGCTGACAGCACATACGCCACAAGACACTGGTTTACAACTCAATCTACATAACCTACATGGACACCTCTGTTAATATGAGCAACAAAGATAAGTATTTTAGACTCTTATATGGTAACATCAAGCAGATGCTTGACTCTGACTGATGATTAATGTTTTCAGACAATTTGTCCTTCTGATTAAGGTCAATATTTAAAGGGCATCGCTTTGAACCAAAAGAGCCTATGAAACTCGAGAATTCTTAAGAAGTAGGTTTAATTTCATTAGTAAAATCTAACTTTTATTGAAACTCGAGAACTTCTTAAAAAGGTTTAATTTCATTAGTAAAATCCAACTTTCGTTGTCAAAGAACAAGATGGCCACCTGCCAACCATTTTGTTTTTCTAGTCGGTTTCCAAATTAAAAGAGCAATACTACAGCAGGGACCGAGCGGTATAGGAAATTTCAGATAAGATCCTTACTGTGCCAGGCTCTATACGTAAAGCAATAACAAGAATTGTTAAAGGACAGAGGACGGATGGACCGATTCGAGCAGCCCATCATCTGATGAATGTGAGCTTAAACAGAATAAGAGGGCACTTTTTCCATTAAGTGATTGAGATTGAAAAAAAAAAAATCATTACAGAGCTATTTAACCAGAAATGCTGGTTTTCCTGTTCTCAATAGGAAAACAATCATTCCCTAACAAACATATTTTGGTACAATTATAAAATTGCTTCCCCTTTTAAACCTGTTAGTATCCAAATAGGTTAAGGTACACCGACCTTTTCCACGTACTACAACCTATTCAGTGTCATCAATTATTCCGGTGTATAGTACAGCAGTATTAGAGATGCAGTTAGCCATGAATAATAGAATGCTTAACACATATATTTATGGCTGGTAGCTTGCTATCGATTGGGTCCTGTGTTAAAAGTACCTTTAGCCTCCCAAGCAAGTACAAGCCTTCATAACCAGATGTACTCTCCACTATTGGCATCTATAAGGTTTGACAGTTGCATGTCAGTACCGCGATAAAACAAATTTGTTTTCAGATCATGTAATGCATAGTGCATATCCCCCCTGACATAATGCTATCTTCAATTTGTAAAGCTAGTTTTAAAGTTCAGAAGCCAGTTGTACTTCAAGCATCGAAGATCTGAACTCTTGAGGTCAAATTCACAGCCACAGTTTTATCTAATATAACGACCATTTCTGATGGCGACTCTTAAAAGTCAGATTCAGCAGTCTAAAGCAAAGTGGTCACCTGAGGCTAATGGTATGGTTTTACTCAAAGAAAACAACATCTTGGCTTTTCACAGTCATACCAATTTGATGTTGCCGACAATCGCTTATTTTCCACATCAGTTTGCACTTTATATTTTGGTAAGTTTGATTCAACAGCAACAATTAACCAATAGGAACTACATAACGTTTATTTTTCAATTTATACTTACACAAAACAGCTTTTAAAAGAACTTTTTGAAAAACAAGAGGCCCAAGGGCCTTGACGGTCATTTGACTATAAAGATCTATATATGAAAGAGGCAAAATAGGCCTAAAATAAATTGCTCAGCTACTCTACAGCTTACATAGAAGAGACTGTTTGTTCAACAAGACATTTTCTGCAAACTTGAAATTATATTCTTTGTACATGCACTACACAATTGCCATTTCTTCAGATGCATTTCTTGTTGAAAAGCAAGATGCAGGCCAATATCAAGACCCTTGGCCTGTCGGTTATTGAAAAAGCTTAAGCTTAATCATTTCAATATATTTGACCCCTGTGACCTTGAAAGTTGGTCCAGTATCAGCAGCCTGCACTTTTTGGTTATTGAGAAGAAGTTATTTAAACATTTTAACTCATTTGATACCTATGACCTTGAAAGTGGGTCAATGTCATTCTCATTAACAAAGTTGGTATCCCTTTATCCTAGCATGCTACAGGCCTTATATAATAATTTTTGGCAGTTTGGTTATTGAGAAGAAGTCATTTAAAGATTTTTACATATTTGATGCCTGTAACCTTTCAAGCAGATCAAGGTCATTCTTATTAACTAGAGGTCAAATCAACTTTCTGAACTTATGAAATGATTCACTACTTCAAATGATGTTTCACATCAAATTTGGTTGAAATTAATTCAAGCATTAAGAAAGAGGAGCATTTTGAAGCAAAATATTGTTTAACTCCCTGTTTTGAGGCCCCGTCCCCAAGTCCCCAGACGCTGAAACAACTTTCTGAATTTAAGAAATGATTCCCGACTTTCAATGGTGTTTCAGACCAAATTTGGTTGAAATCCATTCAAGCACTAAAAAGGAGTAGTGTTTTGAAGAAACTTTTGACTAATTTCCTGTTTTGGTGCCCCACCCCCAAGTCCCTAGAGGTCAAATTAAATTTTTGAATTCAAGAAGTAAATGCCTAACCTAAATGATGAATCAGGCAAAAACCTTGTTGAAATTCACCTGGGAAGAAAGAAGGAGTAGAGTTTTAAATCTAATTTCAGCACCGCCCCGTTTGGGGCCCAATCCCTAGACCCCTAGGGGTCGAATCAAAATTCTGAATTGAAGAAATGATAACCAATGATGCATCAGACCAAATTTGGTTGAAATCCATCCAGGTATGAATGAAGAGTAGGGTTTTAAAGAAAATGTTTACGTACAACGCATGTGGCATAATGCACGGCGCACGACATCGGACGAAGAGTCAAACCTGTCTATTAAGGCCACTCAAGGGAGCAGAGAAAAGTGGCCTTTTGACATGGGTGGCCTTTATGTAGAGCTTTAACTAATTATGAATAACTTTTCACAAAGTACCTACAAAGTGGCCTTTTTTCACATGTGGCCCATATTGAAGGTCAATTACTATATGAATTTATATTACATACAGAAAATAAAGTGATCTTCATAGCCATAATTAAGTTGGTTGCTAGGAAACCAAGTATTTGTTTTTTTCTTATTTTTGTTTATGTTAGATTAGGAAGTTCCCTAAGTCCATTTCAATGTCAAGTATTACATAATTAGATTATTTTGCTTCAAGGATAATTAAATTCAGAGATTAATCTATTCACAGCCCTTTTCATCAAATTTCAGTAATTTTTTGTCAATCTGGAGTCATTCTAATTTTATTTAAGCATTGATGTCATTTTTTTAAGTTTCATAGGGGTATGAAAAAAAAAATTGTTTGCAAACTGTATGAATCCACATAGCGGATTCATTCAAAAGTTTGCAAACAAATTTTTGTTCATACCCCTATGAAACTAAAAAAATGACATCAACGCTTATAATTAATTTTAAATCTGAGTTTAAAATAAAACATAAAAGGAAGTAATTTTAAACGAATTTTATAGTGGCACTTTATATATGCGCAATAACCATGAACTGAATGATATGCAAATGAGCGCGTGGCTTATTATTTTTTTTCATAGAGGTATGAAATTTGTTTTTAGACCAATCAGATTGCAGCATTTTGTATGAAAAAAAAAAAGAAAAATTAATTAAATGCATTTGTAATCACTCAGATTCTTTCTACAGATTCCCGAAAAGGTCACATGTTTCTGTTTTTATATTCATACTTATTAAATTGACGACTTAAGTAGTTTCTGCAAAATCCTGCTAATGAATAATTTTCAAGTCTATTATCGTTATATGTTAAAAGTTCATGAACGTCGTCATTTATTTGAACTTGAACTTTGTATACCAGCAGGTGCAACTGCTAGCATATTTATATTTCTGCATAAGACCTCACTTCCCTGACTGAGCAAAGAGAAAAAAAAAACAATAAAAATTGAGTATATGACAAGTAAGTATTTTCTATAAACAATGATACCTTTAATATGAGGGATTAAGATACAGGAGACTAAATTAGACTTAGAATAAATGTGACATAATTTGGAAGTTACAGTTATGTAGAGTGTATGGAACTGGAAATAATTTGAAATATTCACATGTACATTATGCACTCTCTATATTTTATATATGCGCAATAACCATGAACTGAATGATATGCAAATGAGCGCGTGGCTTATTATTTTTTTTCATAGAGGTATGAAATTTGTTTTTAGACCAATCAGATTGCAGCATTTTGTATGAAAAAAAAAAGAAAAATTAATTAAATGCATTTGTAATCACTCAGATTCTTTCTACAGATTCCCGAAAAGGTCACATGTTTCTGTTTTTATATTCATACTTATTAAATTGACGACTTAAGTAGTTTCTGCAAAATCCTGCTAATGAATAATTTTCAAGTCTATTATCGTTATATGTTAAAAGTTCATGAACGTCGTCATTTATTTGAACTTGAACTTTGTATACCAGCAGGTGCAACTGCTAGCATATTTATATTTCTGCATAAGACCTCACTTCCCTGACTGAGCAAAGAGAAAAAAAAAACAATAAAAATTGATTATATGACAAGTAAGTATTTTCTATAAACAATGATACCTTTAATATGAGGGATTAAGATACAGGAGACTAAATTAGACTTAGAATAAATGTGACATAATTTGGAAGTTACAGTTATGTAGAGTGTATGGAACTGGAAATAATTTGAAATATTCACATGTACATTATGCACTCTCTATATTTTGGACTTTGGACATCAGGTCTGAAAACCTTACCCCCTTAACAGAATCTGTTATCTTGCTATTCCATCAGTTGTCCAGCTAGTCTGTCAATGCATATAAAATCAAATGAATGACAATCATTATTTTTTTAAGTAGTATTTAAACATCAGAAAAAAAATAAAAAAAAAAAATTTTTGAAGTGAATTTGAGACTAATAAGAATTGGAAACCGTAAGACAACACTCAGTGATTAATACATGGACTGTATAATTACCTGTATAATGAGAAGAAAAACTAGCTAGGATTAATTGATCCAGGTATACGATAGAATAGAACTGGAGACACAAGACCCCAAAAGGGATATTTGCAACCACCTTCGTTTTATCTTTCTTTGTTCTTTACAAGTTGGTTCTTTTCATTTTTTTCCTCTTCAATCCAATTTTTTGCTTTTGATTATGTTAAATTTGATAATGATCTTGCAAAAATGCAAAATTCAAGATGACTATAATGGCAGCCATTTTGTTTTTCTAATAAGCTGAAATCGAATTGGCATAACTAGGGATCGAGGGGCCCTTCACCAATACTTTTCAGGGAATAGCAATTATGAACTTTCATTGTCAAACTTCAAGATGGCCACCTGTAAGCCATTTTGTTTTTTTATATCTGACCCAAAATCTAAAGGGTATCAATATAGACACCAAGTTCTTCTCAAGAAAAAAAGAAAACAAAAAATTGTTTATTGACAGACTATGGATCACAGAACACTGATGTTAAAAGTAATTTCCTCAGATGATAGGCTAATAATTTGGACTGGATATGAGACAGAATGGGACTTGAGATAATTTGGACAGGATATGAGACATAATGGGACTTGAGATGATTCGGACTGGATATGAGACAGAATGGGACTTGAGATGATTCGGACTGGATATGAGACAGAATGGGACTTGAGATGATTCGGACTGGATATGAGACAGAATGGGACTTGAGATGATTCGGACAGGATATAAGACAGAATGGGACTTGAGATGATTTGGACTGGATATGAGACAGAATGGGACTTGAGATGATTCAGACTGAATACGAGACAGAATGGGACTTGAGATGATTTGGACTGGATATGAGACAGAATGGGACTTAGAGATAATTTGGACTGGATATGAGACAGAATGGGACTTGAGATGATTCGGACTGGATATGAGACAGAATGGGACTTGAGATGATTCGGACTGGATATGAGACAGAATGGTAAGTGAGATGATTTGGACTGGATACGAGACAGAACGGGACTTGAGATGATTTGGACTGGATATGAGACAGAATGGGACTTGAGATGATTCGGACTGGATATGAGACAGAATGGGACTTGAGATGATTCGGACTGGATATGAGACAGAATGGGACTTGAGATGATTCGGACTGGATATGAGACAGAATGGGACTTGAGATGATTCGGACTGGATATGAGACAGAATGGGACTTGAGATGATTCGGACTGGATATGAGACAGAATGGTAAGTGAGATGATTTGGACTGGATACGAGACAGAACGGGACTTGAGATGATTTGGACTGGATATGAGACCGAATGGGACTTGAGATGATTCGGACTGGATATGAGACAGAATGGGACTTGAGATGATTCGGACTGGATATGAGACAGAATGGGACTTGAGATGATTCGGACTGGATATGAGACAGAATGGGACTTGAGATGATTCGGACTGGATATGAGACAGAATGGGACTTGAGATGATTCGGACTGGATATGAGACAGAATGGGACTTGAGATGATTCGGACTGGATATGAGACAGAATGGGACTTGAGATGATTGGACTGGATATGAGACAGAATGGTAAGTGAGATGATTTGGACTGGATACGAGACAGAACGGGACTTGAGATGATTCGGACTGAATATGAGACAGAATGGGACTTGAGATGATTTGGACTGGATATGAGACAGAATGAAACTGGAGAAAATTTTCACTGGATATGACAGAAATTGGAACTAGCGGCAATTTAACTGGATAGGAGACAGAACTAGCTGCAGTTGATTTAAATTTGATATGCGACAGTATAAAACAAGGAGGTTATGAATGGAAACAATTTCTCGGAAAACATATTAACAGAGATCATACAATCAATACCCTGACCTGCTATCTTACTGAGTTATTAGCACTCAAGGATGATGCCAGACGATCTCAGACAATTTACTAAAGGTGAACAGACTTTTTCTCATTAATATAATCTTAATACAATTTTTATTTCCTTCACGAGCAGATCTACAAGGAAGTTTATATGAAATACGAGGCCTTCAAGGACTTCATATTTACTAACAGTTTACACAAGATCCCACTTTTCAGATCTGTCTGTAAACTATAAAAACAAAAAATTTAATCACTAAATGTCAGATTACTGTCCCTCCCTCCAAGGAAATCTGGCTATTTATGTTACTAAAAGTTCTGCTACATTCCAAGGACAACTACATATTAGCTTCCACCATCTTTCATATACATATTACATAACAAGTTTACAGGTGAGTGTAAAAAGATTAAAATCTAAAAAGAAATGACATATTTTTAAGTTACTTAAAGAACATTCTGTAAATTTGTCATATCATTTTGTGGGACTTATTTTTTTTTCGTCAATTCAAGTTTTACATTTGTAAATATCCATTAACCTATGAAGTGTTGAAATTTTAGTAAATTTCTTGTCATGAAAAATATTCATAATTCCATGTACAGTGAAATGATTCAGAGCCCTGCGAAAAATAAACAATTTTATATTAATCAAAGCAGGCGGGGTGGAGGTACAACGTCCCACTGTCAGCGAAGATCGGTGAAATATGTCCAGGAAAGGCCGTGGATACTATAAGTATACAGAGTCCTTACTAAAAATCGTAATAAGAGGATTGGATCATGTTGTTGTCAGATTAGGAATTTCAATTTCATATGAAATCAATCAAATGATTGATTAAAATCGGCTGACTATGTTCAAGACAAGTAATACAAATTCTATTTAAATTTATTTTGCAAATGCATGCAGTGCTGTACAGTAGTATAAGATTTGTGAAAGATTGAACTTAGTAGAGTCCCACAAGTTTATTTATGAATTTATTAAACATTTATGACACTGTAGACATGATATTTATAATATGATACCACAAAAAACTCAAGAAACTTGAGTAAGTACCTGTATACCTGTGTATTACTAGAAGGAATAATGAAAAATACCCTGCCACCATTATGGTTCAAACTGGCGACCATTTTGTCTCTAGCCGGAAATTCTACTGTTCAACTAACAGGAAATTCCCACTAACCGAGGCTAGTCAGGTGTCCTGTACCCTTAACTTTTAAATTAATCCTTCCTTCACAAAGTATTTGACCCTGAAGACAACAATAACCCGGGTACAATATTTCCAAGAAAGCATCTCAATCTCCTATAGCTTCTACACTTGGAATGGTCAACAGCACGAAATCCGTAATAGGATAGAGTAATGAAAATCATCCTTCCATCGGTGGGATTCGAACTAGTGACCACTCAGTCTCTAGACAGACACTTTACTACTTCACTAAAGGAAAATTCTCACTAACTGAGGCTAGTAAGGTAATTTGTACCCTCAACTTCTACACATGTGAATATAATGTATTTTGGGTGGTCGGGTGGCGCAGTGGTAACGCACTCGCCTTTCACCTAGCCGACCAAGGTGCGATTCCTGGAAAGGACGTGAAAAGGTTAAGACCCCTTGTGCGCTTACATCCGTGCCAACAAGACTGATTAGTATAAGTTGACATAACTTGTTTCGCAACTGTTGTAAAATAAATAAAGTTTATATTTTAATGTATTTTGATACATATATATTAATGTCTGATGGCTGTGCTATCAAAAAAAATAAAACATCTTCTTACTCAAATGCTGTTTAATGTAAAGCCTTTGAAATCATTCGTATTATACAATGACAAATCATAAGTTTGTGATTTGGATGTAAAAGGATATATAATACATGTATGTCTTATTATCACATGGATTCAGTTTCCCAGTTCACATTAATGTGTAATGAAAATCATGTCACTGCCGAAAAATATCCAGCCATACGGTATCTATAAATATATTTTCAATAAAATTGGTTGAAATAAAAGTTATGATACAGATAGGGAGCTAATTATTTCAAGGAATTATTTTTTTATTGTTTTTTTTTTCAAATCATAATTAGACGGTTTTCAGACATAATGTTAATGTTAATCGCACATCTGTCAATTATCAATCTAAACAGTCCCATTATACAAATATAACTCAGAAATTACACTTATTCAGCAACTGGCAGTGTGGTTGTCCAAATAGATGTGCCACAAATAATTTTGCTATATTTGGTGGTAAACAGCTGTACATTAAAGCATGTGTTATTTTGTCAGAATTATTTTCTGAATTACATAAATGTCAGAGCTAAGATGTCAAAATCTAACAAAACAAGTATCACTGAAGCAATACATGTCCCCACAACAAGCTCCGGTACAAGCTATTAAAATGTAATAATTTATGTATTTTCTAAAAATAGTAACAGTGATCCTGATCCTGACTAAAAAACCCTGAAACTCTGACATGCCCAACATATTTTGATGCTTAATAAGCGTTTGAAGTTTAATGAGAATCCCTAAAGGACTGAAGACACAAGAGCCATGACAAACTTTCAAAGACAAAAGGACAGACAGACAGACTGACAGAGAGGAAAAGTATTGTCCGACCCTCCAATTGCCAACTTGTTTCAATAAATGAGAACTAATATGTTTGTTTGATTGTTAGATAAAACTTTCCACACATATTATCATTTTGGAGTGACATTGATCATAAATAAGCATAACATTAATGTCCCTGGACAAATGGCTCTCTGTCTGTCTGTCTGTCTGTCCTTTTGTCTGTTAAAGTTTGTCAGCACTCAAGTGCCTTCATTCAGCAGTATGCAGGGTCAGAAACCATAAGATGTATTTGTATAACACTGACCATACATTTTCTATATACTGACCATAAATATACTAACCAAACAATACAATACAAATATGCAATTCCCCCCCACAATAAGACCCCTCATGCTTATGTCTGGGCCAACAACAGCGATAGTATTAGTTGAAGTAACTTTTTTTTTCAAAAATTTTGTAAAATAAGTAAGGTTAATTCTATGGAATACTAAATTCCATTGAATATTTACCACTAACTGACTTGTCAAAATTGACAGATTTTTTAAAATACATCTTCCAATCAATATCTTAACCACCAGACATCATCCATATACATCTTTATCTATATACATTTTAACCAATTAAGTACCTCCTGTATCTATATTTTAATCAACTAAGTGACGTCCCCATCTATATTTTCACCAAAGGAGTAAATTTCTCATTTATATCTTAACCACATAACCTCCCCGATCTTAATTCTAACCAATTGAGTAACCTGCCCCATCTATATTCAAAACAACTGACTTCTCTGATCCATTTTTTAACTTATTTTTCCCGTCAAAACTTTTAAATATTTTAAGTGCTATCCTTTTAAGAACTATAAAAATATGAAGTATGACCAGGTAGTTGTATCTGAATCTAAATATGTGTTAATAGGTGCTAAACATTAGCATGTCTTTTGTAATCTAAATGAAATATCATTGTCTATGATCAGTACTAACAGCCATTAACCTCATTACATATATATATATACATGCATTATGTTAACCTGGAATCTATCCAGAATCTATATATAAAAAGTAGGTCACATATCTATACAACCGCCCATTTTTTCAACAAGAACTCTATCAGACATATTGACCTTGAATGGTTTGTCTGTAGCTATGCTTATATCATCCCTGTACATCATATATATATATATATATATATGTTCAAAATCAATCATCCATGTACACCCATATATAAAATCTACAGTGATCGCACAGAAGACATAATGACCACGGTTGGTCTCAAAGATTTGGATGTCAAAGGTCACATTTAAACAATAGGGACTATATATACTGAATTAGCATTAAGGTATATCTAAAGGTTATCTTAAGTAATTTGAGCAGAAAGATGAAATGGAGTTTAACTTGATTGTACTGGGTACATAGTAGGACAAGGACTGGCTGCCTGAACTTTTAAAGATTAGGCATTTTTTTAAGAGTACATTACAGTCAAAGTTCAAGAACTTGTGACCTAATCTTAGACTTCGGTACACAAGAATTAGGGCCTGATAATTTGTGATCAAATTTTAGACATTGGTTTATAGGGTTCTAGGACCCCACATACTTTTTGGCCAAATATAAGTTACCCAATACTTTGTGATTCAATGGTTCATAGGACTGAGTTTATGTTAAAGAACAGCAAGAATTCTGATATATAGTGGTCACACAACTAGTCTCATGTCTTACTTCATTTACCTTTAGTCCAGAAATGAGGACATCTTATTTAGTATTGTGAGTCTAATAATTATCTTGAAATGAGGGCAATTTTAGAATTGTGAGTCAAATAGTTATCCTGAAATGAGGGCAAATTTAGAATTGTGAATCTAATAATTATCTTGAAATTAGGGCAAATTTAGAATTGTGAATCTAATAATTATCTTGAAATTAGGGCAAATTTAGAATTGTGAGTCAAATAGTTATCTTGAAATGAGGGCAAATTTAGAATTGTGAGTCTAATAATTATCCTGAAATGAGGGCAAATTTAGAATTGTGAGTCAAATATTTATCCTGAAATGAGGGCAAATTTAGAATTGTGAGTCAAATATTTATCCTGAAATGAGGGCAAATTTAGAATTGTGAGTCAAATAGTTATCTTGAAATGAGGGCAAATTTAGAATTGTGAATCTAATAATTATCTCAAATTGAGGGCATATTTAGAATTGTGAGTCTATTAATTAAACTGAAATGAAGGCAATTTTGGAATTGCGAGTCTAATAATTATTTTGTAATGACAGCAGATTTAGAATTAATTTTTTCAAATGTTCTAAAACAAGAACAATTTTAATACACATGCCAGTTGTCTTTTCTATAGATAAAAACTAAAGCTTATGACAACATTGTTTTCTCCAGTAAAATAGAAATTATTTGGTGATAAATATAAAAATGGCTCTGAATTGTAAAGATAAAGGTAAACTCAAATCATGTATTGTTTGGGAAAATGAAATGCTTGTATAAATGCTGAACCTAAAAGTACTTTTGGAGTTATTTAGGGGCTTACACAACTGCTGAACCTAAAAGTACTTTTGGAGTTATTTAGGGGCTTACACAACTGCTGAACCTAAAAGTACTTTTGGAGTTTATTAGGGGCTTACACAACTGCTGAACCTAAAAGTACTTTTGCAGTTATTGGCCAGTCTGTGTATAATGACTAATGTGGATCTTAAAATACAGATTTCATGATCCTCTTAATGACTTTTATTTGAATCTAGATTAGCCTTTTTATCGTTTTTCAATACACCCAAAGTTTTAACACTTGTATGAATATACACAGGTTTCAAAACAGACATCTCCAATTAGTTTTAAATTTTCATTCATCTTGCTAGAAATTTATCACATTGATAGGATATGAAGAATCCACATCAGTATAACAATTGATATACCTGTTAGAACACTTCATTGGACAGTTTCATTCAGACTTAAAGCTCATATAACGAAACATCAATTTTTTATGTTACTTCCAGGGTATATGATCAGTGACACTGCCCTAAATCGCTTTTTAATCATATATTAATTAAATTACTCAATGTATCTTCATATAAACAAATTGATGTAACTAATATGAATAATTTGTATTGTTATGAATGGGATTAAAGTGTTATCAGTACGTAATTCCAGCCCAATCAGAAAACATAACTTTTGCAGATAAATACAGGTGATGTTTGTTGCTTGAAATGTATTTTACTGATTTCATTTCATTCAGTGAGTAAAGCAGATAAATTCTTACTTAAATATTTGCTTCAACAAAATAACCAACTTAAATATGATTAATGAAACACCGAAGGCAATATTTTTAAGTTAAGTTATAATTTCCATGCTTGTTAACTAATAAAATAAAATAAATTATTTAATTAATCATAGAATAAAATTTTTATTATTATTTTTTTTAATTCTGAAGCTAACAATGCATTGTACAGATGATGTAATGATACTGGTCACATGACCTTGCTGATGATGAGAAAATTACGTAGAAGATAGGAGAGATTTGTACAAACAAAATATACCAATTCAAACGAAGAAAGAAAATAAGACACGTGAAATGCCAACATCATTGCAAAACAGCTTCAAAACAAAACAAGTAATAAAATTTTGCCCCTATCATGTTTGTGAAAAACATCATTAATTTCAATCATTTTGAATGCATTTCTTCATTTCTCTTCCCATAACAGTTTGTCATAAAACATTTATGAATAATTTAGTGCTAATAAATGGATTTAGCGTGCTTGAAAGCACAGGGGAAATTATTTCCAAGGACAATGCAACCATTATCGGTGGAACTAAGAGTTATCTCAAGGCTTGCAATCGACAACAGTCAGAAAAATGGAAAAACAAATCAGCTTGAAACATTGGAAGCCAGTAAACAGTTAATACTACAAGTCTACTCCGAACTGATTTGTAGTCAAGGTTATACTGGTGTTTTTTAAGATCGTTAACAGAAGATAAACAAAATGTGAATGTTGTTTCAGCGAACATATTGAACAATTCCTGTCTCAATAACAAGCTCAAGATGGGTTCTTTCAAATTGACTTCAGATTTTACACGTAAAAAATAAATGGTCAAGGTCTTTTTTTTTTTCACTTCAATCTTTAAAACAATTTTTCTTTGAAATTCTAATATAATTTTTCAATTCTTTTTAAGCAAATCTAAGGCATTGTACAACCTAATGAGGCAATGTTTGTCCTCTGCAGTCTCTCAAAATAGACTTTCACAATCGACGTCAGTCAAATGTAATGCGAGCCCGCTGTATCTGATTGTTTCCAAGTAACTATTTTTCATTCTTCTAATGAAGAATCTAATAAAAGTTGGGCTTGTTGTTTCCATCTTTGGCAAAAGACCTATTTAGGATACATCAGTGACATTTGATTAAGGTTTAGAGGTCACACGAATCTGGCGTGGAAGAATTACTTGAAAACAATATCAGAGGCTGTTAAGTAATCTTCAGTATATGCCTTACATCATGGAATCATTACGTTGCAGTAGATAGTGTTTCCCATGCAATCCAAAAGCTGGAACTCATCACCCATATTGCCTAAATTTGTAACAAAGGTGAGCTTTCCTTTTCCCTCTATATGTGACTAGCAATTCCATTCTGCTCTCTATATGTGACCAGCTATTCCACTTCCCTCTCTATGTGTAACCAGCTTTCTCTACCCCTCTAAGTGTGACCACCTCTCTCTTCCCTCTATATTTGTGACCAGCTTTCTCTTCCCCTCTAAGTGTGACCACCTCTCTCTTCCCTCTATATTTGTGACCAGCTATTCCACTCTCCCCTCTATATGTGACCACCTCTCTCTTCCCTCTATATTTGTGACCAGCTATTCCACTCTCCCCTCTATATGTGACCACCTCTCTCTCCCCTCTATGTATGACCAGCTCTCACCCCCTCTATATGTGACCAGCTATTCCACTCTCCCCTCTATGTGTGACCAGCTTTTTCTTCCCCTCTATGTATGACCAGCTCTCTCCCCCTCTATATGTGACCAGCTATTCCACTCTCCTCTCTATGTGTGACCACCTCTCTCTCCCCTCTATGTGTGACCAGCTCTCTCACTCCCCTCTGTCTGTGTGACCAGCTTTCTCTTCACTTCTATGTGTGACCACCTCTCTCTCCCCTCTATGTGTGACCAGCTCTCTCACTCCCCTCTCCATGTGTGACCAGCTTTCTCTTCACTTTTATGTGTGACCACCTCTCTCTCCCCTCTGTGTGAGACCAGCTCTCTCACTCCCCTCTGTCTGTGTGATCAGCTTTCTCTTCACTTCTATGTGTGACCACCTCTCTCTCCCCTCTATGTGTGACCAGCTCTCTCACTCCCCTCTCCATGTGTGACCAGCTTTCTCTTCACTTCTATGTGTTACCACCTCTCTCTCCCCTCTGTGTGGGACCACCTCTCTCTCCCCTTTGTGTGAGACCAGCTCTCTCACTCCTCTCTGTATGTGTGACCAGCTTTCTCTTCACTTCTATGTGTGACCACCTCTCTCTCCCCTCTGTGTGAGACCAGCTCTCTCACTCCCCTCTCCATGTTTGACCAGCTTTCTCTTCACTTCTATGTGGGACCACCTCTCTCTCCCCTCTATGTGGGACCACCTTTCTCTCCCCTCTATGTGGGACCATCTCTCTCTCCACTCTATGTGGGACCACCTCTCTCTCCCCTCTGTGTGAGACCAGTTCTCCAACTCCCCTCCCTATATGTGACAAGCTCTTTTACTCATACTCTATGTGTGATTAACATTCTTTCTTACTCTTTATCTAACTAACTTTGATCAATTAGCTCTCTCATCCTCTGTATGCAACATGTTCACTATCGCCCTCTATATGTGACCTGTTCACTCTCCCCCTCTGTAAGAGACCAGTTCACTCTCCCCTTCTATATGTGACCTGTTCACTATCCCCCTTTGTATGTGACCTGTTCACTCTCCCCCTCTATATGTAACCTGAATACTTCAACCCTCTATATGAGACCTGTTCACTCTCTCCCTCTATATGTGACCTGTTCACTCTCTCCCTCTATATGTGACCAGTTCACCAGTTCACTCTCCCCCTCTATATGTGACCTGTTCACACTTTCCTCTTCTATAAGTGACCTGTTCACTCTCCCCCTCTATATGAGACCTGTTCACTTTACCCTCTATATGTGACCTGTTCATTCTCCTCCTCTATATGTGACCAGTTCACTCTCTCCCTCTATATGTGACCTGTTCACTCACCTCCTCTATATGTGACCAGTTCACTCTCTCCCTCTATATGTGACCAGTTCACTCTCTCCCTCTATATGTGACCAGTTCACTCTACCCCTCTATATGTGACCAGTTCACTCTACCCCTCTATATGTGACCAGTTCACTCTACCCCTCTATATGTGACCTGTTCATTCTCCCCCTCTATATGTAACCTGTATACTTCAACCCTCTATATGAGACCTGTTCACTCTCTCCCTCTATATGTGACCTGTTCACTCTCTCCCTCTATATGTGACCAGTTCACTCTACCCCTCTATATGTGACCAGTTCACTCTCCCCCTCTATATGTGACCTGTTCACACTTTCCTCTTCTATAAGTGACCTGTTCACTCTCCCCCTCTATATGAGACCTGTTCACTTTACCCTCTATATGTGACCTGTTCATTCTCCTCCTCTATATGTGACCAGTTCACTCTCTCCCTCTATATGTGACCTGTTCACTCTCTCCCTCTATATGTGACCAGTTCACTCTACCCCTCTATATGTGACCAGTTCACTCTTTCCCTCTATATGTGACCAGCTCACTCCCCACCACTGTATGTGACCTGTTCACTCTCTCCCTCTTTATGTGATCTGTTCACTCCCCCTCCAAATGTAACCTGTATACTTCACCCCTCTATATGTGACCTGTTCACTATCCTCCTCTATGCGACCTGTTCACTCCCCCCTCTATATGTGACCTGTATACTTCACCCCTCTATATGTGACCTGTTCACTCCTACCTCTATGTGTAACCTGTCTCTCTCCCACTCCTACCTCTATGTGTAACCCGTCTCTCTCCCACTCCTACCTCTATGTGTAACCTGTCTCTCTCCCACTCCTACCTCTATGTGTAACCTGTCTCTCTCCCACTCCTTCCTCTATATGTAACCTGTTCTCTCTCCCACTCCTACCTCTATATGTAACCCGTCTCTCTCCCACTCCTACCTCTATATGTAACCCGTCTCTCTCCCACTCCTACCTCTATATGTGACCCGTCTCTCTCCCACTCCTACCTCTATATGTGACCTGTCTCTCTCCCACTCCTACCTCTATATGTGACCTGTCTCTCTCCCACTCCTACCTCGATATGTGACCTGTCTCTCTCCCACTCCTACCTCTATATGTGACCTGTCTCTCTCCCACTCCTACCTCTATATGTGACTTAAGTTCTGATCTCCCACTCCTACCTCTATATGTGACCTGTCTCTCTCCCACTCCTACCTCTATATGTGACCTGTCTCTCTCCCACTCCTACCTCGATATGTGACCTGTCTCTCTCCCACTCCTACCTCTATATGTGACCTGTCTCTCTCCCACTCCTACCTCTATATGTGACCTGTCTCTCTCCCACTCCTACCTCTATATGTGACTTAAGTTCTGATCTCCCACTCCTACCTCTATATGTGACCTGTCTCTCTCCCACTCCTACCTCTATATGTGACCTGTCTCTCTCCCACTCCTACCTCTATATGTGACCTGTCTCTCTCCCACTCCTACCTCTATATGTGACCTGTCTCTCTCCCACTCCTACCTCTATATGTGACCTGTCTCTCTCCCACTCCTACCTCTATATGTGACTACCTCGTCTCTCTCTCTCCCACTCCTACCTCTATATGTGACCTGTCTCTCTCTCACTCCTACCTCTATATCTGTCTGTGACCTGTCTCTCTCCCACTCCTACCTCTATATGTGACCTGTCTCTCTCCCACTCCTACCTCTATATGTGACCTGTCTCTCTCCCACTCCTACCTCTATATGTGACTTAAGTTCTGATCTCCCATTACCCTCTTCATGACTGCCATGTGATCAGCCTTCTCTCACTTCTGCCTCAATCTCCAACCCTCTACCCTCCAACCCAACGGATAAAACCTGATAGTCCTTTATCCCAGAATGTCCGGTTATTTTTTACAATTCAAATTTTTTAATCAAAGCATGGTCAATCAAGGTCATTTGTTTGGAAAAAAAAAATTCTGGTCTTTTCTGCCTTTTATCACTGCTTGCAAAGTATCCTGATTTAGGGTTTACAATTATTCAGAAAAAGTTGGGTAAAGATTTTTAATTATCCGTCTCCTATGACCTCGGGAATAAAGAAAACAAAACTATTGCAAACAAAATGTATTTCTGGAGATGTTTTGTAAAGATGTTAACATAAATCTGCGATTTTGAAAAAAGTAAACTTCACTGATTTTTATGAATCTCCTGACCCTTCTAGCAGGTCAACAGTTAGACTGTCATTACTCTGACCAATCAGAAGCTTAATATAGTTTAAGGAGCACAAATTTCACATGCTTTAACAGTTCTGCAGTGCCCACACAGACAGACTTATGGATTCCCTGACTTACAATCAACACTGTCTACACGTAAATAGGGGGACAGTTGTGTTAACCGAATTATTCAGATCTGTATGGGGCAAAAACTGGTGCTCCAGACAGTTTCAGTCTAAGGTGTATAAAAGACAGACAGTGTGTGAGTGACATTTACCACCCTCTACTGACATTCACACTGAATATATTACCTAATATTACTGATTTATCAAGTTATATAAAAGCATTCATTTGTAAATAAATCAAAATGGCAGTATTATCTGCTATAGTTGTGTATCCAAATGGTACTTTGAAACCGATCCAGTCGTCATGAATCATCGTGTAATTTTTACCATCAAACCTAATCTTTAGTTTTGCCTTAAATTTTCATTATCTCTATTAATTAACAAAAACAACCCAAGGTTTTTTTTTTAATAATACAATTTGATAAAAATCCATGGAAATTAAGAATTTCAAGATTCAGGTATCACTCAGTGGTTTGATATTTTCCATTAATCATGAATATTGACCTTGACCTTAAGCGCTGCAACCCTGAAACACAAACTTATCAGTCATTCCAAAACAAGACCTTTCCATAATGTTTTATCAAGATCCTGTCTGAAAGAAATTTGCTAGATTGTTGCGACTTATTTCTTGAATGAGTTGTTCTAAATATAGAAGCTAATGATTTTGATATTTTTTTTTATCTCCAAGTCTCTGTAAAAAATGGTCCTATTTGACTTTTACATACAGTTTTATATATATATATAAAAAAAGCCTGTAAGACATAAATGCCCCCTAACATTGTATTAAGTTCGGCAAAATCTGTCATACAATTGAGTTTCTAGAGTCTTACATTGAATCTGGACAGGATGATCAGACAGAGAGTGGTACAGGATGCCAGGGCAGACAGTACTAGTTAAATGACAGTTTGAAAAAACTGATAACAAAATATTTTCCATTAAGACGATACGAAATTTATCCTTGACCTCTTGCTTTTGAACTTTAACCTCTTATTTGTTTTGTTTAAAAATCGCTAAGTTTCGTAACAGCGTAAAAAAATGTTTACATAACTACAACAAAATGTTCAACAAGTCCTTGACCTGTAGGCTGCACATGCTGTTAAGATTAACAGAACAAAAAAACTTCTATGGAAATGTATCAACAGCTGAATAATCTAACCTAGACATGTGAGTATCTCATGCATGCAAAATATTAAAATGCAAGTCAGTGCTTTGGAAAAAATGAAAAAAAATTGAAATTTCAATTCACTTACCGGTATATGTAACATACAATCAACAACAGACATTCAACCGATCAAAGATTGTGCAAATTCAGCATTTTGTATTATTTTTTTTAATTTGGTTTCATTTATTTGGACCCAAAAGACGAATGAGTGAGACCATTGTGAAAGGATCTCCATTCATCAAAAAGAAGATTCTGAGCAAGAGTGCTGATAGAAAATTCTGTACAGGTATGTATTAGGTGGTTTATCCGATCTAGAAAAATGTTTTGAGACAACCCAACTATTGGACATCGCTGTGAAGCCTGCAGCCATTGTGTTTGATGCATGATATAGACAAACATGGCATGATCCATTCTAGACAAAAAAACAGTTTTGTTTTATAAGCCAAAAGTTCAGCAACAATTTCAATATGACAAGCAAAGATATCCTTTTATCATTCTAGATGTATATGATATTTGTGGAAATTCTGTTACAGATGTCTACATCTATCAAATATTGTTTATCATACAACAGGAGCTTTCTCGCTTGCAGAGTTACTTCCCTTCCAAGAATCTCATGTGCTGGAGTTAAAAACATTTTAATCTTGTCATTTATCATGAGGTTTTGGAGGCAAAAGGTTTAGTGTAGCAATGGAAAACCTGAAACTTCTACAAATTTTGTCAAAATGAACAAAAAATTCAAACAAGACAGGCAGTCAAGTTTAAATAGCACATATCTTACCTAACCAAAAGAAACACTTAATTGAATATTAATGTCACATTGTTGAAATTCCTCATTGATCATATTTAGTTTTTTCCTGCTGAAGACAGAAACATATGAAACATGATAAGGTTGAGATATTTGATTTGAACATCCTGTGGTTTGGTTCACGCTGACAATCTGCCTCGTTTGTTTAAGAGTTCCTCAATGGAAATGTAAAAATTTACCTCCATTTTAAAATCATTCTACATTGTGACATAATGTATCATGTTCTGCTTTTCAGGTTATTTCGGAAATAAGAGTGGGACTGCTATCTCATAGTGTCAGAATATTGAGACCAATGTTTCAGATATATATGTAAATATAATACAAGAGCATCAGTGAAACAGATGGATTCTCCCCGAAAATTACTTTTTGGACACAAAAACTTAACAGAGAGCAATGATTCTGTAATTAAGGGGTTGATGGCCCCTGATTTTGGTATACTACACATTCTCTTAGTATGACCAATGTATACACCAAGTTTCATCGTCCTAGTTTTAATGCAAACAAAGCGATGTTTCTGAAACAAAATTTTAACAAAGGACAATAACTGTACTGAAGGCTCATGGGCCCTGACTTTGCTTAAACATCTTAATATCCTAGTTTTAATGCAGGCAAAGTAATGATCTGAACATAAAATTTTTACAAAGGGCTATAACTCTGTAATTAAGTGGTTGAGTGCCCTGAATTTGGTACACTGCATATAGCCTTAGTATGATTTATATATACACTAAGTTTCATGATCCTTGCTTTACTGTAGACAAAGCTTTGCTCCAGACAAAAAAAATTAACAAAGGACAATAACTCTGTGCTTGAGGAGTCAATGGCCCTGAATTTGGTACACTGCACATTGCCTTAGTATGATCAAAGTGCACAACAAGTTTCATGATTTGTGCTTTACTGTAGACAAAGTTACGCTCCAGACAAGAAAAAATGGCTGGACAGATGGACAGACAGACAAGGCGGTGACATTATGCCCCCCAACAAATATTTGGGGAGTACAGAAAATATCTATCAGATTTCTAACAAGCTTTTGATGCTGTGTGTTTATAAGACTATATTAGACACTCCGTGGATGATTTGAAAAAAAAATATTGACAAAGTACTTTTATTTAAAGAAAAGTGCACTCTTCATTGCAATCGACATACAATTCAGTGCTGACTAATGCGTATGTTTTATTAGAAAAGGAAATTGGATTTGAAGAAAAAAAATTAAACTTCATCAATAATTACTAAAAATCTTTTTTAACAAATCCCTACAAGGGAAAAACGTCAGCCATATTTCAAGTCTATTTTTAAATGATTAAAAATTTAACATGTCTGAGTGGAATTTTTTGCCTTTTCACAATCTTTTCAATCATCTGGTCCTACACCAGCAATATATAAGTAAGTCCTTGCTGACACTAAATTCTTGAATTCAAAGAAAACATTTTTCTTTCTTGTTTTTCTGTTAAGAAAATATGAAAACAATAAAATGCAAATAATCTGACTTCAAGCGACTCTTAACTTACCATCTGTTAACTTTTGTTTTGTAACGAATGCAGGCTGCCTTCAAATTACGTTTCATCAAGGACAGCTTTTAACAGGTACCAGAGTACAGGTCAACAGACTCAGAGATACTGTAGTTAAATAAAGGTTTATATGAAATGTGTACTCTATTACCCTTCAGAAAAGGTTGTTGCTTCTAAGATATTTTTCAAAGAAAAATATTAAAAACGTTTTCGAAGATTGCTATCTTGGAGTCCCTGTACTCTGAAATCAAGGACAGCCAATCTCCTAACCTTGCAAGGTGCATACAGACATAATGTATTTTATACACTGCTATAATGGTGCAATATTTTACCTATTTCTATGTTAAAACAGCTAAATGCATCATATATGCACCAAACAAAAAAAATTACACAAGACTCCTTAAATCACCTATAATGCTGTTAGTTTCGTCAATTAATTGCATCACTTTTTGAAATCAGTAAGATCTCAGCTGCAAGCTGACGGGGGATCTCAAAGTGATGAAAGTCTGTAAGAGCCATTACATAAATATTATTTCTCGTTATTTTCTATCCTGTCATCTGAATTTAATTTATTTGTAATTTGATGCCTATCATTATATAAATATCTCAATTTCTGAGTAAGAACTATTAATCATGCCCATTTATCATTTTTCTGCACTTTTAAAAGTCATGTGAGTATTGAAATATATACTTATTAGGGTTTATGTTGTAACTAAATAGAAATGAAAGCTGTGTTTTATAAGTACTTCAGTTAGGTGTATTTACAGCGACAAGCATATTGTCCATATGAATTTAGTTACGTTTTTGCAACAAAGTCAGATGCAGCAAGCTTGGGATAAGTTGGTCTTCTTCATCATTACTGTTGACTTGGTTCGCCCTGAACTTTGGTCCTTTTCAGCTAAAAAAGACTAAATTTTAGGGCGAAACCAGTTGACTTCGTATTCTTTTCTTTTTACGGTAGACTGATTTGCCTTGAGCTTTGTGGGCTTTTTCAGCTGAAGAAGACTGAAGTTTTGGCGCGAAAGCCGATGACTTGGTCGTCCTTGAATTTTACCACAGACTTGTTTTGCCGAAAACTTGGAGCTTTTTCATTTGACTGTTTCATCCCTATCTTTGGATTTTTTCAGCTGAAAAGGCCCAAATTTCTGGGCAAAACTGTTTGATAGTAATGGTAAAAGAAGACCAGCTTTTTAATTAACACAAGCTTGTTGTGATTGACTTTCTTATACTGTTTTTGTCACTATTCTTCAATCACACTGCATAGCAGATGGTATCCAGTTAAGGGGTATAAAGAACCTACCTAACTGAACAACATACTGGAGGCCCATCAAATGTTATCAATAATAAGCAATGAGGGTAAACTTTTTCAAGGATTCAACCATTTAAAAACAGGCCTGTCTGTTTCCAGTTTTCTGAGAAACAAAAACACAAACTGCCACTGGTCGCAAAAGAAGCTTAATATTTTTTTTTTTTAATATTTACTGGATTTCTTTAGGGTGGTGGTCCTGAAGTTAACTCTACATCTTTTTCCAACATTTGTTTAACATCCCCTTTTTGACTTTGCCCCATGGAGGCATGACCCTGTACCATTTATACAAAATTGGTTCCCTTCCCCCAAGGATTCTCCTGAACAAATCTGATAAAAAATCCAGTCATTCAAAACCAGTAGCAAATTTTAATAAATGTTGACAGACAAAATTGTGCAGGAAAGCTGAAAATTATCTATGGGGCCATATCACACGAACACTTTACGTTAAAATTGAAAAGTTCAGTTCATTCAAAAACTATCCTTGTAATCATATCTAGTCTTCTCTTTTGTCATAAATTAGATTTCCTTATTACAAATCTCTCTAAGCCAGGCCTGAAGATTTCTTTATAGACTCTGACATAACAATTATGTTCAAGTAGCAAATGTGTATCAGAGAAGAAAGAAAAATCTTTCTGACCTTTCTCTGTGTAGATGCTCGTAAAAAGATTTATGACATTAGATCAAGCTGTTTTAATAATTGTTAAAGTACATCTGAGCAACTGGGACAAATCCTAGAGGGAGGTAGGGTTATAGAATGAAAAATTAACACTGTTTGATAAAAACATGCCCCGCCGAAATTCTCAGCCATTACCACCCTGAGACATATTCACCCATCCATACCAATCCTCTGTTATGGTGTAATTTAAATGTATGGGGCAACTTTGAGTTAATAGCTGGTAAAAAAAGTGTATTATTGGTATACAGATAAAGTGTTCTTGACCTACATCTAACCAGCCCTTGACATATCCTCAGCATTAGCATACTTGGCTGGCAGCCAGCTTCCACAAGGTTACCACAGGATAGGATTAGGTGGCTGTGTTATTTGTGAGGAAGAGTAGAGATAAGTGGTTTGATAAGGATGGAATTAAGGTAATAATGACAGAGAGGGAAAAGAATGACATGTAAGACAGTACTAGGAAGTGATCAATTACAGAATAGCATGTGTGGTGTGTGGGTTTGTGGGTATGTGAGACAGGACAGAGTGTGTCAGATTTAACAGGACATGTGTGAGGGAGGACAGAGTGTGTCAGATTTAACAGGACAGAGTGTGTCAGATTTAACAGGACAGCGTGTGTCAGATTTAACAGGACAGAGAGTGTGTCAGATTTAACAGGACAGAGTGTGTCAGATTTAACATAACAGGACAGAGTGTGTCAGATTTAACAGGACAGAGTGTGTCAGGTTTAACAGGACAGAGTGTGTCAGATTTAACAGGACAGAGTGTGTCATATTTAACAGGACAGAGTGTGTCAGATTTAACAGGACAGAGTGTGTCAGGTTTAACAGGACAGAGTGTGTCAGATTTAACAGGACAGACAGAGTGTGTCAGGTTTAACAGGACAGAGTGTGTCAGGTTTAACAGGACAGAGTGTGTCAGATATAACAGGACAGAGTGTGTCAGGACAGAGTGTGTCAGGTTTAACAGGACAGAGTGTGTCAGATTTAACAGGACAGAGTGTGTGTCAGATTTAACAAGACAGAGAGTGTCAGATTTAACAGTGTGTCAGATTTAGGACAGAGTGTGTTAGATTTAACAGGACAGAGTGTGTCAGATTTAACAGTGTGTCAGATTTAACATAACAGGACAGAGTGTGTCAGATTTAACAGGACAGAGTGTGTCAGGTTTAACAGGACAGAGTGTGTCAGATTTAACAGTGTGTCAGATTTAGGACAGAGAGTGTCAGATTTAACAGGACAGAGTGTGTCAGATTTAACAGGACAGAGTGTGTCAGATTTAACAGTACAGAGAGTATGTTAGCTTTGACAGACCATTGTGTGATTTGACAGGTCAGACAGTAAGTCAGGTTTGACAGTACAGTGTATGGTTTGACAGCAAAGAGAGTGTGTTAGGTGTGAGAGCCCGGTGTTTTCCAGGAAAGAAAAGAATGGCTCAACTGGACAGGGTATGGTTTGACTGCACATAGAGTGTGTCAGCTCTGACAGGACAGAATGTAGTGTGACAGGACAGAGTGTGGTGAGACAGGACAGGGTATGGTTTGACTTCACATAGAGTGTGTCAGCTCTGACAGGACAGAATGTAGTGTGACAGGGCAGAATGTGGTGTGACAGGACACTGTGGTGTGACAGGACAGAGTGTGGTGTTATAGGACAGAATGTGGTGTGACAGGACAGAATGTGGTGTGACAGGACAGGGTAAGGTTTGACTGCACATAGAGTGTGTCAGCTTGGACAGGACAGAATGTAGTGTGACAGGGCAGAATGTGGTGTGACAGGACACTGTGATGTGACAGGACTTCATAGAACAGAGATTGTGTGAGAGCCCAGTGTTTTCCAGGAAAGAAGACTGAATAGTTAGACAGGACAGGGTATGGTTTGACTGCACTTATAGTGTATCAGCTCTGACAGGACAGAATGTGGTGTGCCAGGACAGAATATGGCTTAACAGGACAGAGTGTGGTGTTATAGGACAGAGGGTGGTGTGATAGGACAGAATGTGGTGTGACAGGACAGAATGTGGTGTGACAGGACAGAGTGTGGTGTGACGGGATAGAATGTGGTGTGACGGAATAGAATGTGGTGTGACGGGATAGAATGTGGTGTGGCAGGACAGAATGTGGTGTGGCAAGACAGAATATGGTGTGACAGGACAGAATGTGGTGTGACAGGACAGACTGAGTGGCTTCATAGAACAGAGTAATTGTTTGACAGGACAGAGAGTACTCTGACAAGATAGAAAGAGAGTTTGTTTTTCCATGAAAGGAGAGTGAGTAATTTGACAGGACAGAGAATTTTCAAGGTATAACAGGACAGAGAGTGAGTGGCTTCATAGAACAGAGATTGTGTGAGAGCCCAGTGTTTTCCAGGAAAGAAGACTGAATAGTTAGACAGGACAGGGTATGGTTTGACTGCACTTATAGTGTATCAGCTCTGACAGGACAGAATGTGGTGTGCCAGGACAGAATATGGCTTAACAGGACAGAGTGTGGTGTGATAGGACAGAATGTAGTGTGACAGGACAGAGTGTGGTGTGACAGGACAGGGTATGGTTTGATTGCACATAGAGTGTGTCAGCTCTGACAGGACAGAATGTGGTGTGATAGGACAGAATGTGGTATGACAGGACAGAATGTGGTGAGACGGGACAGAGTGTGGTGTGACAGGACAGAATATGGTGTGACAGGACAGTGTGGTGTGATAGGACAGAATGTGGTGTGACGGGACAGAATGTGGTGTGACAGGACAGAATGTGGTGTGCAGGACAGAGTGTGGTGTGACAGGACAGAATGTGGTGTGACAGGACAGAATGTGGTGTGACAGGACAGAATGGCTTCATAGAACAGAGTAATAGTTTGACAGGACAGAGAGTACTCTGACAAGACAGAAAGAGAGTTTGTTTTCCCATGAAAGGAGAGTGAGTAATTTGACAGGACAGAGAATTTTCAAGGTATAACAGGACAAAGAGTTTGTGGCTTCATAGGACAGAGAGGTTGTGGACAAATTATTGTTTGATAGGACAGAGTATAACTGTCAAGTCTGACAGGACATAGTGTGATTCGACAGGATAGAGACTGGTTTGACAGCACAGAGAATGTATCAGGTTTGACAGGACAGGGTGTGATTTGACAGGACAGGGTGTGGTTTGACAGGACAGAGAGTGGTTTGACAGGACAGAGAGTGGTTTGACAGGACAGAGAGTGGTTTGACAGGACAGGGTGTGGTTTGACAGGACAGGGTGTGGTTTGACAGGACAGAGTGTGGTTTGACAGGACAGAGTGTGGTTTGACAGGACAGAGTGTGGTTTGACAGGACAGAGTGTGGTTTGACAGGACAGAGTGTGGTTTGACAGGACAGAGTGTGGTTTGACAGGACAGAGAGAATTTGGGTTAATATAACAGAGTGAATGATTTGACAAGAAAGAGAGTAGTTTGACAGAATGGTTTGACAGGACAGAGAGCTTGTGTGGTTTGACACAGAAAAAGGACACAGAAAGGTGTATTTGATGATGTGTTTACTAGATTTATCCCCTGAATATACAGGGTCATATTGAGGCGGGATCTCCTTCTAACAGCTGGTGGCAATATAACTCAATGAATGACATAGGTGTATATGGCATCTACAGCAATTAGGGCAAAGTGTCCTGCCCAAAGGCACAACCATGTCACCATAGACCAGTCTGATTTTCCCTGGAAAGCACAATCCATCAGGGGATGTGAGAGAAGAACCAGTCACCTCACACAGCATCTCACCTCAGACGGCATCTCACCTCACACAGCATCTCACCTCACAACGCATCTCACCTCACATTGAATCTCACCTCACACCGCATCTCACCTCACACCGTATCTCACCTCACACTGCATCTCACCTCACACGGCATCTCACCTCACACGGCATCTCACCACACACGGCATCTCACCTCACACTACATCTCACCTCACCTCACACAGCAACTCACCTCACACCACATCTCACCTCACACAGCATCTCACCGCACACCGCATCTCACCTCACACCGCACACCGCATCTCACCTCACACCACATCTCACCTCACACCAAATCTCACCTCACACAGCATCTCACCTCACACCGCTTCTCACCTCACACCGCATCTCACCACACACCGCATCTCACCTCACACGGCATCTCACCTCACAAGGCATCTCACCTCACACGGCATCTCACCACACACCGCATCTCACCTCACACCGCATCTCACCTCACACCGCATCTCACCTCACACCGCATCTCACCTCACACCACATCTCACCTCACACCACATCTCACCTCACACCACATCTCACCACACACCACATCTCACCACACACTACATCTCACCTCACACCACATCTCACCTCACACCACATCTCACCTCAGATCACCTGAGGTTAAGTCAGCCACACTGTTCAAATCTGATAGGACAGAGATTGCTGGTAGAGTGTGGTTAATAGGACATGGTGTTTGGTTTGATAGGACATGGAATGTGATTTAATAGGCATGGAGTATGGTTTAATAGGCATGGAGTTTGGTTAATAGGACATGGAGTGTGGTTTGACAGGACAAGGAGTGTGGTTTGACAGGACATGGAGTGTGGTTTGATAGGACATGGAGTGTGGTTTGATAGGACATGGAGTGTGGTCTGGTAGGACATGGAGTGTGCTTTGACAGGACATGGAGTGTGCTTTGACAGGACATGGAGTGTGGTTTGATAGGACATGGAGTGTGGTCTGGTAGGACATGGAGTGTGTTTTGACAGGACATGGAGTGTGGTTTGACAGAACGTGGAGTGTGGTTTGATAGGACATGGAGTGTGGTTTGACAGGACATGGAGTGTGGTTTGATAGGACATGGAGTGTGGTTTGACAGGACATGGAGTGTGGTTTGATAGGACATGGAGTGTGGTTTGATAGGACATTAAGCATGGTTTGACAGGACATGGAGTTTGGTTTGAAAGGACATGGAGTGTGGTTTGATAGGACATGGAGTGTGGTTTGATAGGACATGGAATGTGATTTAATTGGCATGGAGTATGGTTTAATAGGCATGGAATTTGGTTAATAGGACATGGAGTGTGGTTTGACAGGACAAGGGGTGTGGTTTGACAGGACATGGAGTGTGGTTTGATAGGACATGGAGTGTGGTTTGATAGGACATGGGGTGTGGTTTGATAGGACATGGAGTGTGGTCTGTAGGACAAGGAGTGTGCTTTGACAGGACATGGAGTGTGCTTTGACAGGACATGGAGTGTGGTTTGACAGGACATGGAGTGTGGTTTGATAGGACATGGAGTGTGGTTTGATAGGACATGGAGTGTGGTATGATAGGACATGGAGTGTGGTTTGACAGGAAATGCAGATTGAATGCTTTGTCAGAACAAAATTGTTTTTGATAGAACAGTGGGAATTCTTCATTGACATGACAAGGCGTGTATTTGATAGAACAGAAGGAATGCTTTGATAAGACAAGGTGTGTATTTGAAAGAAAAGTGAGAATCTTTTGACAAGACAAAATGTGTATTTGATAGGATATGCAGAGTGGTTTGATTGAACAGGATGTGTAGTTTAATAGGATAGTTATTTGACAGGACGAAGAAAGTGTGTGGTTTCACAGGACAGAGAAATTGTGGTATGACAGGACAAATTATGATTAATTTGACTGTACAGAAAGAGAGTCACATGGTGTGGTTTGAGTTTTTTTATTAGGTTGGTTGGTCAGGACACAGAATAAATGGTCTGAAAAAACAGAAAATGAGTAATTGTTTAAGAAAAATGGTGTGTAGTTCAACAAAACAGGACAAAGAGTGTATTTTACAGAACAGCCGGAATTCTTAATAGACAGGACAAAGTGTGTATTTGCTATAACAGAGGGAATGCTTTGACAGGACAAAGTGTGTATTTGCTATAACAGAGGGAATGCTTTGACAGGACAAAGTGTGTATTTACTAGAACAGAGGGAATGCTTTGACAGGACAAAGTGTGTATTTACTAGAACAGAGGGAATGCTTTGTTAGGACAAAGTGTGTATTTGCTAGAACAGAGGGAATGCTTTCACAGGACAAAGAGTGTTTTTGACAGAACAGAGGGAATGCTCTCACAGGACAAAGTCTGTGATTTGAGAGAACAATGGGAATGGTTTAACAGGACAAAGCCTGTATTTGACAGGACAATGGTGTGGTTTGACAGGGTAAATATTGTGTGGTTTGACAGGGTAGATATTGTGTGGTTTGACAGGGTAGATATTGTGTGGTTTGACAGGGTAGATATTGTGTGGTTTGACAGGGTAGATATTGTGAGGTTTGACAGGGTAGATATTGTGAGGTTTGACATGGGATAAATTGTATGGTTTGATAGGGTAGATATTGTGTGGTTTGACATGGGATAAATTGTATGGTTTGATAGGGTAGATATTGTGAGGTTTGACATGGGATAAATTGTATGGTTTGACGGGGTAGATATTGTGTGGTTTGACAGGGGAGAAATATTGTGTGGTTTGACAGGGGAGAAATATTGTGTGGTTTGACAGGGGAGAAATATTGTGTGGTTTGACAGGGGAGAAATATTGTGTGGTTTGACAGGGGAGAAATATTGTGTGGTTTGACAGGGGAGAAATATTGTGTGGTTTGACAGGGGAGAAATATTGTGTGGTTTGACAGGGGAGAAATATTGTGTGGTTTGACAGGGGAGAAATATTGTGTGGTTTGACAGGGGAGAAATATTGTGTGGTTTGACAGGGGAGAAATACTGTGTGGTTTGACAGGGGAGAAATATTGTGTGGTTTGACAGGGGAGAAATACTGTGTGGTTTGACAGGGGAGAAATATTGTGTGGTTTGACAGGGGAGAAATATTGTGTGGTTTGACAGGGGAGAAATATTGTGTGGTTTGACAGGGGAGAAATATTGTGTGGTTTGACAGGGGAGAAATATTGTGTGGTTTGACAGGGGAGAAATATTGTGTGGTTTGACAGGGGAGAAATATTGTGTGGTTTGACAGGGGAGAAATATTGTGTGGTTTGACAGGGGAGAAATATTGTGTGGTTTGACAGGGGAGAAATATTGTGTGGTTTGACAGGGGAGAAATATTGTGTGGTTTGACAGGGAAGAAAGATTGTGTGGTTTGACAGGGGAGAAATATTGTGTGGTTTGACAGGGGAGAAAGGGGAGAAATATTGTGTGGTTTGACAGGGAAGAAAGATTGTGTGGTTTGACAGGGGAGAAATATTGTGTGGTTTAACAGGGGAGAAATTGTGTGGTTTGACAGGGGAGAAATATTATGTGGTTTGACAGGGGAGAAATATTGTGTGGTTTGACAGGGGAGAAATATTATGTGGTTTGACAGGGGAGAAATATTGTGTGGTTTGACAGGGAAGAAAGATTGTGTGGTTTGACAGGGAAGAAATACTGTGTGGTTTGGGAGAAATACTGTGTGGTTTGACAGGACTGAAAATGATTGTTTTAAAATAGTGGATCTGGGATTAAATCGAAAACTATCTAATAATGTAACTCTGTTTTTCCTATCTTCCATTTATTTCTTCCAAACATAAATGATCTTGTCTCCCATTCTAGGTACTTAAAATGTTTATTTATATTTGGTATTCAGTCAAGTGTTCATTTTCTCACTGTTATAACTTTTGCCAAGTTGACTTGTGTTTTCCTTTGAAGCAACCTGGCGCTGTAGATCTGGGTACTCATAAAGCCCCAAAATATACACCATTCAGTAAATTTTACGAGATTCAGAAACTTTCTGAAAAAAAAACCCACTAAGTCATTATGTAATGATAAGATGAAAACATATTCAACCTGAATAGTATCTTTAACTACTCACTTTGTATGGCTATCATAACAAATAAAAATTAATAACAGTGGGTCCCATTAAGATATGAAGTGATAATATATGGAGTTCAGAAGGCTGTCACGAGATGAACCATGTGACCAATTTGCATACTCAAATGAACAGGTGCGATATTGCTGCATGCATTTCATGATGTCATAACACAGGTAGAATCCAGGTGTGATGTCTGCGTAGGATGTATATGTGTTTATAGTAAATACCAACCTATCATAGAAATGTCAAAAAGATCAGGTATGGAGGCAGATTTACAAAAAAGTGAAATACATCAGCTCTAACTTAAATACCAATGCACGATATCGCCGTTAAAACTTCTCCGATAAATTAATTTTCACTATATCGATATGAATAGTTTATAATTTACTTTTGCTTTTCAGTGAAAAGTGCATATATTGTGGCTTTAAGAAATTCCTGTAATACATGTTTATAGTTAACACAACTTGTCACAGTTTTATAGACCTGTTTGTGCACTTACAGCCAAACTCCCAGTCACGAAAACCACCTTTTGCTAAAGTCACTATTTAATATTCATGAATTCTATTTATGGGCTTCACAACAATTTGATATATATTTTCACCTACACAAGTACATCTCATGTAAACACATGTCAGGCAGGTTCCTAGTTGATGAGTCAATGACTATCATCTGCATAGAGCATTTAACAGTGCATATTGGTATTTGGCATAATATTTAAAGGGAAGTAACTCTTATAAATCTGAGATAATTAGTTAAAATGTTTAATCTTACAAGAGTTATCCATGGTTAAATTTGTTTTAATATTTAACAGAATTATACAAAATATTCAGATCCATTCTTGTCAAGAACTTTTTAACTTTCATTTATTTTATAAATTTGTTTTCTATTTTTATCAAACTCTAAATTTAATAAGATAATAAGTGTGTCACTAGCTGAAATTCAAATCAGAGCCATTAAGCAGAAAATGAAGCTTAAAAAAATAGTTTAAAAAACCTGAAGAAGCGGGGATTTAAAGGAAAACAAAGATGAGACAAGATGAAATATGAATGAAATGAAGATTATAAAATTTCAGCTAGAATCAGAGTTATTTTTCGAGGGGTGTTATTTTCCACTTTTTTCAAGGATTAAGTAAAATATATTCCATTAAAATATAACTTATTGCAAAAGCTCAGTCCATTCCATAGCTTTCACAAAACATTTGTCCTTTTCTAGCTTTTTATAAAAATTTGAACTTTAAAAAAAAAAAAATGCATATCATTCCTATATGAATTGAGTCTAAAATGAAGACTTCAAACACAAATTGTTGCGGTAGAATTTAGATGAATCAAGTATATCTAATTACATTATCTTCTTTACAGTTAATTAAATTAATCAGCAAAAACTAATTCCTGACTAGCATCTCACCAACTCAGAAAGCAAATGACTTGTCTGAGAAGTTGGACATCCTATGCTTTAGTGCATTAACCTTGCTATTTGAATAACATGACAAAATATTCCACAAAGTGATTCATCAATCACATCCAACAGGAAATTGATTGATTAGTTTCGTTATAAAATGAGTGTTTGGGGTTGATTTATATCACGACGTCTGAGAAATGGTTTCCATATACTGAAAATTATACTGATTATGAGCATTTCTTCATTGTCACGCAGAACTTTATTATCATGTATATAATAAAAGAACATTAAATTCATATATATACATACTCAGAACAACAAAATGGTCTATTAAAAATTCTACAACAGGGTAATTCTCATGGATAGAATATTCATGTTTATTGTTATTTTTTTCTCATAAAAGGTAGGTTTTCACCTTTTTTACCTTAAAGGCTGAAATAAGCAGCTTCTCCTTTCCCCACTCAAAAGTTTGAGATAAGGGATTTTCCATACCTCACACTATGTTTTAGAGAGGGGACTCTTCTTTTCTCTAATTAAGTTTGAGATAGGGAATTCCCCTTTCCCCATACTAAAGTTTGAGATAGGGAATTCCCCTTTCCCCACACTAAAGTTTGAGATAAGGGATTTTCCATACCTCACACTATGTTTTAGAAAGGGGACTCTTCTTTTCTCTAATTAAGTTTGAGATAGGGAATTCCCCTTTCTCTTACTTAAGTTTGAGATAGGGGATTCTCCTTTCTCTTACTTAAGTTTGAGATAGGGGATTCTCCTTTCCCCACACTAAAGTTTGAGATAGGGGACTCTCCTTTCACCATACTAACGTTTGAGATAGGGGATTTCCCTTTGCCCATATTAAAGTTTGAGATAGGGAATTCCCCTTTCCCCACACTAAAGTTTGAGATAGGGGATTTCCCTTTGCCCATACTAAAGTTTGAGATAGGGGATTTCCCTTTCCCCACACTAAGTTTGAGAAAGAGGATTTCCCTTTCCCCATACTTAAGTTTGAGATAGGGAATTTCCCTTTCCCCATACTTAAGTTTGAGATAGGGGATTTCCCTTTCCCCACACTAAGTTTAAGATAAGGGATTCTCCTTTCCCCATACGTAAGTTTGAGATAAGAGATTTCCCTTTCCCCAATACTTAAGTTTGAGATAAGAGATTTCCCTTTCCCCATACTTAAGTTTGAGATAGGGGATTTCCCTTTCCCCATACTGAAGTTTGAGATAGGGGATTTCCCTTTCCCCACACTAAGTTTAAGATAAGGGATTCTCCTTTCCCCATACGTAAGTTTGAGATAAGAGATTTCCCTTTCCCCAACACTTAAGTTTGAGATAAGAGATTTCCCCTTTCTCTTACTTAAGTTTGAGATAGGGGATTCTCCTTTCCCCACACTAAAGTTTGAGATAGGGGACTCTCCTTTCACCATACTAACGTTTGAGATAGGGGATTTCCCTTTCCCCACACAAAAGTTTGAGATAGGGGATTTCCCTTTGTCCATACTAAAGTTTGAGATAGGGGATTCTCCTTTCCCCATACTAAAGTTTGAGAAAGAAGTTTGAGATAAGAGATTTCCCTTTCCCCATACTTAAGTTTGAGATAAGAGATTTCCCTTTCCCCATACTTAAGTTTGAGATAGGGGATTTCCCTTTCCCCACACTAAGTTTAAGATAAGGGATTCTCCTTTCCCCATACGTAAGTTTGAGATAAGAGATTTCCCTTTCCCCAATACTTAAGTTTGAGATAAGAGATTTCCCTTTCCCCATACTTAAGTTTGAGATAGGGGATTCTCCTTTCTCTTACTTAAGTTTGAGATAGGGGATTCTCCTTTCCCCACACTAAAGTTTGGGATAGGGAATTCCCCTTTCTCTTACTTAAGTTTGAGATAGGGGATTCTCCTTTCTCTTACTTAAGTTTGAGATAGGGGATTCTCCTTTCCCCACACTAAAGTTTGGGATAGGGAATTCCCCTTTCTCTTACTTAAGTTTGAGATAGGGAGATTTCCCTTTCCCCATACTTAAGTTTGAGATAAGAGATTTCCCTTTCCCCATACTTAAGTTTGAGATAAAGAGATTTCCCTTTCCCCATACTAAGTTTGAGAAAGGGGATTTCCCTTTCCCCACACTAAGTTTGAGATATGAGATTTCCCTTTCCCAATACTGAAGTTTGAGATAAGAGATTTCTCTTTCCCCATATGTAAGTTTGAGATAGGGGATTTCCCTTTCCCAACACTAAGTTTGAGATAAAGAGATTTCCCTTTCCCCATACTTAAGTTTGAGATAAGAGATTTCCCTTTCCCCATACTTAAGTTTGAGATAAGAGATTTCCCTTTCCCCATACTAAGTTTGAGAAAGGGGATTTCCCTTTCCCCACACTAAGTTTGAGATAAAGAGATTTCCCTTTCCCCATACTTAAGTTTGAGATAAGAGATTTCCCTTTCCCCATACTTAAGTTTGAGATAAAGAGATTTCCCTTTCCCCATACTAAGTTTGAGAAAGGGGATTTCCCTTTCCCCACACTAAGTTTGAGATATGAGATTTCCCTTTCCCAATACTGAAGTTTGAGATAAGAGATTTCTCTTTCCCCATATGTAAGTTTGAGATAAGAGATTTCCCTTTCCCCATACTTAAGTTTGAGATCAGAGATTTCCCTTTCCCCATACTTAAGTTTGAGATAAGAGATTTCCCTTTCCCCATACTTAAATTTGAGATAGAGAGATTTCCCTTTCCCCGTACTTAAGTTTGAGATAAGAGATTTCCCTTTCCCCATACTTAAGTTTGAGATAAGAGATTTCCCTTTCCCCATACTTAAGTTTGAGATAAGAGATTTCCCTTTCCCCATACTTAAATTTGAGATAAAGAGATTTCCCTTTCCCCATACTTAAGTTTGAGATAAGAGATTTCCCTTTCCCCATACTTAAGCTTCAGATAAGGGATTCCACTTTCCCCATACTTAAGCTTCAGATAGGGGATTCCCCTTTCCCCATACTTAAGCTTCAGATAGGGGATTCCCCTTTCCCTTACTTAAGTTTGAGATAGGGGATCTTCCTTTCCATTGTAAAGGTTGAGCTGAGGAATAATGTTCTAGATTTCAAGTCTTCATTTTGGAATCACAGCCTAAAAAAATATTTCCTTTGTAAACGTTGAGCTGGGGAATAATTTTCTAAATTTTAAGTATTAATTTTGGAATCACAGCCAAAAATAATTTAGGTCTATTTTTTTGTAGCATGTTCTGTCTAATTTTTAAATTTCATCATCTAATTTAATGAGTCATTTTCTTATTTCATTGAACATCTGTTCAAATTTTCAAGAGATTTAACCCATTAATCTAGATAAGGTGTAAGTAACCTGAAAATTAAGCACCAAAGTTTAAAAATTAGGGTTTTTGTTATGCTCTATTGACCTTCAGAATGCTAATTGTAATGCCTATGTCAACTATGTTAACCTTTTTTTTTTTTTTTTTTGTCAAAATCTGACAATATAAATTTCAACCAATCAGAGGCCAGGAAATGGTGGCTATACATCTTGCTGAATCAGCTAATTGGAAAAGCAGAAGAACTTCTTAGATCAAAGCAATTTAACATACCTACATGTATATGAAATAAATGTTAACAAAATGGACAATATTTAAATACAGACCAATCAGAACCCAGGAAAAGGCAGCCATTTTGTTTAATCAGACAAATAAAGTTGTAGAAGTGTTTTTAGTGTTATATAACACAACTACATGCTAAATTTCATCTATATCAGACTAAGTTTAAATTCTGATAAATCAGCAGCTACATTGGTAATCTTAGACTGAAACATTTTTTTAGGAAATATATTTCTTCTCGTGGTCATCCAGGGCTCTCACACCCCATTTTGGGACTGGGGCCCGGGGCCCTTAGAATTGGGAAAAATAATGGTGTTTTCCTTAGAATTGGGAAAACTTTGGGTCTAAATTGGGAAAAAAGATACTATTTTGCATTGGGAATGGGGCCGAATATCGACCCCAAATCTGGCAGATCGAGAGCCCTGTCATCAATACTTAAATGAACTTTCATTTCAGTCACTTAAAACTCCAGTCTGTCTGCCATTGATGAAGGATATGCACTAATTCTGAGCCCTCCTACAGATTCAGGAAGAACTTTAAGTACACCAATGTCAATCTTTACATCCCTCTTCTGACATTGATTTATCATGATATAACTACACACCTTGAAACACACGAACATTTCTGTGACAGGGAGGGACAAGTCACATTTGATTCCGTTTACACCTGTAACCTGTCAACCATAAAAATGTCCTTGCGGTACATACATCGGGAATCGATCCCACAATTGACATGACCTACCACACACACACAGGGAAAATTTTAATTTCTTGAACGCTAATCTAAAACACAGGACAGCGGACTTTCTGTTGCTTACAATTGACATGACCTACCACTTATGGGAAAAATTTTAATTTCTTGAATCCTAATCTAAAACACAGGACAGAAGACTTTCAGTTGCTTACAAAAATAAACTCTATATTTATGTGGCAGCAATTCAGGATATGTACAAATGCCTAGACTCAAAAAATCGTCAACCAATCCTATCAATGGATTTTCCTCTCCTAGATTTATACATGATAAGATTTTGAACGCTGATCACCTGAGCTTATAACTGGATGAAGAAATGTCTAATGTTACAAACAACTTTCTTTTTTGAACTGTACCTCTAATGGACCTTAGTAACTTAAGGCCTCCCGTAGTTCATTTAACTTGCTGGAAACTCAAGCTGTTATCTGTATTATATTACAAAAGCAGAAATTTTCGATTTTCAAGTTTTCTACGATAGAATTAGCCGAATTTGTGAAAAATTCACTTTGAATATTGCTGTAAAGTTTCTCTTCCGAGATACTGTGTTGCACATAATTTAGTAGCCATCTTAATGTGTACCCAATGCTGTGCCTTTAAAATACTGGTAATCATATTGGTGTTGAAATGTTTTGTTTACACATTTTTCTGAGTCTCTTAAGAGTCAAGTACTTCTCTACACTCTTACAGAGTCTAGCCCTATCATTCCTGGCTTCTCTGGCATCAGCGAGTCTAGTTGCTTCTCTGTTCATCAGAGTCAAGTGATTTCTCCTGTTCCGAAGTCAAGCACAGTTCACTTTTACTTCGCTTCTCTGATGTCGCAGAGTCAAGCTTGTCACAATTAAATGTTCAATAGTTTGCTTATGAGTGAGTAGCCCCTGTTACGCCAAAGAGATCGTCACGCCAAAGAGATCGTTTTTTGTTGCTACAGAAGGCTTCTCGTGCATTATCAATAAACACCTTAACTAGTAGTCAAGTCTTGGGTTGTTTTTTGTATAAACACATTTTTAATGTCACATTCTGGTCAATTCTAGAATATATTTTTCACACATTTACATACTGTAAATCATCTTCGCAAATTTTCATGAGACTCCATTTTTTTTTTTTTTTAAAAGAATCACAATTTTGCGGATAAATACAACTCTATAAATGCAGTACCTATTGTGACGGTTCATGGACACGTGGATTCGTGGATTTAAAGAACCCACAAAATCAACAAAAATATACAGTAACCAACAACTGACGCCCTCATATCTACAGATGTACAGTCTTTTTAAATCTACTTTTGTGAATGAGATGAAAAAAATCAATATCCTCATGGATTTTAAGACTTGCCACTTTGAAACACAGTAATTAAAGCCAAAAAAATGTTTTAACATTGAGTGACACTGTCAGGATCGACCACCAACTATAGGTCTGAATTTCACACCAAGAGAGTATTTTAGACAGAATATTTTTCTCAAAGAGCTCTTGAAATCAATTCACTTTTGTGTATGTAAGTACAAATTAAGACTATTCACTTAAAGAAACAGGCCTGAACAGGCAAGTTTGATATCAATTCTGCAGCACTGGTTACTGACCTCAAATAAATTTAAATCAGTCTGCTTCTGTATAATAGACACAAACTAGCCTGTCTACTCGATCCAATCACTGTGGTTAACCTGAACTCTTTCAGAGATGAACTTTAGCCAAATTATGAAAATAATCATTATAATACATTATATATTAAGACAACTTTTCCTTGTTCTGAGAAATGGTTACATATTTACTGAAATCTTTTTGTACTGTAAACACCTACTGCTGCTACATTTAGACACTAAACAAAGGAGCTCTTTAAAAAAAACAAAGAAAAAGGTCCATTTAATAAGATCTGGCTCATTTGGAAAGTTATAATTGAAAAGTTACACATTTAGAAGCATTTAAGTATTGTTCAGTTAGTTTTTTGTTTTTAGGGCTTTTTAAGACAATTTGTCAATGCATTTTTCCATCAGTATCATCAAGATAATTTCATCTCAACGACACTTGATTTAATATATCAAAACTATAAATATAAAATGTCATGACTGTTGGATTTGCAGTTCTATAAAAGAAGATTTTATGGCAAAGATTCCATTAAATTTGATGTAAATGCCAAAAACTGTACAAAACTGACTCAGCTAATTTCAGATTTATGATCACAGGTTGATATACCCAGATGACCTACCTCTGAAACACAGCAGGGGCCCGTCAGATTAACAGCAGAGCTAAGTGATCTGTCAAAGACTGTCACCACTAGACGTCAACATGTCTCAAACATTCATGCATCAAATCAATATAAGGCCGGTTACAATTTCATCAACAGATTTTCAACATTTTATAAGCAAGCTTAATGTCAAAGAAAGAAGTTTGTCAATATCAGGAAGATATTAATAGGAAAAGTTGTCTGCAGGCACACCTAGCCCAACTTCCTCCACCATCATCAAAACACAGTGAAGCTCAAAATGATATTTATTGACATGGTGATAAATAAATGGTTTAAACAAGCAATGAGTAGATGATATGAACATATAAAATACACCTGTTAAATGATAAATCCGATACAAAGTTTTGCTTTCCAATCTTCTCCAGTAGCAAAAATCACAGTTAGCTCCCTTAAAAATGATGACCTTCACCAGAATGTCAAAAATCTAATTATAAATCAAAAGTTACCATTATTTTTTTTTTCAAATAGAACTTAATTAATTTCGAAAATTATGGAATGATACAAAATTTTTCTACAGGGAGGGAGGGAGAGGCAATAACTTGCATGGACTCGAAGAACGGAACCAGAAAACATTTTTATGGGTAATTTTGGAGCAACTCATATTTTTGTTTATTGCCTGGCATGGGCTTATTTCCAGATGTATACCGTTTAAATTTACCTCTAGGATCAATCAGATTGTCAACATTTGTTGGAATCCATGCAATAAAAGATTTTTTTATGCTTCCCAGAAGCTATTTTAAGTATGCCATTTTATAACTCTATGATAAAAGTACACAAGAGTAGAAGATTGGGGTCATTTCCCAGAAGGTTACATCTTACTTCTGCAGATGTCACCTTAGCAACAAATGTTCATCGTAGAAATGACGATAACATTTTTACATAACAGTACAAAGAATTGACACCATACAATGCCTGACTTCCCATGAATAGACAGAAGGGTCAGCTTTCTAGGTCACAAATATTTTTTCTCTAATATGAAAAAGAAAATGAAAACAAAGGAAGTTGATAAAATTGGAAAATGAGATCTGTTTGTAATGCACCAGTTTGTCCTCATAACCCAAATATTGATTTGACACATATACTGACAAAGTCAAATCTGAGATTTCAAGATTGATTCTATAATCAAAAGTGTACCTGTAGCCTCAGGAAACACAGTTCATTGGGTTGGTTCCAATACCGAGGGAAATTCTTGACTGCTCAAGGCAAGATTCAATGTAACCAGATACAGGTCATCCAAACAAGAGGCCCAAGGGACCTACAATTCACTCATCTGGTATTCAAAGCTTTTCACAAATACCTGGTACATTAGCATTTCACATCATTGCCATTTGTCATAAGGATCTAGATTTCCAGTCAAATCTCATGATTCTTGGCCTTTAGATTAATAAGAAGATGTTTGAATGTTTTAATAAATTTGACCTCTGTGGCCTTGAATATGGGTCAAGGTCATTTCTTTCTATAAACATTTTTATGCTTTATCAGTGAAACTTTCTGAGCAAATATCATAATTCTAGGCTGTTCGGTTTCATCAAAAGTCACTTTATGGTTTAAAAAAAACTTGTGACCTTTAACATGGGTCAAGGTCATTTTCAGGGGCAAAGGTCTTCCTTTGTGTTGATACTTAAATATGTCAAATTTACTGAGTACAATTGTAGTTATCTCCCTGGATTAACAAAATAGAAAATTAATCCTTATATTCAGTTTTTCTTCATTAAATTTGCTAAGCTATATCATAAAAAGTGTCTTAAAATTTGTTTTCATTTTGAATTAAATATCATTTAATTAGTAATGGCACAAAAAAATTAAAAATTTCTAAGACTTGTTTCATAGAATCCAACATAAAATGGATATTCAATTAACATCTATATCCTACATTCTGGATCTTGGAAATTTAAATAACTAAATGACACTTTACACAATATCTGAATCAATAAGCCAGTGATTGATTTAGAAATTGATACATGCAGATTAAAGACAATCATAAGAAAAAGCCATACAAAGTATTGCTGAAACAGAACATGTTTCCTACCAGCCCCAAGAAGCTGTAGCACAGCAATAATTTACAAATTTTCTAAAAATAGTAACATGGACTCAATAATCCTGAAACTCAAACTGTCCATGATAATTTGATGCTTGATAAGTGTGTGAAGATTGGTGAGTATTCCTCAAGGAAGCACAATCAAACTTCACTGAGGCAGAAACATATTGATGGAAAGCGAGGATAACCCCACAAACCAATATTCATTATGAAATCAATGCATTCAGATTTAGTACAGTCTAAAGAAATATATAAATTGTATTCACTCTGAAATCAGCCAAGACGGGGGCCAACAGTAATTATCTGATTTAAAGTTAAACGGGGCCGGATAAATACAGAAGATAAAATTATCTGGTATTATATTGTTTAGTCAGTTTTTTTCAACGGGATGATATTTTTGTTATTACACATTGCAATAACATAATTGAGAAAATTTTCTCTGAAATTATAAGACGCATTTAAGTATTATCTGTAGTATGATAAACTTGTTAGACTTTTATCATATCAGTACTTTCCCTTGTTGACTCTTCAATTATCCACAGACACAGCTGATTGAACAGATGAAATGGACGTGTGAAATAGATTATCTGCTATCATTTATTGTTTATTATTCAAAGCAAATATCATGACAATGTTTGACTAATAAATAAACACTCATTTATTTTGAAGCTGACATTGGGAACAATTTTCACAAAATTTTCTTACATCCTGATCAAGAAAATTTTCATTCGTTTAAATTTTCGGAAAAATACTCTAATTTTAATTTAAAATCATAAAAATTTTGTCCTGCGAAAATAACTGGCTCCACATTATCTAATGATACTGCAATCAGCTAGGATGTATCTATCACAAAACATAATCCTGCTGTCAGATAAATAAATACAGTATGTTTAAGATAGAGACTGACCTGTTTGGTGGGACCAGTGTCCATATCTTCAGTTGCAGTCCAGCTGTTACTAAGGTGATTGTTGCTGGTGAGATAACAGTACTGGTAATGGCTATGATTCTCTCCGTCTCCTCATCATCCAGGGTAGACATGTAGTTACCATCCGGGAGATATCGTACTGTTAAAAAAAATCCATTCTATTTACCATCCGGGAGATACCGTACTTTTAAAAACAATCCATTCTATTTACCATCAGGGAGATATCGTACTGTTAAAAACAATCCATTCTATTTACCATCAGGGAGATATCGTACTGTTAAAAACAATCCATTCCATTTACCATCAGGGAGATATGGTACTGTTAAAAACAATCCATTCTATTTACCATCAGGGAGATACCGTACTTTTAAAAACAATCCATTCTATTTACCGTCAGGGAGATATCGTACTGTTAAAAACAATCCATTCTATTTACCATCAGGGAGATATCGTACTGTTAAAAAGAATCCATTCTATTTACCATCAGGGAGATATTGTACTGTTAAAAATAATCCATTATATTTAACATCCGGGAGATATCGTACTGTTCAAAACAATCCATTCTATTTACCATCAGGGAGATATCGTACTGTTAAAAACAATCCATTCTATTTAGCATCTGGGAGATATTGTACTGTTTAAAACAATCCATTCTATTTACAATCAAGGAGATATCGTAATGTTTAAAAATAATCCATTCTATTTAACATCCGGGAGATATCGTACTGTTAAAAACAATCCATTCAATTTAACATCCAGAAGATATCTTATTGTTAAAAACAATCCATTCTATTTACCATCAGGGAGATATTGTACTGTTAAAAACAATCCATTCTATTTACAATCAAGGAGATAGCGTAATGTTTAAAAACAATCCATTCTATTTACCATCAGGGAGATATCGTACTGTTAAAAACAATCCATTCTATTTACCATCAGGGAGATATCGTAATGTTAAAAACAATGCATTCTATTTACCATCCGGGAGATATCGTAATGTTTAAAAACAATCCATTCTATTTAACATCCGGGAGATATCGTACTGTTAAAAACAATCCATTCTATTTACCATCCGGGAGATATTGTACTGTTAAAAACAATCCATTCTATTTACCATCAGGGAGATATTGTACTGTTATAAACAATCCCTTCTATTTAACATCCGAGAGATATCGTACTGTTAAAAACAATCCATTCTATTTAACATCCGGGAGATATCGTACTGTTAAAAACAATTCATTATATTTAACATCCGGGAGATATCGTACTGTTAAAAACAATCCATTCTATTTAACATCCGGGAGATATCGTACTGTTAAAAACAATTCATTATATTTACCATCCAGGAGTCATCATACTGTTGAAAACAATCCATTCTATTTAGCATCTGGGAGATATTGTACTGTTTAAAACAATCCATTCTATTTACCATCAGGGAGATATCGTACTGTTAAAAACAATCCATTCTATTTAGCATCTGGGAGATATTGTACTGTTTAAAACAATCCATTCTATTTACAATCAAGGAGATGTCATATTGTTAAAAACAATCCATTTTATTTAACATCCGGGAGATATCGTACTGTTAAAAACAATCCATTCTATTTACCATCAGGGAGATATCGTACTGTTAAAAACAATCCATTCTATTTACCATCAGGGAGATATTGTACTGTTAGAAACAATCCATTCTATTTACCATCAGGGAGATATTGTACTGTTAAAAACAATCCATTCTATTTACAATCAAGGAGATATCGTAATGTTTAAAAACAATCCCTTCTATTTAACATCCAGGAGATATCGTACTGTTAAAAACAATCCATTCTATTTAGCATTTGGGAGATATTGTACTGTTTAAAACAATCCATTCTATTTACCATCCAGGAGATATCGTACTGTTAAAAACAATCCATTCTATTTAGCATCTGGGAGATATTGTACTGTTTAAAACAATCCATTCTATTTACAATCAAGGAGATATCGTAATGTTTAAAAATAATCCATTCTATTTAACATCCGGGAGATATCGTACTGTTAAAAATAATCCATTCTATTTAACATCCAGGAGATATCGTACTGTTAAAAACAATCCATTTTATTTAACATCCGGAAGATATTGTACTGTTAAAAACAATCCATTCTATTTACCATCAGGGAGATATTGTACTGTTAAAAACAATCCATTCTATTTACAATCAAGGAGATAGCGTAATGTTTAAAAACAATCCATTCTATTTAACATCCGGGAGATATCGTACTGTTAAAAACAATCCATTCTATTTAACATTCAGGAGATATTGTACTGTTAAAAACAATCCATTCTATTTAGCATCTGGGAGATATCGTACTGTTAAAAACAATCCATTCTATTTACCATCTGGGAGATATTGTTCTGTTAAAAACAATCCATTCTATTTACCATCAGGGAGATATTGTACTGTTAAAAACAATCCATTCTATTTGCAATCAAGGAGATATTGTACTGTTTAAAACAATCCGTTCTATTTACAATCAAGGAGATATCATAATGTTTAAAAATAATCCATTCTATTTAACATCCGGGAGATATCGTACTGTTAAAAACAATCAATTCTATTTAGCATCAGGGAGATATTGTAATGTTTAAAAACAATCCATTCTATTTACAATCAAGGAGATATCGTACTGTTAAAAACAATCCATTCTATTTAGCATCAGGGAGATATTGTAATGTTTAAAAGCAATCCATTCTATTTACCATCAGGGAGATATTATAATGTTTAAAAACAATCCAATCTATTTAACATCCGGGAGATATTGTAATGTTTAAAAACAATCCATTCTATTTAACATCCGGGAGATACCGTACTTTTAAAAACAATCCATTCTATTTACCATCCGGGAGATATCGTACTGTTAAAAACAATCCATTCTATTTAGCATCTGGGAGATATTGTACTGTTTAAAACAATCCATTCTATTTACCATCAGGGAGATATTGTACTGTAAAAAACAATCCATTCTATTTACCATCCGGGAGATATCGTACTGTTAAAAACAATCCATTCTATTTAGCATCTGGGAGATATTGTACTGTTTAAAACAATCCATTCTATTTACCATCAGGGAGATATTGTACTGTTAAAAACAATCCATTCTATTTACCATCCGAGAGATATCGTACTGTTAAAAACAATCCCTTCTATTTACCATCCGGGAGATATCGTAATGTTTAAAAATAATCCATTCTATTTGCAATCAAGGAGATATTGTACTGTTTAAAACAATCCGTTCTATTTACAATCAAGGAGATATCGTAATGTTAAAAACAATCCATTCTATTTGAAATCAAGGAGATATTGTACTGTTTAAAACAATCCGTTCTATTTACAATCAAGGAGATATCGTACTGTTTAAAACAATCCATTCTATTTACCATCAGGAGATATCGTACTGTTAAAAACAATCCATTGTATTTACTATATCAGAAATATCGTATTTTTAACAAGAGGCCCATGGGCCTTAACGGTCATCTGACAAAAAGCAAGCCAAACCTAGAAAGTGGGTTGAGGTCATTCATTTGAACAAACTTGGTAGCCTCTCCTCCAAGCATCTTACAGGCCCAATATCAGCACTCATGGACTTTTGCTTGTTGAGAAGAAGTCGTTTGTATATTTTAACATATTTGACCCCTGTGACCTTGAAAGTGGGTTGAGGTCATTCATTTGAATAAACTTGGTAGCCTTTCCTCCCAGCATGCTACAGACCCAATATCGGCACTCATAGACTTTTGCTTATTGAGATGAAGTCCTTTGTATATTTTAACATATTTGACCCCTGTGACCTTGAAAGTGGGCCAAGGTCATTCATTTGAACAAACTTTGTACGGCTCCATGCCAGCATGATATGGGCCAAGTATTAGCCCCCTAGGCCTTCTAGTATTTGAGAAGAAGTTATTTAAAGATTTTGACATATTTGACCCCTGCGACCTTGAAAGTTGTTCAAGGTCATTCATTTAAATAAACTTGGTAACCTTTCCTCCCAGCATGCTACAGACCCAATATCGGCACTCATAGACTTTTGCTTATTGAGATGAAGACCTTTGTATATTTTAACATATTTGACCCCTGTGACCTTGAATGTAGGCCAAGGTCATTCATTTGAACAAACTTTGTAGGGCTCTATGCCAGCATGCTATGGGCCAAGTATTAGCCCCCTAGGCCTTCTAGTATTTGAGAAGAAGTTATTTAAAGAATTTGACATATTTGACCCCTGTGACCTTGAAAGTTGTTCAAGGTCATTCATTTACACAAACTTGATAGCCCTTCATCCCAGCATGCCACAAGCACAATATCAGCAATCTGAGCCTTTTGGTTATTGAGAAGAAGTTGTTTAAAGATTTTAACATATTTGACCCCTGTGACCTTTAAAGTGGTTCAAGGTCATTCATTTGAACAAACTTGGTAGTCCTTCATCCCAGCATGTCACAGGCCCAATATCTACACTCTGAGCCTTTTGGTTAATGAGAAGAAGTTGTTTAAAGATTTTAACATATTTGACCCCTGTGACCTTGAAAGTGGGTTGAGGTCATTCATTTGAATAAACTTGGTAGCCTTTCCTCCCAGCATGCTACAGACCCAATATCGGCACTCATAGACTTTTGCTTATTGAGATGAAGTCCTTTGTATATTTTAACATATTTGACCCCTGTGACCTTGAAAGTGGGCCTAGGTCATTCATTTGAACAAACTTTGTAGGGCTCCATGCCAGCATGCTATGGGCCAAGTATTAGCCCCCTAGGCCTTCTAGTATTTGAGAAGAAGTTATTTAAAGATTTTGACATATTTGACCCCTGCGACCTTGAAAGTTGTTCAAGGTCATTCATTTAAACAAACTTGATAGCCCTTCATCCCAGCATGCCACAGGCACAATATCAGCAATCTGAGCCTTTTGGTTATTGAGAAGAAGTTGTTTAAAGATTTTAACATATTTGACCCCTGTGACCTTTAAAGTGGTTCAAGGTCATTCATTTGAACAAACTTGGTAGTCCTTCATCCCAGCATGTCACAGGCCCAATATCTACACTCTGAGCCTTTTGGTTAATGAGAAGAAGTTGTTTAAAGATTTTAACATATTTGACCCCTGTGACCTTTAAAGTGGGTCAAGGTCATTCATTTGAACAAACTTGGTAGTCCTTCATCCCAGCATGTCACAGGCCCAATATCTACACTCTGAGCCTTTTGGTTAATGAGAAGAAGTTGTTTAAAGATTTTAACATATTTGACCCCTGTGACCTTTAAAGTGGGTCAAGGTCATTCATTTGAACAAACTTGGTAGAGCTCCATGCCAGTATCCTCTGTGCCAAGTATTAGCCCCCTAGACCTTCTAGTATTTGAGAAGAAGTCGTTTGAATGAAAAGTTTACGGACGGCGCACGGCGCACGGCGGACGGCGCACGGCGGACGACGACGGACGAAGCATGATGACTATAGGTCATCGGACCCTTCGGGTCCAGATGACCTAAAAACAATCCATTCTTTTTACCATTTGGGAGATATTGTACTGCGAAAAGCAATTAATTCTATTTAACATTTGGGAGACACTATACTGTCAAAAAACAATCAATTCTAATTTACAATTAAGAGATACCACATTTCAAAAACAAACCATTTGGGAGAAATTGTACTGTACTTTTATCCTGCTATTAACTTTTAACAATTGCTTTTTTTTTCACACTCAACATTTTTCTCATATATTGTCATTAAGAATTCCCTGTTACATATACATTATGGTTGAAATAATCAATGCAACACTGTATCACTATCGAGGATGAAATTTCATTGTATAGATTTAGAAATATTAATAAATCTGTTTATAATTTCAAAAACCCAATTATCCATCAAAGGCCCACTCTGACAGCAGCTTGAATTTTTTTTTTCCAAATTACTTCATAAATGGTATATAAATGTGCTTTTTTGTGATTTCCTGTTCTGAATATATACCTTACATTGGTGAGTTTTGATATTTCATACAGTGCAAAATCACGTCTAAAACCAATACACTGAAGCTTTTCTATATAAAAGTACACCGTTACTTTAGAGACAGGTTAGTACCAGTACATCTGTAAGAGTACATATAAACAAGTAAAGAGATTGATCTCACCCATGAGGACAGTGTCAGGTGACTGCCCCATGCACCTTTAACTCGTGTGTTAGCCTGCGGTATGACGGTGATTCCATGTTTAAACTTATACATATGCTGACAAATTCTGTTACTTAGATTATTGAATGTAAAGACTCTAAGAATTGTTATATTTCCACAAACACCCAACAGGACCTAAATTACAGAGGTATTCTTTAGGCCAAACAAATTATATTTTCCTGTTTCAAGTAACCCTACATACATTTATACCTTTTCAAAGAAACATTTTTAAAGTCAGCATCTCTCTCCTATATAAACAATATGACACTACTTGTTGAAATAAAATTTCTTACCTACTTACCTATCATAAATTTGGCGACCATATTACAGGATAAAACATATAATGTTTTGTTTGAACTTAAGGATATATATAAAATTTACAGGTGTAATATGGTTAAAGATATCAGAAACTTAAATTGATACTGGTTTCAACATGTTTTTTTTCATTAATTTTTAATTATTACAGTAAACTTTACAAATATTGTATAAACTACATTCATATATAAGTTGGGAAGAATTAGGGTCATGAACGGAAAAAGTCTGGAAATCAGGGGAAAAAAATTCAATTATAAAATATTAATATTCTAAACAATTTCATTTATGATATTTACAAATTATGTTGGTTTATGTTGCAAGAGAACAAAAATGTTCAAGTCATTAATCTTTTTTTTTTTTTTTTTTCGAAAAGGCATTAAAATTCAAGTGTTTTTCAGAGAAGAAGGTCAGGTTTTATGTGACCTACATTCTACAACAAATGATTCCCTGTTTATATGTGTATCAACGGTTCCTTTATGGCTTTGTTTCCTATCACAAGCTGTTTCTCTATTGCTGTCAGGAAGTAATTCAGTCCTAGTCAGACAGTGCTTCAACAGCTGATTGGAAGGTCCAAAGGGTCAGAAATACTTCGTAGGAAAAGGTGATATAACAATAGGATTAAAGGATATGACACTAGGATTAAAGGATATGACACTACGATTAAGGGATATCACACTAGGATTAAGGGATATGACACTTGGATTAAGGGATATCACACTAGGATTAAGGGATATCACACTAGGATTGACACTAGGATTAAGGGATATGATACTAGGATTAAAGGATATGACATAAGGATTAAAGGATATCATACTAGGTTTAAGGGATATGACACTAGGTTTAAGGGATATGACACTAGGATTAAGGGATATGACATTAGGATTAAGGGATATCATACTAGGTTTAAGGGATATCACACTAGGTTTAAGGGATATCATACTAGGTTTAAGGGATATGACACTAGGATTAAGGGATAGCACACTAGGATTAAGGGATAGCACACTAGGATTAAGGGATAGCACACTAAATTTAGGGATATGACATAAGGATTAAGGATTGTGACGATAGGATTAAAGGATATGATACTAGGTTTAAGGGATAAGGCAATCAGATTAGAGGTTATGTCACTAGGATTAAAGGATATGACACTGGGAATTTTCAAGTCTTTTAGCAGTGCTGAGGTTAGATATGTTATATAACAGTTGGTAGACACCCCTGATGAACTTTTAGACCCTGATGTTTGCTGTAAGCTGCATGCCACATTTCTTTCATTCTTCAAGATCATCAGATATATGATAATTATAGAATTTAATCAATATCAGGCTTAAGTGCACCTCCCCATCAAGATTTTAACATTTCATTCTTTTTGGACTTTCTTCTGTCACCTCCTAGGTTTAATGGTTAGACTCATCAATGACAAGACCAAATAAGATAAAATGGCAGGATGATGAAGTCTAATTATTACTTGACTCTACTTTTTCTAATCTTAAGTTGTATTAAATGGTACTATTCACTTAATGTGTGTTTGTTGTACAATATATCTGTATTATGCATAATCACTGAGTGAAAATAACCATCTCCATCTTACGACAAATGAGTCAGTCTTCCTGCCATCCTCAGTCACATCTATTGTAGTAAGAATTGAGGGAAGTTCTAGCCATTTTAGATAATAGACCACAGATCAAAAACTGAGAATTTTCAATGTTTTAATTTTAGAGCAAGTTAACAAAATTTTAGAATGTTTTGATATTTCCAAGCAAGGAATAGGCACTAAAAAATACATAGTAGGCATCACAGAATTGAGAAAAAATACATAAATATGACTGTATATGGCTTTAAAATATTTCTATCATCCCTTACCTATCCTTGTCAAGTTGAACCTCACAGCATGTAGTTGAAGTCAAAGCTTCAGAAGACAGAGTGTGATGGATTATGCCTCAGAGAGGAAATAGTTAGAACGAAATGTGGTCTGCACTTTAATTAGTCTCCATCTTACCAGAGGCATCGCCTACCTAGTGATGATGCCTATCACATACAGACAACACCTACCCAGTAATGTTGCCTATCACATACAGACATCACCTACCTAGTGATGATGCCTATCACATACAGACAACACCTACCTAGTGATGATGCCTATCACATACAGACATCACCTACCAAGTGATGATGCCTATCACATACAGACAACACCTACCTAGTGATGATGCCTATGACATAGAGACATCACCTACCTAGTGATGATGTCTATCACATACAGACATCACCTACCTAGTGATGATGCCTATCACATACAGACATCACCTACCTAGTGATGATGCCTATCACATACAGACAACACCTACCTAGTAATGTTGCCTATCACATACAGACATCACCTACCTAGTGATGATGCCTATCACATACAGCCATCACCTACCACATCTATCACATACAGACAACACCTACCTAGTGATGATGCCTATCACATACAGACATCACCTACCTAGTAATGTTGCCTATCACATACAGACAACACCTACCTAGTGATGATGCCTATCACATACAGACATCACCTACCTAGTGATGATGCCTATCACATACAGACAACACCTACCAAGTGATGATGCCTATCACATACAGACAACACCTACCTAGTGATGATGCCTATCACATACAGACATCACCTACCTAGTGATGATGCCTATCACATACAGACATCATCTACCTAGTAATGTTGCCTATCACATACAGACATCACCTACCCAGTAATGTTGCCTATCACATACAGACAACACCTACCTAGTGATGATGCCTATCACATACAGACAACACCTACCTAGTGATGATGCATATCACATACAGACAACACCTACCTAGTGATGATGCCTATCACATACAGACATCACCTACCTAGTGATGATGCCTATCACATACAGACATCACCTACCTAGTGATGATGTCTATCACATACAGACAACACCTACCTAGTGATGATGTCTATCACATACAGACAACACCTACCTAGTGATGATGCCTATCACATACAGACATCACCTACCTAGTGATGATGCCTATCACATACAGACATCACCTTCCACATCTATCACATACAGACAACACCTACCTAGTGATGATACCTATCACATACAGACATCACCTACCTAGTGATGATGCCTATCACATACAGACAACACCTAGACATCACATACAGACATCACCTACCTAGTGATGATGCCTATCACATACAGACATCACCTACCTAGTGATGATGCCTATCACATACAGACATCACCTACCTAGTGATGATGCCTATCACATACAGACAAAACCTACCTAGTGATGATGCCTATCACATACAGGCAACACCTACCAAGTGATGATGCCTATCACATACAGATTCGACTGACTTGTTAATATTAAAACTTTATTATTTAAATAGACATGAAAAATTGCTTTTAATATTGAACGTCTTTTACACAGTATAATTACTCATTTTCTTTGATGTTTTAATATTTCATATGTACGACACATAATTTCAAAACACTAAGGTTGCACTTAATTCAAAATTACAGAACAAGGTTCACCAAATGATCATCCCCCTTTATCAAAATTACAAACCAACGTTCACCTAAAGACCATCTCCTCATGTCAAAATTACAGAACAAGGTTCTCCAAAAGACCATCTCCTCATGTCAAAATTACAGACCAAGATTCACAAAAACACCATCTCCTCATGTCAAAATTACAGACCAAGATTCACAAAAACACCATCTCCTCATGTCAAAATTACAGACCAAGATTCACAAAAACACCATCTCCTCATGTCAAAATTACAGACCAAGATTCACAAAAACACCATCTCCTCATGTCAAAATTACAGACCAAGATTCACAAAAACAACATCTCCTCATGTCAAAATTACAGACCAAGATTCACAAAAACACCATCTCCTCATGTCAAAATTACAGACCAAGATTCACAAAAACACCATCTCCTCAAAAATTACAGACCAAGATTCACAAAAACACATCTCCTCATGTCAAAATTACAGACCAAGATTCACAAAAACACCATCTCCTCATGTCAAAATTACAGACCAAGATTCACAAAAACACCATCTCCTTATGTCAAAATTACAGACAAAGATCCACAAAAACATCAACTCCTCATGTCAAAATTACAGACCAAGATTCACAAAAACACCATCTCCTCATGTCAAAATTACAGGCCAAGGTCCAAAAAAACACATCTCCTGATGTCAAAATTACAGACCAAGACTCACCATTTATGGATCCTCTTCCAGTGTCAAGGTTATATGATGAGGTCAGAAGGGTATCACCATGACAACACAGACTGTCAGTCATGCCAAACTCATCTGAATGGTTCTTTAACTTGCTAACTTCACCTTCAAAAACAAAAGGTACAGGTTACTTTACAGTGACGTAAAAAAAATATCAAAATATTTCAAATATAAATAAAAACAATGTAAGAAGAGGCTTACAAAGATATCAAGGACATTTAATAGTGTCTTCAGTGATAACTAATATCTTTCACAAGTATGTCTAATATTTTAGTATCTTTCATGAATATGTAGCCCAGTGAAAGATACAAAAAGGAGCCACAAAGCATGGCATTATCCCCCGCACCCAGCTGTTTGTGTAAAATCCTATTATGATATATACTTACTGCTATAACAATTGGTGACATCATTCAATTATGCACCGCTACTATCATCTGAAGATCTAATAGAGTGAAAGCACTAGCGCAAAATATAGAGCCTTCTTTTGTCAATTATCAATTAAATTTCCTTGCATCTCCTCAACTTCAGCATTATATATATATATATCTTATATATCAACCTCATAGTAAGAGTTTATATCTTGATGTAGATCCAGTGTGTTTGACTGTTGATATTTGAATACAGCTTGGTATTGTATATGAACAGATTTATGCAACACTGTAAGTTCTTGATTAATACAAGAAGTCACAAGAAATTGAAAAATTGGATGGTAACAGAAAAATGATAAATAGTAAAATGTCCTCAATAAGAAAATGCACAACCAGGGTACTAACCTAATATATACAGAATGTTTTGTGGAGTTGAGTGGAATGCTTTCAAAGTTGTAGCCTTGAGAGTAGATATTACACTTATTTTGTGTTCATTTACTATGTTTCCATGGTAACATAAAATACATGAAATAGATGTTCAGATATCTGTAAATAATATGTCAATGGACAAAAAAAGAATCTGAATTTGTTTATCTGTAGCTGTTTTGTAACATGGAATTTGTAATATGAAACCAACTTCAAGTTACAAAACATTTGGTAGATATCAAAAAAATCTTAATGTGTATTTTCATAGCAATTTCGAAATATGAAATCAACTACACGTTGCAGAAATTCGCTACATATGAAAGAATCTTAATTTGTATTTTTGTAGCATTCTTGTAAAATGAAATCAACTACATGTTACAGAATCTTTATTCATCAGGATATAGTTTCATAGCTGTTTCAAAGTATTTCAAAATACTTAAATTTGTATTTTGGTAGTTTTACCTTTTTTCCAACTGAGAACCTTGATATTGGTGCCTTCATCCCCGTAATAAACAGTATCCTCGGCAACAGTCAGGCCTCTGATTGGTCGTTCAGTGAGGTTACAGCCTGGAGCTGGTTTGACATTTTCAGATGCAAACAAACAGGACAAGCATCCATCTTTAATATCAAACACTTTAATGAGTCCTTCTTCAGAACAGCAGTACACTCTATCACCATGGACCTGTGAAAGATTAATCATATTTTTTGACATTTACATGTATCATATTTTTTCCTGCAAGAAGTCTAGGCAGTTTCCACATAATTACTGACAAATTATTAGAATATATGACATATTAGAATATATAGCTTATTAGGACATAGCTACTAGATTAGCTGTTCTGTTTGCTTGCTTGCTTGGTCTATTGCCTTGTAAACAGCCAGCGTCTTTTGACACAGAGTCTCCCAATTGCAGCTGGTGGCTGCCTCAATGAACAACATATGAGAGGCCCATCACATGCCATTCAGAGCAATTAGGGTAAAGTGTCTTGCCGAAGAACACAACCACATCAAAATTAGTCCATTTCTCAGCTTCCTGAGAAACACAAACTGCCAAGAGTAGCCAGCAACAAACAACATTCCTCTAATCTTTATATGAGGTTATGAAGGCTTAAGAAGCACCATACTGAAATAGCATGTGTTGGTAAATCAGATAAGCAATAACAGATTCGGGTGGGCTTATTACCAGACATGGGCTTATTGACGGATATGGCATGTATTTCATTGATTTCTAACACTTTCTGTTCATATCACATGAACCATACACTGATACTTACAAATGAAAATTGTTTTTTACCAGCTAAGTTTTCTCTGACATGTGTAATTGAAGTATTTTTTTTTCCTGATTAGAAAGCTGAGAAACAGACCAGTTTGTGCCCTTTGGCTTAGGACTAGAGTTAGTCACTGATGTTATGAAAGCTATGTTGAACAGAAAAATGAAAAAAGCCTTGACTGCTTTGTATGACATGTGATGGGCCTTCCACTGATTGTGCAGTAACGAGACCACTGGCTACTCTAAGGAGACCCTGCCTCAAAATGACCCTGACTGTTGACGGGGAAAAAATCCAACAGGCAAACAATTCTAATTTAGTTGTAAATATTAGCTGTGTGCAACGAAAACAACTCCTATCAATTCCAAATAATTTTAGAGTTGAATCTTAGACTCTTTTGATTTATGTGAAATAAAAGTTACATACACTGTAACTATGTAGGAGGTCCTGCACTGTAAGATTTTCCAACTGTCAATGTTAGGGAGCTTGGAGATTTTACAAGTTCAATCCCACATATTTTCTGGTGTTTCAAAATGAAACACAACTACACAACACAACTATAGAGTCAACACAAGCACAATAAGGTAAATCCATAGAACTGGATTTACTTGTGATGTAAGATTAGACATGCCGGAGTTATCTACCTTTAGTCCAGTGACAGCTGAATCAAACTGTTTGGTGCTCTCCATGTTCTCACAGCTGCTGGCATTCCACAGTTCCACTTTTCCACCATCTACAATGTTTTACTGATTAGGTAGTTTTAATTACCTTTACATAAACCTGTCAGACATCAGTAAATTTGTTGGCAATAAATACAATTACTTGTGATTCTGTAATAATACCCATCACAGAGGTATACTTTCAAAATGGTTGTTCCATCATAAAGATTGGGTAATTATCAATTTAACTGATGTTATGAAAGCGATGTTGAACAGAAAAATGAAAAAAAATGTTTAAAATCTAAATGTTGTTTTCTTATGGCATATATAGGCCTAGTAAATGACACAGTTTTGCAGTCAAACATAAACATAAGACACTTTTTAATATTCAATAAATTCTTTAAGAATTAGGGAAAGATTCTCAACTTAAACCTGCAGAGGCCTGTCGAGATTTCCTTTATCTAAAATCACAACACTATAATTGTAGCTAATATCAGTTCAGATCTAATGAAGCTGATCCATACCTTTATCCATAAACCTCCGACAATATGAACAGAATTTCTGCTTCGGTCTGACTTACCTGATCCTGTGACAATTGCTCCAGCAGAAGAATGAAATGCTACCCTAGTGACAGGGTTGTAGGTGTAAATTGACCGCAGTGCTTGACCTGTGAAAGGAAGGTAAACTGAGTAAGTGATCTGGACTATATAACTGATGTATCATAAAACAGAACTTTTGTTGTTTTGAAGGAGTTCAATTTTTCTCTTTTTACAAGGTTGGAATAAAATTGTTTTTGAGACACTGAAGAGGCTTCACAAGTATAAAGATTAATTACCTCCCTTGATATATTTAAACACAGAGAAATCTCTTAAGATTTTACTTTTGAAATGCAAGGGTTTCCATATACAGAATAAGTTATGATTTCATGAAGACTTTAATTTCGTTCCAGGGATACAGCATCTAAAATGTGATCAGTAATTACCTCCCCTGATGACTGTTGAAGGCGGTATGATGACATCAAGTCCAGTAGACCATATTTTAAAAGAACAGTCCAGAGAGCCACTGATTACAATTCTCTCTCCTTCATCAACATCCACCGACTCACCTGGCAAAATAATGAATTTCAAAAGTTTGTAATTATAACATCTAAAAGTGTAAATCATGTGGTTCAGCCCAGGTATACCATCTCATCTCAAGTAACATGTATGAAAGAATAGGAAAAACACAGTATCCGGTAGAGTACCCATACCAGGAATTGAACCTGGATCTCTGACCTGATAATCCAGGCCCTACGTGTATAAAACATCTCAGAGAGCCACTGAGATTTCCTCTCTCCTTTCCATCCACCTGATATCTCCTCAAAAACGGCTTTATAAAATTTTCTAAGGAACAGCAAGAAGTCATTGTCTAGGATGTCCTGAAATTTCTTGACATACAAGATATTTTCAAGGAGATATTAGCTAAAGAAAATCATACCAGGAATTGAATCTGGATCTTGAGATGTTTTATACAAGTGGGGCCAGGACTCTACCATCTGAGCCATAGGAGCATGGTCTGCCAGTGGAGTAAGACTGAATTTAACACTAAGTTAAAGCCCCACAGACCTCCTCCTTTTACACTACTCCCTCCTGAGATTTCTTTAATCTGAGATTGAGACTATAAATACCACGACCCTTAGGATTCCTATGTGAAAGAATAGGGGAAGACAAGAATTGAAATTGAGTCTCCAGCGTGATGATCTACAACACTACCGAGTGGGCTAAAGAAGCACGCCCTATCAGCTGAGAAACTGTATTTCACACCATGTATAAACCACAGAACACTCTCCTTTTACAAATGTTTACCTATGATATTGCATCACATGTTTCCATGGAAATCAGCTATTGATTCTAAAATATGGCTTAAGACAGGGCAGTCAGATATGAAATAATCTGCCCATATGGGTGGGGTCATTACCAGGTATGAGCTTTATTGTCAGATAAATATGGTACATATGCAGGTTCAAGGAAATATATCTATTGACTACACGTACATGGTTGTCTGTCATAGAAGTGTTTGTAAAAATTGCTTACATGTATTTCCTTGCAAGTGACATCTACTTTTTAAACATCAGCCAAAGAAAATTGGTCTTTACTCACAAGCCTATGTCTGTTCCAAATTTTGGAATGAGGAAAAAAAATCTGTTTAAAAAAAGGGGGGGGAAAAAAATGACAATACATACAAACTTTGAGAGTATCGTCCCTGTTGAGGATGATAGCAGATGTAACAGTGCCAGTATGACCTCCATAACTGTGCAACTCTGTCAGGGTGTCAAGGTCCCACAGTTTCAAGGTGGTGTCTCGACTGTCAAAATAACACAAACTATATACATATTGTACAATGTAGTAAAAAGTTGTCACTGGTACATTAGAGTCTAATATTCGTTAAGTGCGAACATGTTGATAATGTTGAATCTACCTATCATGCAAGAATCACACAAATAACATGTATCTTCATAGGGTTTTAGTTTTCATTGACTTTATGTTTACAATTAATCAACTCTCTTTTATTTCAGTACAGTTTTCAGCTTATCTCCATAACTGATTATGTAAAATGATACCAATGATTTTCTTATTGTGATCGATAAAATGGAAACAAGAATCTTTACCTAGCAGACACAAGAAGTTTTCCTTCAGCGCAGACATCTGTAATTAGGTCACTGTGACCCTCCATTTCCACGACATCAAATCTACACTGACGCCACCGCTGAATAACTGCTTTCAGCTTAGCACAATCTGTGTTAAACCAATAAAACTTAAAATCAAAACAGAAAATTCAGACTGGGAAAAGATTTCTCAGAATAATATTCTTGCTTTGTAGTTCTTCACAAATTGTTGCTTTTTAGTTTCACTAAGTCAAAAAATAAATAAAAACTGACAGAAACAAAATGAATGAACAAACAAAAATATATTTTGTTTTTTATTTTCAAGTCTATCTGAAAATCAGTGTAGTATTTATTGCCAACTTTCACTTTTAACTATTTTTTAATCCAAACATTTTTTTATCTTCTATTTTTGAATTGAAACATACTGATATGATAATCGTTATTTGATTGGAAAAAGAGGTACACTCCAGATATTACAACAAAAGAAAATAAATGATACTGGCTGCGATTTCCATAAAGCCATGGTCAACTCGCCAATAAAAATCCCTCTAATTAAATTCTCTTTACTTCTGAAAACTTCAAGTAAGATCAATCAGCATTTCTTCTTTCTAATAATAATTTAATTGTTATAATACCAATGATTAAAGTTGCAAGAGTTATCTCCCTTCCTCAATTAGAGTCAGACTTTCAAAGTTATAGTTGACAACAAGCGTGGATGTTATCAAAAGGAGATGAACATAACAACTTTTAGTTAAGGGAACAATCAATTAATATTTCCTTGTTCCAATGATTAGAAATGAAAGAATTATGTACCTTTATCAATTAAATAAGACTTTCAGAGTGAAAGTTGACAACAAGTGTGGATGTTATCAAAAGGAGAAGAACGTATCAACTTTTAGTTAAGGAAACAATCTGCTGTATAATAAAAGAAATCTTTGTTGAAAAATAGATCTCAAACCTTTGATGTTCTGGTCATTTTTCTTGGTCTTCTTTTTTGTAAGAGAACTGCTAGATTTTGGTTTTGTCGATGATTCACCAGTGTTTGATACAGAATCTTCCTTTCTTTGGGATTCTTTAATGCTTTGCACAGGTTCTGGTGAGGTTGAAACCTCTAATGACCTAAAATTGCAAAATTGCAAAAATATGGAAACAAAATAATTTAATTTTAAGTAATTTAATGCATGCATGAGATGTGCTTTTAAAAGCCCAGCAATACTGCAAGATTATACAGGTAACTATCCAGTTGTATGACTGTCCAGCATGGACAAAACTGTTTTGCCAGAAAACATGCTTATGACTGTAGTTATCTTACAAAGATGATAATAACATTAAATCAGGGTTTATAATATACTGTCTGAACATCACAATATACTGTCTCATCATCATAATATACATACATATACTGTCTCATCATCATAATATACTGTCTGATCATCACAATATACTGTCTGATCATCTCAATATACTGTCTCATCATCATAATATACTGTCTGATCATCACAATATACTGTCTGATCATCACAATATACTGTCTCATCATCACAATATACTGTCTCATCATCACAATATACTGTCTGAACACCACAATATACCGTCTGATCACAATATACTGTCTGATCATCACAATATACTGTCTGATCATCACAATATACTGTCTCATCACCATAATATACTGTTTGAACATCACAATATACTGTCTGAACATCTCAATATACTGTCTCATCATCACAATATACTGTCTCATCATCACAATATACTGTCTGATCATCTCAATATACTGTCTGATCATCACAATATACTGTCTCATCATCACAATATACTGTCTCATCATCACAATATACCGTCTGATCACAATATACTGTCTGATCACAATATACCGTCTGAACATCACAATATACTGTCTGATCATCACAATATACTGTCTCATCATCACAATATACTGTCTGAACACCACAATATACTGTCTGATCATCACAATATACTGTCTCATCATCACAATATACTGTCTGAACATCACAATATACTGTCTCATCATCACAATATACTGTCTCATCATCACAATATACTGTCTCATCATCACAATATACTGTCTGATCATCACAATATACTGTCTGATCATCACAATATACTGTCTGAACATCTCAATATACTGTCTCATCATCACAATATACTGTCTCATCATCACAATATACTGTCTCATCATCACAATATACTGTCTGATCATCACAATATACTGTCTCATCATCACAATATACTGTTTGATCATCTCAATATACCGTCTGATCATCACAATATACCGTCTCATCATCACAATATACTGTCTCATCATCTCAATATACTGTCTCATCATCATAATATACTGTCTGAACATCACAATATACTGTCTGAACATCACAATATACTGTCTCATCATCACAATATACTGTCTGATCATCTCAATATACTGTCTGATCATCACAATATACTGTCTCATCATCACAATATACTGTCTCATCATCACAATATACGTTCTGATCATCACAATATACTGTCTGATCATCACAATATACTGTCTCATCATCACAATATACTGTTTGATATACTGTTTGATCATCTCAATATACCGTCTGATCATCACAATATACCGTCTCATCATCACAATATACTGTCTCATCATCTCAATATACTGTCTCATCATCATAATATACGTTCTGATCATCACAATATACTGTCTGATCATCTCAATATACTGTCTCATCATCACAATATACTGTCTGATCATCTCAATATACTGTCTCATCATCATAATATACGTTCTGATCATCACAATATACTGTCTCATCATCACAATATACTGTCTGATCATCACAATATACTGTCTGAACATCACAATATACTGTCTGATCACAATATACTGTCTGAACATCACAATATACTGTCTGATCACAATGTACTGTCTGATCATCACAATATACTGTCTCATCATCACAATATACTGTCTCATCATCACAATATACTGTCTGATCATCACAATATACTGTCTGAACATCACAATATACTGTCTGATCACAATATACTGTCTGAACATCACAATATACCGTCTGATCATCACAATATACTGTCTCATCATCACAATATACGTTCTGATCATCACAATATACTGTCTGAACATCACAATATACTGTCTGAACATCACAATATACTGTCTGATCATCACAATATACTGTCTGATCATCACAATATACTGTCTCATCATCACAATATACTGTCTGATCATCACAATATACTGTCTGAACATCACAATATACTGTCTGAACATCACAATATACTGTCTGATCACAATATACTGTCTGATCATCACAATATACTGTCTGATCTTCACAATATACGTTCTGATCATCACAATATACTGTCTGATCATCACAATATACTGTCTGATCATCACAATATACTGTCTCATCATCACAATATACTGTCTGATCATCTCAATATACTGTCTCATCATCACAATATACTGTCTCATCATCACAATATACTGTCTGATCATCACAATCACATCAATATACTGTCTGGGGCATCACAATATACACAAATACTGTCTCATTCTGATCATCACAATATACCGTCTGATCACAATATACTGTCTCATCATCACAATATACTGTCTCAATTTCGTTCACCAATAAACAAAGGGGCCAGCACAAAAATTCTGATTCAAAGGTTGTACTAAAGACACACAAATGAATAGTACCTTTAACCCAAATTTAAATAAGATACAGTAGAGCCAAACAATGAATTAGACTACAGCTGTTTCATCCTTCTAGGTCTCGTCAGTGATGCTACATCATACAGCTGTTTCATCCTTGTAGGACTCGTCAGTGATGCTACATCATACAGCTGTTTCATCCTTCTAGGACTCGTCAGTGATGCTACATCATACACCTGTTTCGTCCTTGTAGGACTCGTCAGTGATGCTACATCATACACCTGTTTTGTCCTTCTAGGACTCGTCAGTGATGCTACATCATACAGCTGTTTTGTCCTTCTAGGACTCGTCAGTGATGCTACATCATACAGCTGATTCATCCTTCTAGGACTCGTCAATAATGCTAAGGGCCTAAATTTTAAATCTCGGAGGCAAATGACAAAAATTCAAAAATATTGATTGAGATGTGCGCTAGCCCCATAATTCTGTAAATTTTGTAAATTCCATAGATCTGATAATTTTAGAGGATATATTAAAGTACCTACATGTTTTTATTCTGAACCATGTCAAAATCAAAATATACAGGCTCATGAAGGATGAAGAAATAGTATTGGTAACAACAATACATACGGGTGGGTTCAGTGCATGATATTACCTTAAGTTTGTGTCTGCAGACTCAGGTGTAACTATATGTACTCCTTTTTTAATAGCACTTTCAGCTGGCATATCAATCTCCTCCACATCAATTTGTTCAAAGTTTTCTTCATCTTCTTGTTCAATCACTGTAACCTCCACATTACCGATATCCATTTCAGAAAAGGAAGCTGAAAAATCATCTGTTGCTATGGAGCTTGTATTCTGACCTTGACTGCTGAACTCTGACCTTGTAGATTCTGTGATGCTTCCTTCAAACTCAGGTTCATTTTGAGTGGCTAACAATTTCAGCAGGGATTCTCTGATTTTATCTTTTTTGTCAATCTGAAAAAGAAAAACATCAATAACAATTTTGTAAACAGCCCAAAATAAATAACACAATTAACGAAGGAAACAGCAGCAAGAAAATTTGTAATCAGGATTTTTTTTGTAAGGAAATAATGTACACTTTTATAATTGTCTGGTATCCATAATAGTGTAATGGGTAATATATTACTCCTAACTACAAGAATGTAACAATACTAGAGGTCATTATTTATTTCAATGCCCCTGAAAGGATTTGAACTAGGGACCTCTGGTTTACTAATCTGATGCTCAACTGATCATGCTAAAGAGAAATTCTCTCAAGCTGACTATACTGGGTATATTGTGTATGTAACAGAGGATTCAAACCCAGGACCTCTGGTTTACTAATTTGATGCTAAATCGATCGAGCTAAAGAGAAGTTCTCTCGAACTAACTATATTGTGTAAAACATGAATGTAACAGAGGATTCAAACCCAGGACCTCTGGTTTAGAAGTCTGATGCTCAGTCGATTGAGCTAAAGAGAGGTTCTCTCTAGCCGAGCGGTCTATTGCAGCTGTAGTATTTACTGGAGTTACATACTCCTCCTCCAGGAAAGAAGTTGTACACATATCTATGACAACACTGTACTAATACCTAAAATGTTGTTTTCAGTAAAAGATATCTTTCAATATTGACAAAAATGACAAAACGACATGTGAATGCTGTATGTGTCCTAAAAATAAGCTACTGTATTTTCGGAGTATAAGCTGACACATTTTTCCTCAGCTGTCAGGCGTGCGGTTGATATACCTGCGCAGTTTATATAAGGACAAAAAAAACAGCACAATGAAAAAAAAATGAAGAGTATCGTCTGAACATCGATTCTGGTCCATTATGTATTTCATAACAGCAATTCTGTCCAGGCGTAACACACACACTGTTCACCTGTGTGACCTCACATGTCGCTGTAACATGTCAAACTTCCAGAGAAAATAAAAAATTGTGATTTAAACCGAGGTATAAATTCAGCATCCTCGATACTCAAGTGGTTATGATCACTATCGATCTCTGCACTCCGCGAACCTTTCATGGCAAAATAGAAGGTACAAGCAAAGTGATTGGTCTAGAGCAGGCTTCAGGAGAAAAATCTGACCAATCACAGACTGATCATCCATCCAACATCCAACAGCATACCATTATGCAACCTCAAGATTCATTTCATGTACATCAAAGTATCCAACAGGCCTTTTTGTCTGATCAACAAGGTGTACATTGAACATGGAACCTTCAAGCTTGCCATGAAATGTTCCAGGGGTGCAGAGAGATATAGTAAACAAAACCTCTGGAGTATGAAGGATATAAATTCAGGTTAACAGTAATAAAAATAAAATGTTGTAATGATCAATGACATCACCCTCGCAATAACTGCTCCCAAAATTAGGACATAATAGCATGAACAGAGACGAGTTGTCAGGCTTTGAGATGAGAAAATGTATTCAGAAAGGTGTTACCATTGTTTAAACACATAGCAAAAAGATATTTTTATAAAATTGTTGTAAATTTTTAACTCTATTTAAAACTGTCATGCAGCGATATCTCTACATATGACTCCCAAGTCCTGTACTCATAGAATTTTGATGGGATTGATAGAACTTCATTAAATACTTTTATTTTTACATTGTGGGATCTGTTGTTTTAACAATAAAGTTGAAAAAGACTCATGAAAATAAAGTGTAGATTGATCTTTGAAAGGACCAAAACTCATATCTCAGATATGATTATGCAACTCTTATTTACCCATTCATGAAAACTGCCATGTCACAGCATCATCACTGCATCATGTTTACTTTTGATGCTGGACACATTAGTAATAGGCCCAGGTGCATGTGACATTAGCAGCTATGATGAGAAAATAAATAATTAACCACAATCAACATTTCAACAGGCAATTTCAGGAACCTCTTTTGACTCAAAATGATCCACCGGAACACAAGTAAACTTGATTCTTTTCACTATACTGTGCATTGTATATACGTTGAATCTAACGGATTTTTACCAAAAATCAATTTCTAAATGACTTAGTTCTGTAATCATAATTAAATTTTGTGATTTCATTAAGCCATAATATTTTTAAGTTGTGCTATGTTCATTAGCTCACTGTGATAATGTTTATGCTGATACCATGTCTATTACATCATGCATGTTTCCTTTCATTCCTTTCAATATTAATTCTGTAATTTTGTTCTTTATGTTTATTTTTATATATTTGTCGTTATGATAGCTCTTCCGGGTTAATGTCATGTTGTATTGTATAGGAGAGAAAATAATTTTTTTGTATCTTGTGGCAGTGCATATAAATGTAAACTAGGGCCTTTATTGTTTCAAGTCCAGTTTTACCTACTTGATATAGAAACAATATAAAGTACAAACATGGAAGTCTTATAATCACGTCGAATATTTTTTTCAATAATTAGAGTGTTAAACGTGAAAAAACGAAAGTGATACTGTAATATTGACACGTTTTACAAACCGGTTGGTTTTCTTACGGGTATTAAATGATTTGTATTGAAAAATAACACGGTTGACATTTTTCAAACAATGCTATATACTTTATAGTACTCTTCATCCGTCAATTCCCTGTCGATTCTCTCCAAGTTTTCAATTTGCCGAAGTTTCTTTCTCAACTTTCGTATTTCCAATGCCGTTGAAGTTCTTGCCGCAGCCATTGCTGCTGTTTTTTTCTCGGAATCTCTCTTGATTTGCCAACATATTTTGATCCGAAAGTCACAGGAAGTTAAGGGAATCCCCACAAGAGGGCGCAATTAAGGGGAAAGTTCTGTTGACAAAACACCCATCACGAGGAAATACATAAGCGTTTTACATCAAATTGGAAACATTATCAACTGTGATGATCCACCCAGATGAGTTTATTTAGAAAGCGCGGTAAATATTGTGAGATCAGAGTGAGAGAACGATTATTTGTGATTTAAGTAATGGAAATTAAGTCAGATGAAATGGGCAGGGACACCCACTTTCAACAATTTCACTTTCAGCAATTGAATATTTTGTTTAAAATGGCTCATCCATATAGGCCTTTTAAAAGATGAGCCAGAGCATCGTTGAGAGGATACACCGAAATAATCGCGAAAAAATTCACCCTCTCAGTTTAACAGTTGGGTGGTGTATTGTGTAAAACACAGTTCAAACGTTTTTATATTATTTCATAATTTTTTTTCAGGAAGATACACTTGTGCCTGTTATGGGTTCATTATTTGCTTGTCGTTTCATAATTCTTCCAGATTATTAATTAGGGAAATGAAAAGCTCTAAATGGTATTATGTTTCTCTCAAAAATTCTGACAAATCATGTATGATAGCCGAAGGGTTCTATATATATTCACAAAAATATTTTTGTCTTTGATATCGATGGGAACAAAGACAAAAATAAGATGAAATCATAGACAGGGAAGCAAAACCCTTCAGATCAAAATATACATATATCTACAGGATGTTCAATATGAAAATATTTTAGAATCTACTGAACCTTCCATCTTTGTTCTATTTTTAGTTCCTATTGTTGTCTATCTTATCTACCTGTGCCTCTGTGATGTAGTTAATGTAGAAGGGTCTATTGTCGACCGATAAAAAGTGAAGTTCATTTTCATAACAAAAATAATACTAACAGAGAAAAGTGTATCTCAATAAGTCCATCAGAAAATTACTCGGCCTTACAATTTTAAAGATGGTTTCCTTAATATTACGGGTCCAAAGTGATATACAATTTAGGATGGTATTTCAGTTGTAAATAGTTTAAAAACATGCATTTTATTCCGCAAATATCAAAAGCTAACAAATTATTTGTTACAAAAGTTCATAAATTCGAAAGTTATTAAAACTTTCTCATACTCTTTATTTGGAATGGTGTACTTTTTGCAAGACAAATTGTTTATAAAAACAGCAAGGCTAGTTATCCTGAATCCAGCGTTACCAAGAGATATAGAAAATTACTCCTTATATAATCATCACTCAGTATTATACATCACTGGAAACATTTTATTTTTATTTTTTTTCATAAGTTGTAGGTTAAAATGTGAAGTTAAGTTCCATTTATTTTTCTACATTATATGTAAATTTACTTTCAAATTTGAGTTGAGAAATTCTGAGGAGAACAACATGTAGGATTCAGTGTTGTTGATTCTTTAAACTTGTATGTTTTACTTTATTTTGGCATCCATATTAGGATTCCAGGTCCCACTGAATTTCAAAAGTTTGTGATTATAACATCTAAAAGTGTAAATCATGTGGTTCAGCCCAGGTATACCATCTCATCTCAAGTAACATGTATGAAAGAATAGGAAAAACACAGTATCCGGTAGAGTACCCATACCAGGAATTGAATCTGGATCTCTGACCTGATAATCCAGGCCCCACTTGTATAAAACATCTCAACTCAAAAATCGGGCTTGTATAAAATTATCTCATGGAACAGGAGGAAGTCATTGGCTAGGATGTCCTGAAATTCCTTGAGGAATTTTCATACAAGATATTTTCAAGGAGATATTAGCTGAGGAAAATTTGGGCTTGAGGAAATCTTAAATTGAGATGTTTTATACAAGTGGGGCCAGTTCACATATAATGTACATCTCAAATATTCTAGTTTGCCATCAGTTTTATCCTGTCCTCGTCACTTTTGGATACAAATTCCATCAAAGGTACATATACAGATGTACATCAGTTTGCTCATAATTCACCTTTTACATATATGTACAATTTAATCAATTGTAGGTCCTACCTCAGAAGATGTGGCACGTGAGAATCAAATTAAGAGGACCATTACAAACGAGCTGTCCTCATCAATACGAACCCTCCAAAGGGAGCATCACCGCAAAGATGAAGTCATCACAAGGTATCAATCCAACAATAAGCCATGTCTGATAATAAGCCCATCATAAAAATTGCTGTCCAGAAGATCTATTTTATGTCCCACAATAAGCCCACCCTGTGACTCTGTTATTATTTTAAGTCAGAATTTGAATGTGTGACCTCCTTGGCTTATTGTATTATGGGATATTGTAAGTGGAATATCATCTAATGTACCACAGCTACTGGTTACTTTTTATTGTTATATAGAAGTCAACTTTTATGACATTAATTGTGACCAATCCCTGTGGTAAAACCATTAGGTAATTCATATAGGGGGTTATATGTTTGAAAAACCTGACTTTCTGTAAAATTTCATTTGTCTGTTGAAATACATACTTTAATGAAATTCTTGTGTTAATAATTCTAAAATGATATTGTTTGATAAACTGTATAAAGTGGTCAGATTTACTATTGCAATAAGGTTTTCATATACATACTTATACTTATAATTATTAGCTCATTTTTCTCTGGTTCTACACCAGGCATCTGTCAATCAAAGTGTCCAATATCTGGCATAGGGGGCAGAGAAATATCTGACTTCTTTTATTAGCCTGTGAAATGATAATGAGAAATTCATTATAATATTCTATGCTGTAGATATCGTATAGTATTAAATTGCATATGTATGCATCTTTGTGGCACGATATACATATTTGTATTTTAAATCAATCAATATTGTTTAGGCTATTGTATATGAGATGAATATTTCAGGATCAATATTTTGTTTAAGTTAAGCTCCCTGATACAGTTTGATGATATATACATGTACCTTTCAATCCATCAAATTCCATTATGAATGCTACTATTTATTGTGTATTTAGAACTATGAATGAACATGACAAGTATGTATAGAAAAAAATCAATATATTTACAGAAGTCTTTTGTTTCAATCCAGTATGTTAATATATGACTTGTGTCAGTATGACAGAACTAAGTACATGCTACGTTATTTATAAACTGAAAAATGAGAAAGGTACTTGTATGAACCTGAACTACAGAGTGTAAACAACAGATAATATATGTCAGAGAGCGTGTGACAAGGGAAAGCACTCCAGCGTGGGGACAGCAAATTGTATCATAGGATGAAATATTTAATGAGATCTTCTTTTTAAAAAAATTTCAGCATAAGTTTGATTAATATATGAATGCAAATGATCGTATTATAACCATTTTATGAATAATGAACAACTTGTTTAACCTTTTTATTATTTTCCTTTTTAGTACGGATAAGGCAAACGCTGTGTGTAATATATTAGAAGCCATTTTTCTACACAATCTAAAGAATTCAGTTTCTAAAAAGGTAAGTGTGTGTAATATATTAGAAGCCATTTTTCTACACAATCTAAAGAATTCAGTTTCTAAAAAGGTAAGTGTGTGTAATATATTAGAAGCCATTTTTCTACACAATCTAAAGAATTCAGTTTCTAAAAAGGTAAGTGTGTGTAATATATTAGAAGCTATTTTTCTACACAATCTAAAGAATTCAGTTTCTAAAAAGGTAAGTGTGAATCTTAAAACACGATATCTAAATGATAGGTTTTTGTCAATGGTTATTTTCAACGTAACATTATCCATGATAGTTTGATCATCTTGAAGGTAAAATGTTTTAAAGTAATGGTATGTCAAATTTCTGCCACTCCAAGAAAGGGATGTCCCTTTCATGTAATAGTAATACTGCCAAAATTACAAACATCGTAAAAAATATTGTAATTTTTGTAATAATAGTAAGCAAATTTACGGTTATTCAATGAATTTATAGTATTTTGTGAATGTAATTATCAGTAATTTTATAAAAAAAAAAATAATGATTAAAATTCTATTTTTTTATCTTGGTATATTTCCTTACAATACATGTGTATATAGAAATGAATGTTTACAGAATTGCATTATTTTCAGTTTGCAAGTTATATGGGTCTTACTCAGACTGGAGAGAATGCGGATACTTCAATTGTGAGTACATGTGAAGAGGAAATCAAATGGATTTTTTATTTGAAGGATTTTGATTATTGTATAATGGAAGTCAGATATATCTTATATGCATGTGAAGCATGTTATATTATTTACTGGAAATATATTAGATAAGAGTGAAGTGACACTATTGGACAAAGAAATTCTGAAAAGTTATCACTGATTACCTTTGGAAAATACTGATATCAGATGTGAAATATATTCAGGGCTCTCGATCTGCCAGATTTGGGGCCGATATTTGGCCCCATTCCCAAAGCAAGATAGTATCTTTTTTTCCCAATTTAGACCCCAAGTTTTCCCAATTCTAAGGAAAACACTGCTATTTTTCCAAATTCTAAGGGCCCAGTCCCAAAATGGGAGGTGAGAGCCCTGATATTACTCTGTATGGATAAAAACTTGGCAAATTAAATACTGATATCTTATTTGGAAGATATTACATAAAGAGAACTCACTTCTTTGTTGATGATATATACATCATGTATATCAAAAGGTCTCAATCCTTGGGATGAGATTTTTCAATATCTAATCATAAGTTGAAACAAGCCTGAGATTACACATTGAGAATGAGATGCAATTTCTACTCTATACTCTCAAAGTAGGGGTATATAACATATTTTCTTAAGATAGTTAAAGAATATAAAGACAGATTCACTGATGTGTGTGTTTTCCTTATAAGGTGTCATCTGGTACAGCACATCTTATCAAATATATGTTTGAAATCATGATTATTGGAAATTTGTATGTTATTCTTTACATATTTTGAAGCATATATTCATGTATTTATATATCATATTGCATTATTTTTTTTTCTGCAGAGTTTCTGGCAGTTTGCTGTGAAGTTCACACACAGTGATGTCTCAGCCCAGCTGAAGAGGCTTGGTCAGGTCACAACAGAAATCGGACTCTGTCGGGTAACTTTCAACATTTAGGAATTGGAGACCTTACATATTTATCAGCTAATGATACCATATCTGGTGATAAGTCTATCCATAATTTCAAGTCAGTGTTATTTTACTCACTGTTATAATCTCTTCTACTTACTGTGGGTAAAAGTTGGTATGCTGTCTCCCTTGGCTATTACAAGTATATTTATGTATGTATGGGTGGTCAGGTGGCACCGTGGTAACTCACCATTCACCTAGTTGTTCGGGGTTCGATTCCTGGAATGGACGTGAAAAGGTATGGGGGTCACCTGCCCAACCACATTGGTTTTCCTTGGGTACTCTGGTTTCCTCCGACAGGAAGACCCCTCTCATGCTTCCATCCTGGTCAACAAAAGTGATTAATATAAGTTGAAAAAACTTTTTTTCATAATTGTTGTTAGATAAATAAAGTGTATTAGCATTGGCTATTACAGGTATGCAGTACTGTGTCTTACCTGAATAGTGGAAAGAAATCAATATGCGTTTTTTTACCATTCATTGGCGTATATATAAATATATACAATGTAACTCGGGTATATTTATGTATGAGTAACCATTTTTATCTTATTCTCTATTAAAAGGTGCTATTCTCTTGTACATCTTTTTCACTATCCTTTGCAATTGTAGATGGTAAACAATACTGGTGGACTTATGTCACGAGGTTAATTCATTTGAATAGTGACACGATTCACAATTTACCAATATACTCAATGTTCTTATGAAATTATCAGATATGTGAACCTAGTACACTTTCCTACCAAGATTTTGACCTTTCTTTATAAGTAAATAACACATCTTTCTTTAAAAATTAATTTCTTATTTATTTTCTTGTTTATCTATTTATTCATTTTTTCGATTGATATATTAGGCTTGGATCCGTATGGCTCTGAATGACTGTCTGATGGAGAGTTACGTTGATGCGATGTTAGCTGATAAGAAAACACTAGAGTAAGTACTTATTCTGTGTCACTGTTGTTCTTGTTAGATCAGCTGACAAAATTAGTCTGTTGTTCATCAACTCAGATTTTTTACGAAATATATGAAATGGTAGTATTGTACAACAACACTGGTGTTCTTCTTGTTTTCCGACGACATGGGCGTGACAAAACTTGGCCAAAAATCACTTAAGAAAAAGAAACTGAAACAAGCACTGGCTCTATTTTCTATAGAAATTATATTTTTGCCTTTGAAATATTATCTGAAGTCAATGTAATTTTTAATTTTTTATCTAATATAAATGGTCTGTAGGATATGATTCTTAGAAAAAATTGTTTAGAAAAACATAAAACATATGAAGAATATATAACTTTAATTTCTATAGTGTTTCGCAATGTCTTGTTATTATTGTTGTTTCAGGACATTTTATCATCGAACAGCGTACCTTCGTGATCATGAACAACCAGAGATATTCAAATCGTATCTTAAAGGTGGGTATGCTATACAAATAAAAATTAAGTACATGTATTTTCTGCAGTGATCAATTAAATGCTTCATTCACTGTTTGTACTCTTGCCGAAGGAAGTATTGGTCTTCAGCAAAAAGCTTTTGACAATTTTTTTTTTTTTTTTTATGACTGATGACACATAAATAATATCCTTTGACCTAAAAATGTCATGATGACAACTATTTCATGGAAATTCTTGATGTGGTAAATTATTGGATTTTTGTATATTCTAACATTGTCCTGTGCTATTTTAAAACTGATAATTGATACTTCATTTGATGTCTTCATTTTAAAAGCAATTAATATTGAATTTCAGGTTTGATGTCATTGGAATTCAAACTGTCATACAACTCTCGAGTGTTGAACAGCTGGTCTAAATCTCCACTGGTCTTAGCAGGACTTCTACAGCCAGACAACACCCCTCTACCTGTGATATCTTCAGGTATATTTATTTGAAGTCTGTGTATGGGGAGATAATTCACCTCCATAACGTATTACAGGTCCTGACAGCAGGTAAAATTGTTATCTTTACACAGAAACGTTGCAAAGCTAAAATATAACTTTAACATTAAACTCTACTCTTTTACATGCCCTGGAAATTAAATCGAAGATGCTTTTAAAAGAAATTTTGATGGATATGAAATTATGCATGTTATCTTTGGCTGTGTCTATACACAAAGTACTAAGTAACTTGGGATCATTTGAAATAAAAAATGAAATTAAAAAATGTTATAACAAAATAAAATTGATGAAGAAAACCAAAGTCTGATCCAAGACCTTTATGAAAAATATGTCCCTTTTGCAAAATATGAACCACTGGATAAAAGCAGCTGTATCATTGATGTTTTCAGTTTTTTGATTTTGACAATGTACCAAGATCAGGCCTCTTGTTTCAAACAATACTGAATTTGTTGAAGTGGTATTATTTTCACAAAATTGTATTTGGTCAAATAATTTTCACAGAAGTTTTTTTCTTAACCTGCAAATTCACATGTCAATGAAACATGAAACATACAAAATAGCAATATTCTGAGAAACCGTGAAATTTAATCTGGAGAGAGAAAAAAAAATATATATATATGATGTATATATATTATGTGTGTGCTTTTATGTTGTTTGGATTTAGAACAAAAAGAGAACAGCCCTGATGAGAAATACTATGATGGGGAGGTTTCTAATGGCCTTGAAACTGTTGATGTGAGAAGTTTAAGAACGAGGTCAAGAGGAAGTAGCTCTGAAAGTGAGTCAAGGGCGTTTAAAGGTCATAAGGTGAAAAAGTCTCAGAAAAAAAATCAAGATTCTTCCTGTGATTCTGATAACAAAACATTAGCTTTAAGCTCTGAACTCACTCGCAGCGATGTGGAAAAAATTAGAAATATGGGCAGGACATCATCTCAAGATACAGGAATGTCTGAGTGTTCAAGTTCTAGTCATATTTCCTGTCCAGATCCTGTGAAATACAACAAGAGTCCAGTGTCCTACATTGAAAATGAAAAAGAAAACATGTTCAGTTTAACAGAAGATAACGATATTGTTGAGTCGCAGAATAGGGAATCAGCTGTTTGTGAGAATTTTACAACAAAACCAGAAGAGACAGCAAAGTTTAAAATTGGAAATTCTCCAGAAATTAATAATATAGACTACGATGCCATAAATGCAAGAATTCTTGATGATATTTTGAATGAAAGTGACGAAGAAAGTACAAAAATTGAAGCTTCCAACTATTTCCAGCAATCAGGACTTCCCGACTTATCAGTTACATCTCTGAATACAGATATTTCACCTGCTTCAAAGTCTTTATCTTCAACACCAGATTTTGATCGAGTATCTGTTTCTCCGATTAGTCCTTCGGAAACACGGACAAAAACTTCTAAAGTGAAAGGAAAGATGCGCAGACTTAAACCAAATTTAAGTCCTCCTCAAAAATCTTCTGTGGCACCAGAATTGTCACCTGCTGTGGCAGTTAGTATAGAAACAGCAGGCGCAATGTCAAGAAGGGGGAGATTATCCATGCCTGACATTCGTAATGTAGCCATGTCGGAACCACGGAACAGGTTAGGTGTTATTGATGCTCAATCAGAGCCTGACATTCCAGGACAGTTAAATGAGGAAAATGACCATGATTCTCAGGTAGGCTCACCATATGTTGGTAACAGTCTTGGTGCTAAAAGTGGATGGTCATCCTCATTTGACCTTGAGGCTCAGGACACTGTTCAGCCCCTACCGCCACCCAGGGCCAGTGAAACAATGACCATAGGACGACCCAAATGTAAGTACCGTTAAAAAATCAACCTATTTATTTGATGAGGAAACTTTTAAATTTTCAACCAATCAGAGTGGTGCTTTCTTTTAATTGCATAGACAAAGTAAGCAAAAGTTGTTTAGTTTCTGTTTTCATGGAATCTGTGATCCTGTATTCAATAACAGTTTTGCAAGCATTTCTTTGCAGATAAAGTTAAAAAATTATAGAAAACATAGCAATGACATTTGTACATTCTAAATCTAAAATAGAAATGATAGGAAATGTAATAATTCTTTTGTATCAAACTATAATGTAATATATAAATCTATTTTGACCTTTGGTTTAGACGATGAAATGATCCTCAAGCTCGCCAACTCACAGATTAAATTGTGACGAAACAGTATGGAGACCATCAATATAGAATCGAAATGACTTCATGTTTAACACAGAAATGTCTGTTTTCCACAATATTTGTCTGAATAATTCATCACATCTTACAATTTTAAAGAAATTTGAAACTCACTTCCATTTGTCATGTGATTTATGAGACTTGTCACAAATTCTTCATTTTCATTTCAAATAAAAAAATTCTCAGACTCTTTTCATCAATCAAATATAACCGTAAATGGGAGCTCAGGTAAGATAATATATATATGTTATATCTGATACACTAGCTACATTATAATTGTATTACTGCTACAAACAATTTACTGTCCTTTGTCTTAGAAAAATTATGATATGAAAGTACTTATTAGGAATCTGTATCAATGTGATTACCAAATTTGCCCTGCAACAATTCTCAAGGGGTCAAGCATATTACTCTTTACAACATTACCTCACAGCTTTTTTTTTTATTATATTGATAAAATGATATTAGTTTGTGTTTGTGTCTAGCACTAATATACATGGATGGGCTAATTAACAGGCATGGGCTTAATAAATTACAGAAAAAAATGTATTGAGCCTCATTGCCATTACTTAAATAACCTTTTTCTCATTTTGAGAACCTGACATTATCTTCTTGATGGGTGTCGTTGATGAAGCAGAGAACACTTACCCTTTCAGAACACCTGGTCTTAATCTCCATCCATGTACTTTTCAAGGGGGTCTCAACAAGCGAATATGACTTTAAGCAATATTCTATTGACATGTTAGTATTTATTTACTTTTTTTCTGCAGCGGAGAGTTTCGGAACTCTTCTACAGAACTACACTCCCTCCAGTTCGGCCATGACGTCTCCGTCCCTTGAAGATGTGCTTCAGGATTTACCTGTATTAAACAAAGTATCTTCTCCAAAACGAAACATTCCTGCAGAACAGGTTGCTATTCTTTGTTTACTAGCTAGTCAAGCATGTATTTCTGCAATACACAGCTCCTGATATAGACTCATCATTGCTAGAAGGTCACCACCCACACAATTATATTCCAAATAAGATATTGCAGTACAGAATTTATATACAGAATTTTATGGTCAGATCAATGGACTTCGGCATATTCTATGAATGTGGACAAAGATATGCGATTTCCATACACAAAATAAGACAAATTAAAGATATTCCTAAATAGGAACACCTTGGCTTACTTCTTTTTCTAAGTGAAGTAAGAAATGTTTTTATTGTTTCAATAAGTTGTTAGATATTTTTCAATAGAATTAAGAACATTTTAAGAATTTTTAAATCTATGTTTGATATTTCATGCACTTACGCACACACATAAATATATATATATTGGTGCTTTAAAAGGATCGCCAGCTGAAATAATTTGACCCTTTACTTTATGACTGTATAATTGTTTTTTTTTTTTTTTTACCTGTTTTCAATATTAAATTGATTACTAATACATTTTTGTATAAGAATGGCATGTTCCTGCGTATAATGCGCACCCCCTTTTTTAGCTTAAAAAAGTGTGCACTATACGCGAAAATTTACGGTATTTAATTTGTTAAGAAGGTTTTTTTTTTTGAGGGGTTGGGTTGGGGGAGGGGGAAGGGATTATGAACATTTACACATTTAAGAAACAATTAAATTAATTGATTAATGTAATTACATGTAATGATGTGTAATTAATTCAGCTTGATAAACTTTTCCTGTGTGAGAGCTATAATTACTCGCTAGGCTTGTTACTGATGGCCTCCATGCTTGTTTGATTGCAGATGGATAATGAAACTAGTGCTGATGACTTTGAAATAGTATCAGCCTATAGCTATGCTTCTCATGAGAAGCTTGATGGAGTAAGTCTGCATGGGAGATAACTCTGTCTGCATGGGAAATAACTCTTTTACTAATCCAGCTTAAAGTGAAACCAATCTATAATAACCCTCTCTTTGACACAACTTTTTTACTAATCCAGCTTTAAGTGAAATCTGTCTATAATGACCCTCTCTTTGATACAACATGATGGTTAAATTTTACCTGTCTGATGTATTGTTTGACACAACATTTTGGTCTGAATAACCTGTCTAATCTGACATCTTGTTTGACACAACATAGTGGTCTGATTTACCTGTCTAACTTGACACATTGTGGGGCACAACATATTATGGTGAGATCTACCTGTCTAATCTGACATCTTGTTTGACACAACATAGTGGTCTGATTTACCTGTCTAACTTGACACAATGTGGGGCACAACATATTATGATGAGATCTACCTGTCTAATCTGACATCTTGTTTGACACAACATAGTGGTCTGATTTACCTGTCTAACTTGACACATTGTGGGGCGCAACATATTATGGTGAGATCTACCTGTCTAATCTGACATCTTGTTTGACACAACATATTGATTTGATTTACCTGTCTAATCTGACATCTTGTTTGACACAACATAGTGGTCTGATTTACCTGTCTAACTTGACACATTGTGGGGCACAACATATTATGGTGAGATCTACCTGTCTAATCTGACATCTTGTTTGACACAACATATTGGTTTGATTTACCTGTCTAATCTGACATGTTGTCAGAGACAATATATCGGTATGATTTACCTGTCTTATCTGACATTTTGTTTGACACAACATAATGGTTTGATTTACCTGTCTAATCTGACATGTTGTCAGAGACAATATATTGGTATGATTTACCTGTCTAATCTGACATCTTGGTTGACGCAACATATTGGTATGATTTACTTGCCTAACACAACACGCTGGTATCATTCAGTAACTGTTCAGAAGTCACTGGTCTTGTTTTCATGTGAAATTATTATGACATATTAGACAGGTTATGTGAGAGTATGATGAAGTTTGTTATGGCAGGTTTCACATTAATTAGCTGTGTTTTCTATCTTTATTTCTCTGCATGTTATAAAGTAGCTGTTTTCCCTTGTCCCAACTTTGTGATAACTGGACAGTAGGAAGATTTTTAATCTTTCAAAGCTTTGTACATATATATATTACCATATTTATCCAATGATAAGCTTATGTCTGGTAATAAGCCCACCCAAATATCTATTTATATGATATGATACACTAAAACAATTTTTATTATCCCTAAAGTTGGCAGGGGGATATTCAGATGAGTTCTGTCCGTCCTTCTGTCTGTCTTTCCATTAGTTGGGATGTTGCTTTCCACATATCTTTTGAATTACTGGTCACATTTTGATGAATCTTGGTTGATGTACTTGTTACCTTAATCCCTTGCCCAAGTTCAATGAATGGCGAAGTCTGCGCATATTTAATGAGGCTACTGATTGGCTGATTTCTTTAATCACTCAATAGGAAATCGTACTGCATATTATCTTATGAAGGAATGGTAAGATTTTTTGGAAACTTGCTTTGTTCACTTATTACCTTAATACCTTGCCCAAGTTTGATTAACAGCGAATTCCATGCATATTTAATGAGGCTGCTGTGACCTGATTGGCTGATTTCTTTTATCACTCTCTGCTTTCCCGATGATATCTTTTGAAGGACTGGGAGGATTATGATGAAACTTGGTTGGTACACCTGTTACCTTAATCCCTTGCCCAAGTACGATTACGGCGAATTCTGCACATAATTAATGAGGCTGTTTTCTTTAATCACTTGTTAAATCTTAACTTATTTAATCTTTCTGCACAATGAAGGAATGACCAGATTTTAAAGAAACTTGCTTTGTAGCCTTATTACCTTAGCTCCTTGTTCAGGTTTGATTATCTATGCATATTTTATGAGACTTCTGTGACCTGATTGGCTGATATCTTTCTGCACTCAAATTGAATGCTTTTTGCACGCTACCTTTTGAAGGAACAAATTAATTATGACGAGACTTGCTTGGTAAACTTTTTACCTTAAACGGTTGTTCAAGTTTGATTATCGACAAATTCTGCGCATGATTAATGAGGCTGCTGTGACCTGATTGGCTGATATCTTTTCCAGTTTTCCATGTGTCCCAATTTAAATGTATATATTTTAAAAATGAACATGGGTAGGGGATCTTGAAGACTACGTCCTTGTTAAATGTGTTTCAGACGTACAACATAAGCTCTGGAGAGCTTATAATTCAAGCAAGCATAAATTATGTTAATTAATTCAAATCATGACTAAAATTGATCCAGGAATAAATATGATATTGTACACTTACATCAATAAGTGGAGGACAAGCTCTGTAAATTATCACAGACAAAACAAGTAGACACAGCAGTACTAGGATATTACAGAGACGTCATGTCCCTGAATATAACAACACTACCAATGCAAATCAAAATGGCATTTTAGCAAGTGAAGATCTCAGCTCATGCAGAACTAAAATTACATATAAAATTAAAAGGTACAGTCAAAAAAGCACAAAAAATCAAACCAACAAATGGCATGAACACAGTTTACAATGACAAATTGGTCCATCCCAGGCAGGTTATAAATAGATTTCATTTTCTTGTTCTCCAATAAGCCCATCCCCTGACTTTACGTCAGAATTTATCATTGACCCCTGGGTCTTGCTTCATAAATGCAGTACAGGTGATACAGAGTTTATAATGTTTAGTAATAAGATTATTACTTACAAATAAATATATGGCAGTGATTCTTCAAAGGAATTTCCACTAAACACTTGATATGAAAGTTTCAACAACTTTTTAAGGTTTGTTTTCATCCCTATTAAAAATTATCTATTTTTAGTATCACCAGGTGTTAAACACGTATAAGTACAATATATATAAATAAAAATGTATATTTCAACTTTAACATCAATAAAAGTTTGACGAAAATGAATTAAAGAAGTTTGCCTTACTCTGGTGGGAATTTAAAAATATCTTTTGATAACGATGCTTTGAACACTCAAAGGTTTCAAACTGCTCTTTGAGTGCTGGCCTTGGCATTAAATATCGCAGCAACTAATCTTAGTTTCTGTTCACAATCATGCTTAATCAGATTATGCTTTCATACATCTTAATTAATCAGGAGTAAACACTATAGAACATAGTTATATATTTAACATTAGCTGTAATTTTGTAAAAAAAAAAAAAAAAAAATCATCCTTGATACCCCAGAGGTCACTTTTGCTCTTTACAAATCTTGAATATTTCATGACAAAATTGAATGTTCCATATGTAACACCACTGGATAAAACCAGAAGGCGAGTTTGATCCCTAGACATACATCAAACGAATCTCCACAGTGTGTTGTACTGGCTTTGAAGTAGGATATCATTTCTTTGTAATCTTCAAAAGAGCATATCAGTCTGTGATTGATAATTTTTGTGTCTCCTGACACCCTCTCTAGACAAATAAAAATATAATGTCATGTACTGTCTTTGTGCTTTCAATTTTGCTATGAAATGTTCGAGGGGTGCAGAAAACTAAAGTGATCATACATCTTTTCTGTATTATTTTAATATGTATTACAGGTGCATGCAGTTTGTGTTACATTGCAAGGTTTGTTATAGTGTGAATTGATTGAAACATAGAATTCAGGTTTGTTTCAGGTGATTGTAGACAAACTTAATATGATTTTACTTTTAAAGAAATAAACACGGCTGAGAAATATCATACTGTATAGACTATTATTTTGGTGGGGGTGATATTTTCATTATTTCGCGGTATATGAAAGTCACCACAAAAATTTAATTCATGGAATAATAAAACATTAGTGTTTTATATATTCTTTTGAAACTAGGTCACGAAAATATCATTCTTTAGTATTTTTAAGATATGATCTATTTATTTTGATAGAAAATCAAGACCTGTAAAAATCACCAGATATATGGTATGTGTTGATAAAATGTACAGCATTTCGGAAAATTAAAAGAATTGATTTATGTCATATATTCAATGGGCTACAGTATATGTAGCAATGATATAAAAATACATGATGCTTATAAGGTTTAGAAATTTAAAAGAGGGGATAATTCTGTATTTCAGCACATGGAAAGCCGACTAGCTCTACTTGGGGAGATTGCCTGTGAGAAAGGACTGGATGCACAAAACTATAAGTGTGGGGGCTGTAGTAGGCCTGTAGGTCTCAGTAAGTATATGTACGATGGTAATATGTATATATAAAAACACACATACTGTAAATTATTCATTTTTCGTGGGGGAAATATTTTTGTTGATTTTAGGTGCAACTGTAATCAAGGAATTCACAAACTATTGAAATTAGTATAAATAGATTTATGAATTTTATGAAACTACAAGATTAAGTGTCCATGATTTTTTGGGTTTTCTTTTTTTTTTTTTAATCATGAAAATTGAGCTCCACAAAAATATCTAATTTTACAGTAGTCGACAGATATCAAGATTTTATGTTCCATAATCACATACTTAGGGAAAGATACAGTGTTTTCCTCATTTGTGGTAAATAAAAGAATTTCACCTGAGTCAGAACTATCTTATCCTGAATGTAAGAGTTTATCTTGTTAATGCGAGGCTCTATTGCATTTTGCTGACCAGCCAAGCTCATATACAAGGTTGAGGTATCCCTATTCATGGAAGAGACCTCATTTGTACTATTTTTCTGCCATAATTTAAAAAAAAAATCAACATACTGTGAAACAAATCAATCATCAATATTCCATGCAATATGCGTTGAAATTGATTACGTAATCAATTTGTGACATGATTACATATATTACGCATCATAAAAAATGACGCATCCCTATTGCAGTATTGTATAGCACATGTTATCTAGTGATGGGACAAAGACCAGATATAATAGATTATCTATTAATTTAACCTCATATGTGATACAATGATTGATTGTAATGTTCCTTAATCATTAGGTATCTGAAATCATTTTCCTGTGTTTTAACAAAAATAAAATTCAGTTGATACATAATAAAGACACCAGTTGCAAATAATATTCATTCTTCTGTAACTTCAAAGTAAGTGGGATATCTTAGCTAAAATTACAAAAAAAAGAAATTGCCACCATAGAAAATACATTCATTTTTTATGAATTTTTAACTTATGGTCAGTAACTTCTGTTTTCCATTCTGGTTAAGTCAACAGTAACCTATTGTTCTTGTTACTTCAATGGTAAATGTCATTGGGTAACCCTTTATCTGATATCATCATCTGATATGATATGATTTTTTTGATGATTTTGTACCTGTTTTCCTATTTTCACAGTATATGGTAACCCACGCCTTTGTACATTTGATGGCATGTATTACTGTTATGAATGCCATGAGAATGAAGAATATTACATTCCTGCCTTCATCATACATAACTGGGATTTCAGAAAACATAAAGGTATTAAAACGATAGATTCAATTTAGATCAAACGTCTGAATAAATTGTAATAAAAACAATTCACCATGAGTAACCTAGAAAAAAATTGATGATATCCTCTAATAAGACCAGGGTAAAAACAGAAACTACCACTCAAAGCATGTAAGGTCAGTGGAACAATATAGGTTTCTCTTGTTCTGCTGAAAACCAATAGGTTACATATTTCAACATGGATGGGCTTATTACCGGATATGGTCTTTAAAATATGTCCAATTTCGAAAATGTGAATACATTGAGAATACATGAACAGTTTCTCAAAATATAAGCTGTATTTTGACAAGGATGAAGAAAGACAAAAAGTGGCAAGCCTTTATTTTAAGTTAATTATATTGGTAAACTTTATTTTTAAACAAATTCAGAAAGTAATTATGTAATTCTGTCGAAATAACACATATACTAAAATACTGCTGTTTTCTGTCACTGCCCGATACAGCAAAAATATATGTGTCAGATGTATTCCAAAAACGGCAGCAATGGTTGCAGGATAATAAGTGTGATTTGATCCAGTTTTTGAAATATAGTTATGTACATCCAACTTGGGTGTCTTTCTCCACAAACACTGCAGTTAATTCATAGATCTGTCAAAATTGATCCGCATGAAGTCTTACCTGTTACATTTCAGAAAACTATTTCTGTATTTATGTTAATATTACATTCAAAATGGGGGAGTACTGTTGGTCTGTCCTCTGATTATTAAGAATTAGAAGTATATGGTTCTATAAACAGATACTTATCACAAAAAAAGCATCTTTAACTTAACATATCAGGGGGAATAACTCTAACATAAGACAATAGTATAAAGATAAAACATGTTAAATACACATTAGTTGTTGACATAAGGATGATACCTCTTTTATAGGTTAATGACATAAAAGTTATTAAACTTTTAATATCAAGAAGTAAATTCATGTCTGGTAATAAGCTCACCAATATCTGTTGACATAAGGGGGATAACTCTTACATAGGTTAATGACATAAAAGTTGTTTACGTTATGTCATATACACACAAACCATACTTTTAATATCAATTTGTAAGTTCATGTCTAGTAATAAGCCCACCTATAACTATTCATGATCAGTAGATTTGTCAGTGAATGCTATTTCAGTGTCCTGTAATAAGCCCATCCCCTGAATTTTGAGTCAGATGTCATGTGCTGGATCCCTGGACTTGTTGCAGTATAAATGCAATGGTTATTATTATGAATACTTGTATCAGTTAACAAACATTTGTATGGAGTCATTGGCAAATATTTGATTCTAATGTAATTTTTTTCTTCTTTGTTTTCAGTTTCAAAAAGAAACTTAAGATTTCTACAAGACACTGAAGATCAGGCTTTAATCAATATTTCAGAAATTAACCCCAAATTATATGAACATGTAAAAGAAATGGAAGATGTACAGGTATGTAATATTTCACCTCTGAACTACTAAGGTCAGAGGGCAATTTGCACCAGAAATGAACATATATATATGCCACCAATACATATTGCATGCATGGAGGGAAAAGCAGGCCGTAAAGTCACAGAGGTCATTTTCAAAGGTCAAGATCACAAAGGTCATGATCAGTAATGCAGTCACGCTTGGTAATATATTTAATTGTTTGGTATCACACAGAGTCATGGTCACAGATCAGTTTAAGTTTGGTAAACCAATTGGTTTTATGGTCTCATTAAGAGGTCAAAAATACTTTCAATATACATTTTTTAATTTTTTGTTATAATCATGATCAATGTTTTTTTTTCTGTCCAGCTGAGTCGAATGCAGCTTACTTACCTAAAGACTTACTTGTTCACCTGTAAACAATCCATCGCTGAAGAGTTCCGAAAGAGCGTTTGGCCAAAAGATTACATTTACGATACAATGGATGTGTATTCACTGACAGTAAGTATCTAGTTACGTCTACAATACTGCAAGAGATTCTGCAGCTTTGGTAGAACTTCAGTTTTTATCTAAGAATTCCAGTATATGACGTAATTAATCCATATCATTCATTGCTTTACTTATAAAATACCAACCAATGCCTTTTAACTGTCCTGTTAAAAGCCCACCCCATAACTTTGAATCAAAGGTCTTTTCACATAAGCAGCCAAGGTTTGATTCCTGAATCTGGCACAAATATAAAAAAACAAAAACAAAATTATAAATAGGGTCACCTGCTTGACCAATTGGGTTTTCTATGTGTACTTCTGTTTCCTTCAGAGATCAAACCCCTCACTTTTCATCCACACTAAGAATTTTTCGATGTCATAATTGTTATGTGATAAATTAAGTTTAAAGCTTAGTTTACTTTCAGATATCCATGCTACATTTCTGTCCAGTTTACTTACACTCTAGCGTAGCATAGGATGCATTTGAAATATTCTAGCAGCAAACATTGACTCAAATCTTTTTGTAAATAATGAATATCTGGAATTTTTGAAATGCTGATATTTTCAAATGGAATTCTAAATTAACGGTAAACTATTGAGTAGTGATTTCTATATTCTGGGAAACATTTTGAAGGGAGCATATTGGTGCTACATTGTTCGAAGCCCCTTTTGTGTCCAGAGCAAAATTTTGCTTTTTTTTAAGCCAGGATAATGAAACTTGTTGTACACATTGATCATACTAAGACGATGAGCTGAAACCCCTCAATTACAGAGTTATTGTCCTTTGTTAAAATTTTGTGTCCAATTAAGAGCATTCATCAGGTTCACTGATGCTCTTGTCTTGTTTTTTATGTTCTTTTGAATACCAGCTAGCTAATTATTTTCTTTGTCTCCATGACAAGGAATCATAACTGTAATTATTGTAATGTCATATAACCACAAAATAAATTCTTGCTGTAGCAGTGGAGGAGCAATGACAATGCACTATTGCACTGTAAAGTATGTATGTCAATATGACACATTTTTTCAACTATCTTTGACACCTATTGCAGTGTCAGGGTTATCTTTCGAGGCAATTGTTTTTGACCATCAATGTCACCTTTTGCACTTTCATGCATATCTGTTGCCATGGCAATTGTTTGGGACCATTTGTGTCACCTATTGCACTATGAAGCAATTTTGTTACCTATTTCACTGTCTGATACGTCTGTTGCCATGGCAATTGTTTTTGCCAATTGCACTGTCATTAATTATTTACTAGTAATGTGAAATAAGCATCTTCGCTCCAGATGTTTTTTATTCTATATCCAAGCATTAAATAGTTTCAAAGTATGTGGAATTTTTATATCTTGCATTGAATCATTAAAACACATTTGTTTTTGCAGGATCTCCTTCAAGTTCCTTCAGGACAATTACAGCAGAGCCTTAAAAAGGTCATCAAGTTTGCCTCCAAGCATGTGTACGAGTCAGGGGTCAAATATCTCAAAATCTTTAAATAACTTCTTCTCAAATACTAGAAGGCCTAGGGGGCTAATACTTGGCCCATAGCATGCTCATGGAGCCCTACAAAGTTTGTTCAAATGGTCTACTTTATTTAAATGAATGACCTTGAACAATTTTCAAGGTCGCATGTCAAAATCTTTAAATAATTTCTTATCAAATACTAGAAGGCCTAGGGGGCTAATACTTGGCCCATAGCATGCTGGCATGGAGCCCTACAAAGTTTGTTCAAATGAATGACCTTGGCCCACTTTCAAGGTCACAGGGGTCAAATATGTCAAAATATACAAAGGACTTCATCTCAATAAGCAAAAGTCTATGAGTGCCGATATTGGGTCTGTAGCATGCTGGGAGGAAAGGCTACCAAGTTTATTCAAATGAATGACCTCAACCCACTTTCAAGCAGCCAGAAAGGATTTATCTGTGAGCTTTGTAACAACCCAAATGTCATCTACCCATTTGAGGTGGCACTTACTGTGAGGGTAAGTATATCTATAAGTCAAAGGTCAAGATAATTTCTAATATATGTTTCTATTTTATCTACAATATTTTTTTTACACAAGATGCATCTCATTATACCAGTACACTCATTAAACATACAATTTCCTCATCATGCTCTGTTTTGGTTTACCTTTGTATTATCCACGCCTCCTCTCATCACCTGTGTGTGGTCTCACCACTCCTTGCAAATGCATTGACATTCAGACAATTATTTAAACAAAGGCATTTTGCTCCCATCATCGTCACTTCTATGTCATTTTCACAAAGGATGAAGACATATCTCAAGATATCACTGTGACGTAATTCATTTAAAATTAAAAACAAAAAGGTAAATGTTATCAGAGAACATTCATGTTTGTCTAGGTTATTTTTGTAATGATATGCAGTATACATTTTTTGGGAAATATCTTGGGTATTTTTGGGATCTTGTTAAGTGGGTTAAGTTCCTGCCCAAATTGCCATCAAAATATGGGCAGATACAGAAAAAGTATTTAAACAAATATCTTCACTGATATACGATGTGACATTAGTATCAACTTGTATATTTAAGAACAGTCATTTTGGTCCATGTGCCATATCCTTTATGCAATTATTGTTTGAATGCTGACGCAGGTGTTCATTGATTTAAGATCGATATAAAAACAGTTGAAAGAATATCAGAATAATTTAGACTAATTTGAATTTTGAGAAGATACAGCACCAATTCAAATTTTGTTCTAGTCAACTCTTGAATAACCAGAGTTATGGCCCTTGGACTTCAAGGGCTTTACTAGAGTCAGGATTATAGTAAATATGTTGACTGGCTGTGATCTGTGTGTTTTACAAGCACTCTTTACTGTTTTATGTTATGTGTTTCAGTGTCATCGATGTAAGTCTGTCTTTCACAAAAGCTGTAAAACAGACACTCGTCATTGTCCGAAATGTCATCGTCGAGATAGCCGCAAATCACTGGGTCATAGTGAGGCTCTCACACCGGATATCCATGATTATGCTTACTCTCCTCATCGGTAGTAGAGGACACGGAGGTAGTAGGGTCAAAAGGTCATAAGGGCAGATGGTTGATGTATTGCCAAGATTAATATGTTACAATATACATTCTTACTTATTAAAAGAGCAGTTATATAGAAAAAAAAACATTACTGTGAAACCAAGTGAAAAAAATACCAGCTGCCAAATATAAGACAGAAAATAGACTTTTACGGTTAGCTTGTAAGCAATGAAATTGTGAATTCATAAAAATTAAAGTTTTACGCAATGCAGTTAATGAAAAAATGAGATTTTCAACAAATGCTTTTACCTGTGTATTTTAAAAAAAAGGGATATTTAACTGAACAAAAGATTGAACATGGTGTACAAAGTTGTCCTATGATGATTAAAAAATTTCGTTGTTTTTACTGAAAACATGTTTTAAGATATTCTTCCATTAAAGCTATTTTACTTATATTTTAGAAAAAGTGAAAGGTTGTTTTCCTTTTATAACAAAATCTTAACTTTTTAAAATTATTTTCAGTGGAGTACAACAGGAGAAAAATCATTCGATCAAATATGTTTCTTAATTTATGCAGTAATTCAGGGACATGCAGTAGATCTTAACTTTTTCATAATTCTATTTACCTTTTTGGTTTTAGTTATTGAGAAAAAATTGAAAGCAGAAAGAAATTTTGAACAATATTAAAAATTTTTATTTGGAGATGCAAAACATAGTGGGGTTTCACTGCCTTAATCAGTTTTTTAATCAAGTAGTCATTGCATATTTTAAAGAAGATAAATTGTATGTATCGGTAAATAATGGTTAATGATGTAGAGAAAAAAATTATATTATAAAAAAATGTGTGTGATAAAAGTCCATGCATCACAGGTATTTGACGTAAGTGTCCACCCACACATGGAAATTATGCCAGTAACACACAAATACAGGCCATGTAGGTATTTGATCTGTGCCAAGTCTCCTTATGGTAAAGTATAACTTGTACAATAAAGATTTTGTCCGAGCTTTGTGTGAAGCTACATGTGAAATATACAGTATACAGAGAGAGAGAGAGAAAGAGAGAGAGTGAGGGAGAGAGAGAGATCACTGCGGATGTCCTTCATTAGACCCACAGGTCAAACCTATGACTTAAGAGGCCAAACGTATTGGAGGAGAATGTGTTGTATATGAAGCAGGAATATTACCAGGTGTTTGGGTGAATGCATGATGCATATTTCATTAGTGTAGGCTGATTTTTCAGGACAAATTTGTGGCAAGAAAATTTTAATATGACACCCAACATTTGTTATACATAAGAATGTATATTAGGTTTGTAGAACAAATGATTATTCCATGCAGGTTAATTTCTTTTCTGACTCCAGTGAGGTGTTTTCCAATTTATTTCAAATTAGCATGCTTTAGCAAGATTTCTTTTTAAGATTTTTAAAATTAACAAAGAGCTCTTTCAGTAAAATATTTTCCCATTCCCAGAATTCCCTAGTTTCATTATGAGAAACCAACCATATGATTTAATTTTTTTAATTTGTAAAAAAAAAGGCAAGAACGTTGAAGCAACCAAAGTCATGGATAGAAGTGTCTATAAGGTGGAATAGGTTTTCTTACTGAAATAGCCTTAATGCAAGTTGTGTTTTTGGTAATTGACTGTTTTCTGCCGTAGTGTCAATTAATTATCTGTAGTGAACCGTTTGTATAAATTCTGAGTGATTGTGAAATTACTACTTGGAAACTGTATTTGTGTGTTGGCATCCTACACATTGTCGATTCTTAGTGATGTCAGTCTTCAAATCACAATGGATCAGGATATTTTCAACCAATCAAATGGCTTGGTGATGATCATACATCTCAGCTATTTTTTTTCATCCCAGGCTTTAAACAAGAGGTACTTCTGTGGTACCTGTCATCCCTTTTCTCAAAAAGAACACTTTATTTCATGTTAATTTTGAAAAAGTAAATATCACACTGTCAAGCCTCTTTGACCAATACCTTCAAACTCCACGGGTTTAGCCCCAGAACAACCTTTATTTAGACAATTATCGTCACTTGTTATGACGAAAAATGGCCTTGCTATCAATTGTGTTTTTGTTTCTAGTAATCAAAATTTTTCTTATTGCAATGACAGTTCTTCAAAGTAAAAGACTTGTCCTGCTTTTTAAATGATATACAGAGTTATAGCCCTTTGACAAGTTCATAGAATCTATTGTACCAGAATGACATAAGTTTCAATAAGTGAAATAAATTCAGTGCTTTATGATCAGAAATCTATAACAATATTGAAATATATTCGGCTGTAAATGTAAGTACAGGTTTTCTTCTTATTATTGATTCTAATGAAAAATGTATAGTATGTGTTAAAACTGTGCTATAAATGTTTAAAAATCTATTTTTTTGCAAAAATCAAACCCTAGTGTACTTTTCTTTTACATTCTTAATTCTTCCCAGTGATTAAGAAAGAGATATAATTGTGTTTTAAACAAATATGCATGTATTTTAATTTTGCATATTATTTTAAGAGTTTAAAAAATAAGATTTTACTTAAAATTTGGTGTGGGTTACCAAACTACTTAAACATTTTTTTTTTCATTTACATTAATGTTGTTGGGAAATTCTAGTAACCGACGTAGCGTAGTAGTATTTATTTTCATATTACCCGTGTTTTATCTAATTGATCAGAAATTTTGATATTTTATTTGAATGTTCAACATGTGTTGTTTCATTGTACGGTTATTTATATATTAATTTACCTGTGAATAATATTTATTTACATAATACAATGAAGCCTAATGTTGCCGTGACACAATAAAGAAATCTTTTAATATGTAACATTCTGCGTTTAGATTTTTCATTGTGTTGGTTTTACTTACAAAAAATATTCACACAGGGAATTTACTAGCTTTACATAGATATTTATCTAATTATTAAATTTACTTTTAAAATACGAAAACAAACATTGCATTTTTAGGTCATCTGGAAATTCACTTTTCGTCCGTCGTCCGCCGTGCGCCGTGCGCCGTCCGCCGTGCGCCGTCCGTAAACTTTTCATTCAAACGACTTCTTCTCAAATACTAGAAGGTCTAGGGGGCTAATACTTGGCACAACTGGCATGGAGCTTACCAAGTTTGTTCAAATGAATTTTAAAGGTCACAGGGGTCAAATATTTAAAATTTTTAAACAACTAAACCAAAAGGCTCAGAGTGTAGATATTGGGCCTGTGACATGCTGGGATGAAGGACTACTAAGTTTGTTCAAATGAATGACCTTGATTTCAAATATGTTAAAATCTTTAAACAACTTCTTCTCAATAACCAAAAGGCTCAGATTGCGGATATTGTGCCTGTGGCATGCTGGGATGAAGGGCTATCCAGTTTGTTTAAATGAATGACCTTGAACAACTTTCAAGGTCACAGGGGTTATGTTTAAATAACTTCTTCTCAAATACTATAGGGGGCTAATACTTGGCCCATAGCATGTTGGAGCCCTTAAAGTTTGTTCAAATGAATGACCTTGGCCCACTTTCAAGGTCACAGGGGTCAAAAATATACAAAGGACTTCAAATAAGCATATTCTGTAGCATGCTGGGATACCAAGTTTATTAAATGACCTTGAACAACTTTCAAGGTCACAGGGGTCAAATATGTTAAAATATACAAACGACTTCTTTTCAACAAGCAAAAGTCCATGAGTGCTGATATTGGGCCCGTAAGATGCTTGGAGGAGAGGCTACCAAGTTTGTTCAAATTGACCTCAATTTCTACTTGCTTTTTGTCAGATGACCGTTAAGGCCCATGGGCCTCTTGTTTATTCTTTTAACCCATGTTTGATTTTTATTTTCTTGACAAAATAGTAAATAAATATTGAGTTAACAAACTATGTCAAAATTTTCCCTATATACAGCGGTTCCTGCAAACTGAAGTATCTCACTTAAATAGGTAAGTAAATCATGATGTTTGATGATTTAGCACTACACCCTAACATATTTCTAAAATTATTATAATACGAAGAGAAAAGTACCTGTTATAGAACTAGTATTGAACAAAGTAATATATCATAGATAAGATATTATATTTAACTTAATTACTATACATTACTTAAACGATAATCATTTTAGTGTTATACAATAAAGTACCCCGAAACAAAACTTGAAAATTAAGAGAGAGGAAAGTATTTCAAATATGAATAGAGTATTTGAAATAAAAGCAAATATACCAGAAATAAAACTAGAGTATTTGAAATAGAGAGAAAAAATACTGGAAATAAAACCTAATAGAGAATTGAAAGATATAAAATTAGAATATTTGAAATATTATTATTATTACATTCTTAACAGCCCGTCAACACAAAAAAGGTCATTAGGGCCATCAAACGGTAATATTTGAAATAAAAACAAATTCACTTAATATAAAATTATTGTTATAAAAATATCACATTTCTGGTAATTGGTATCAAATCTACTAATTCATCAATGAGAAATTGTTAATAGTTATTTCAGTTTTATTTATTTTTATTAACTTCTGGCCAAAGGGCCCATCAATATTACAGGTGTACCTAAACACACTGTACAATGTATATGTGAATATAGTCAAAGATCATAAATGTCAGATACTAGAAATATTAGTTATCTAAACATTACAGCATTATCATCAATATTACTTTCAAAATAAAACAAAAAGACATTTAAATATTTCACAAGATATATTAAATAGGTTTTATCATACTTAATAAGAATATAGAGAATTCAATTAATTAAAATATGAATATTTATTAAACATATTCTTCAATATTTATATTAAAAACAGTATCATACACATAAAGATAAATATAAGTAATAACAGAGTGCCCACAGGTGAGTTTTTTACAGGTAAATTTTAACTGTTGGAACTGGTACTGCTTTAAGTCCCTGTCATAGGTAACTTCCTAAAAACTTCATAGGATTGAAAGAACTAATTATAAAATATGTGAAAAAAAATTTTTTTTTTTGAGTCGATTAACTCAAATACCAGAGAATGATTTTGAAAATTCTAGCTTGTTCCAGCCAAGTTTCATTCAGTTTGTAAAAATTATGGAAATTGTGGATAAAAATACAATTCAGATTTCAGGGCAAGAAAATTATTTTAAAACAAACAAGTTTAGTTGGATCTAGTCGATAACCAATGTTTAAACAATGACAATCTTGAGTCTGATCGTTTAGGAGAAATTTAGGTGTTTTTACCTTCTTCCATGCAAAAACAAGTATTGTTATATATATCGCTTATATTGAAAGAGATTAATATCACTTTTCAAAAAGTGTTATGGCTATAAACGACATTATCCATATATTTTAGTCGAAAAAAAATATGTATCAAACTTTTGTCAGTGGAATCACGGCACCGAAGTTGACCCCTACCCCGCCAATGGTTTCGTCTACCATAAAGCGTCACACATGTCTGAAAATGAAGTTATTCATCCAATTCATAAGAGGCATATCAAGGGGCGCCGAATTTTCAACCATAGTTGAAAATTCGATGCGTTGGATCCAATCCCTTCCTGAGTGGTTTGTGTTCTGTTGAAGCTAAGATCTGGGGGCCATCACAGTCGCCTTATCCCGGTCGCTCTGTATGATATGAGGCTGGCCTCTCATATGATATTCAGCGAGGCTAATACAAGCAAAACACCATCTCAAAATAACTCTGGCTATTTACGGGGCGACAAACCAAGCAAATAAATAAATGTTCTCACGGAGGAGACCAGAAGAATTCAAGAAAACCGATAATATTGATATTGGTATGAGCAACCCGATAAGTCGAATCCGTGAAAATTAAGAGATATACATGCTTAGAGACCGGGGATTCGGTAAACAGGTGAAAAAGATATTTGAAAGTCGCTTTATCGGAACCAGCCGTATCCACGCTCCAGGAAATCGTAATATTTAGCAGTCTGTGATGATCAATTCATTTTCGGTTGCCTTTCCTTAATCTATTTATCAATCGCTACAAGAACCAGAAACAGAAAACTAGTTGTACGTCGGAAATCTGTAAACATTTCTTTGGAAAATTGATCGAAATTGTTTCAAACTTAATGACAACGTTGAAACACTGCATACTTTTGGGATGCTACGCATTTTGATTTATTTGTGAAGAATCAGTGTCGAATTTTGGTCTAAATTCGTCCATGACTGGTACTTTATCTCTTTATCCGTTATTGACCTCTTTTTCGAAATACATCTACCTCGAAAATTAGACGAAAAGCAGATTTGAAATGTTCACTGACCGTGACAATATCACAGTTATACGATAAAACATCGAAGTCATTGTCAAGAATTAAGAAAATTGCAATTGACAACGAACAAGTCAACATTTAATAATTTGACACTTTTCAATAGTATGAAGAATTCTCTCCCTCTCCTCTCTCTCTCTCTCTCTCTCTCTCTCTCTCTCTTTAGAAAATGAAATTAATTCTTCTTGTGTGAAAACGTGAATGAAATATACAAAAGACACACAAGTCTGTTAACACCATTCAATACAAATTATATACTTAGATTAAACAACATCATTAAGCTGTTGTTGAAGAGTGGGAAGCGATCAAAGGCATTCTAGATTTGCGATATCGGTTCAGGTCATACACTTTTTAAAAGATTTTTGAAGATTATCTTTCTTCTATTTCACGACTGACACGTGCCCGTTGTTCTATAACTGACTGTAACAGCCCGACACAGAATAAGCAAGAACACAGGCTCAACACTGACACGACAATGAAACTGAGAGTAAAGCATTTTATACCATAACAGTCCTGAGAACCTTTTGCCACAATATTGTAATCATACAAAGCACCAAATACTTGCTGACAGCCCAAACCGCCTAGCCCGCTACCTATCATAGCCGTGCCCCAGTTCCGACCAAAGTATTTCAAACCGTATACTTCAGAGATGATCGTCGGGGATAAACACCAGAGAGCGCCATTTGCGAATCCGATGACTAGAAGGGTTATGACAAGAAGGATGAAGTTATCCGAGAAGAATATACATAAGGTGAGTACAAGAGTTTGTAAACAATAGAAGAACAACAAGACGGCCGGTCGTGGAACTTTGTGAACTATGGCGTCAGACAGTACGCCAACTGTGAACTTACAGCAGATGGCGGCTATTGGGTTTAGCGTGGTGAAAAGAGTTGTATACTGTTCTATATCAAAAGATTTCAAATACACACCAATGTTGTTTTGGTACATCAGTTGAAGTCCAGAACAGAACATAAAAGGCCATAACATAAAATGGAACTCGGATCGGCGACATAATGCGCACCCGGTAACATCCGGGACTTCAGAATTATGATATTGATGACTTGACTTCCGGTCTGCTTCTAAATCTTGCGTGATTGTAAAGTCATGTTCCGAAAGGTCCAGAGGGTAGCGTTTTAATAAAAGTATTCCAAGTAGACCAACTACAACAAATGCTATCGCATTGAGTAGATAGAATCCCCTCAAGTCCTGATTCTGTTCGTCGTTCACGTGACCATTGACGAAGAACGCGCCATAAAGCAGTGAGAAAAGGGCGGGTCCACCACTGAAGCAAGCGTCAAGAGTTCCAACGACCTTTCCACGGTGTTTTGGAGGGAAATTCTCCATACTTGTGATAAGGGACGCCATATACATGAATATAGCTCCAAAACCTGAAACAAAAGGAGATATGTGAATTCATGGTAGTGTTTGATTCTCGTTATTAAACCGGTTAGTGCAGTTGTTGTTTACCTTGTTCTTATTTAGGAACGTGACATTATTAGTTGGACTGACCAGACATTACATGGCGGGTGTCGTCGATGAAGCAGAAGACGCTAACACTTCCGTGTCGACTTATAAAAGAATTTTCTTGGTTGGCGATATATTTGGGCAAGTCATTGCAACAGTCTGAGGAAGAGCTAAGTGACTTACGACGAAAGTGTGTCGACCAAAAATTACTTTACTCGACTCAAGGACGATTTAGTTGCTATCCCTCTCCATGTCGATCTAAAAATGGTTAACTCGCCCGTGTTAGAAAAGTATACATACGTTCCGTCCTTTTTATACATACATACCAACTTACCGACTAAGAAGAAGTAGACATATTGTAGGGGCGCACGCCCACTGTAAAAGTCTATTGAGAAAGTCGTACTCCAAAGTAACATCATTGCCGTCGAGGTCATCAATAGGGCAGCAAACGATGTCCAGCGAGCCCCCAGCTTCTCGCACATAAACCCTGCTGGCAGTCCGATACATATACCGAAGTTACCCATCGAAGATATCACCTCGACTGTAAACAGGTGCAGGAAACATGTTTATGTAAAATTTGTTTTATATCATTTAATTTTCAAGGGATTTTATTTTCGATGTATTTTAATATAAATAAATAAATCTAAATAGAGAAATCCATAGTTCGTTTTGCAATTTAGTGAAAAGTTCAGGTCGGGTTAATATCTGGGTGGAGTAGTACATGATGACTAATCGCCTTTAAGATTTCCTCATAGTATGACTTAAACCAGTATCGTTAAGATCAATTAATTTCTTCAAATCGATTCTTTATAACGCTGGATCAATATTTATATTGTTACCTACCGGTTTTTACTTATTTATCGATTTATTTATCTGTTTATTTATTTGTAAAGATATAGACCTGTTCAGGTTGTCCTGTAATTGTATAAATAACGATTTTCACTTGTGACGGTTTTTTCCGGTTAAAGTTATTTTTCTCGGCGCTTTCACTTTATCCGTGAAGTAATTGTTTAAACAAATATTCTGTTGAATTAACATTAAATATCCCCCGATGAAATTTACTAATCATAAGTGTAGTATATATTAAGAATACCTTCCGACTGTGAATAGCTGAAGTGTTTCTTGACAGCATTCGTGTAGGCACCAAACGCAAAGACAGAACCCGCTGCTATCATCCCTAAACAGCCAACCCCGAGGGGCAGCAGGCGTTTCAGAAATGTCACTTTCCCGGGGGTCGAGGCTCGAGAAAACAGCCGGTCCGATTCCTGACTGGTGGCTATAACATCAGATAACTTTCGATTAACTTTCGACATGTTGGGTGTCTGTTCGTCCGGTGATTTAGCTAATGGTATATCCGCGGTATATGCAACTGGTCAGGAATCCAAACGATAGCATCATGACATTTTAGAATTTAGCTCCCCATGTACCCTGGATTTACAAGTTACTTTAATCAGTTAACAATCACATAACGGTTAGTACGACCAAGTGATAAATAAGTGAACATTGTTATCGTGTGTCCGCCACTATCACGTGACCACGGTCGTGTGACTGGTAATCAGTCGATAAGAATGTTCAAAACTTCCCATCGTTACTTCATACCAAGGTAGATCTTACGGAAGCCTATAAAGGTCAAATTTCGAAGGGAAAACCAACAAAATCGCGTTATTACGCGAATACAAGCGTAATAACGCCTTTCAAAAGTCATAATAACGCGAAAAATGTCGTAACAACGCGAAAAATGTCGTAATAACGCCTTTCAAAGGCTTTCGTAGACTGAACAGAAGCAATGACATTTGTATTCTTACCTGTAAAAGTCTTTATAACGACGTTTTTCGCGTTAATACGACTTTTTTTTTCGCGTTATTACGACTTTTGACAGATGTTATTACGCTTGTATTCGCGTAGTAACGCGATTTTATATTTTTTGCCCTTCTAAATTTGACCTTTCTAGGCTATCGTAAGATCTAGTATCAATTATTGATGAGATAATCTGTATTGTTGTTTCTTTAATGACATATATTCAATGTATAGCTCACGTAGATAAGATATCGAAGGGTTGATTATAAATGAACGTGATGATAAAGAAGTATCACGTATAAGGACACCTGAGCACCTATCCTATCGATCAATACATGCATGCAAATTGTGCTTTGGTTTATATTGCATAATGTTCTATCATTACAAAGGTCATTTGAGGAAGGCCTCCTGATGTATACGAGATGAATTCGTGTATTCCATGCGTGTGTTTTTGGAAGGCTGTGATAAATTTGTATCAACTTCCTAGTGAAAGTGTGGAACGTACATCAGCTGGACACCCCACGCGGTCAAATCATACTGACAACGTATGGGCGAACCAGCCATTTACACTACCATGATGTTGAACGTTCAGCAAGGAGAAGTAACTACCATTTCTAAAGACGCAAACATGGTTTTTCGATGTACATGTATAGCAATATAGTAACGTAAACCAACACGTCACCCGAGTCTCATGGACCTATTACGATCGCCTTTTGTCCGGCGTCGTCAGTCGTTTGTCGTGCGCTTGCACTCGCGAACAATTAACATTTTTGACATCTCAGAAAACACTGAACTACATTTGTAATTTTTACTGAAATTTTGTTGAAGCCTTTTATGGCAAAATATGAACCCATGTTGTGAATTGTATGGTTCCCACTCCCTAGGGGCCCAATGGTTGGACAAAAAAAAGGCATCGAATTTCAAAACCTTTCTTTTCAAGATCGAGATATGAACGACAATATGATTGTGGATCGTGGTTTCAGGGACGTCTTAGATCTTCTTGCTGAGCTTGGGTATGATACTAGAATGTCGTCGTTTTTATCAGCGGGAAAATCACAGTTGGACTCTCAAACAGCTAATAGCGATCGCTGTTGAACCAAAACACGATTGGTTGCAAGGTCTTACCACGGACGTTTAAAGAAGTGGGTGATTTTCAAGGATTAACTTCTATCAAATTACTTCATTGAGCTCATTGGCAAGTTAGTTCGCATTGTAACTGCATGTCTGAATGTTTTCAGAGGACACATATATGTTTCAGATCCACTTCAAGTGGAGCTAGATACGGAAATTAAATGGCTTAGCGAGATACTGGAATGGCTCAGCGAGATACTGGAATGTCTCAGCGAGATACTGAACTGGCTCAGTGAGATACTGAACTGGCTCAGCGAGATACTGAACTGGCTCAGCGAGATACTGGAATGGCTTAGCAAGATACTGGAATGGCTCAGCGAGATACTGGAATGTCTCAGCGAGATACTGAACTGGCTCATTGAGATACTGGAATGGCTCAGCAAGATACTGGAATGTCTCAGCGAGATACTGAACTGGCTCAGCGAGATACTGGAATGGCTCAGCGAGATACTGGAATGTCTCAGCGAGATACTGGAATGTCTCAGCGAGATACTGAACTGGCTCATTGAGATACTGGAATAGCTCAGCGAGATACTGGAATGGCTCAGCGAGATACTGGAATGGCTCAGCGAGATACTGGAATGTCTCAGCGAGATACTGAACTGGCTCATTGAGATACTGGAATGGCTCAGCAAGATACTGGAATGGCTCAGCGAGATACTGGAATGTCTCAACGAGATACTTAAATGACTCAGCGAGATACTGGAATGGCTTAGCGAGATACTGGAATGGCTCAGCGAGATACTGGAATGTCTTAGCGAGATACTGAAATGACTCAGCGAGATACTGGAATGGCTCAGCGAGATACTGGAATGGCTCAGCGAGATACTGAAATGACTCAGCGAGATACTGAAATGGCTCGGCGAGATACTGGAATGGCTCGGCGAGATACAGGAATGGCTCGGCGAGATACTGAAATGGCTTAGCGAGATACTGGAATGGCTCAGCGATATACTGAAATGGCTCAGCGAATGCTTTCGGTTCTACAAAAAGACAACGTTTTAGCAAAGCGAGATGGTGAAGACCACAACATGACACGCCAAACTGAATGTGAATGGCAGAAACTTGAAGCATCTGATATCCCATTTCCTCGTGTGAATCTGGAATACCTTAAGACCATCACATGCGGTATGTAACAAATCAAACGGTCACCTGGTTACATTATGAAACATCAGACAGATAACGGTGATAACGATATTTGGGTCTATCTGCACGATGATCTCATTTGAGGACAGACTCATTGTCGTCCCGAAGTACAATGATTGACGAGAATGAATCTGACGGTTCAGTGATGGTATACTATTGTTTATGTACTACAGGAAAGAGAATCTCTGGCATGTGTAACCCAAGTTACATCAATAATATATTACTTGGGGTATTATGTGCATTTGGAACATCCGAAACCATTGCAACAGTATCAAACTTAAAGATTTTTTCTATGAACTAAACTACCAATGTCTCAGTGAAAGACAGAAAATCAGAAATTTGAATTATCACCATTGTACGCCTGAAGTAAGGCATCATTCATTATCTGAAATTATGATAAATTATAAATTAATATTATTTCTTAAAAAGAATTGTCTTAACACATGTAAGTTATAGCCACGCCTATTTATTTCTGTTCCATTATGAAAAGAAAGAACATTTTAAATATTTTCATGATTCTGCCATCACAAGAGTATTTGTCTTTGGAACAAATTTACCGGTTACGGAATTGATGAAATTTTCGGTACTGTAAGTACATATATCCGACCAAAACAGTGTAAATATATTAGGTAGTAAACAGCAACTGAACGATTGTCAAACAGTTTTCCAAAACTTGAATTTGTTGAAATGTTCATGAACAATTATCAATTTTTTACCAAGTCAAACTTCAATAAATTTTTTTATATTTGCAACACTTCGCTTCATATTTGAGTTTAAAAGATGCATCAGACTTTAATGAAGAAAATTTGACCCAATTTAATGATTTACGAAAGATTTTAGAACACGATTTGGGGGTAAGGCGTGCGTTCTGGCTCGCGCCGATGACAAGGACATAAAAACGTCATAGTGCAGGCCATTGGTGACTTTTGGATTTTTTAAACACACTTCTTAGGAGTTTACTTGGGTACTGCAAATAACACACAATAAAGATTAAATTGGGATGTAGGCAATATGACATATACCATGAAACAGGTCATATAAAAATCGTCCTTTTAAGCTCTAGATATGGTAAAATGAAGAAGTGTCTTAAGATGGTTTATCACAAATGTAAATGACCCAAGGGTCTCGCATATCTCTAAAAGAGTGTGGGGGATAATGAAGTTTACTTTTGTTTATATAACCAGTTTTGATAACATGCATTGTATATTTATCTGTTTACCTTTGTATGGTATGTACCATGTACGCAGTTCACAAGATGATTTTTGTGAAATGTCATAACAACGAAAATTACGGTTTTAAGCTCAACGGGCCCATGGGGCCAAGTAAGCTCAGATGGGATGTCTATCGTCCGTTCATAATTTTTTTCGTTTAAACATGATTTCTTCCCATTAAGCGCAAAAAGTGATTTAATATTATATCATAATAAAGTTTTTTTCCAGGATAGGCTAACACAGTTTATGAAAAGTATACAATCTTGTCCCATACTCAGGTCACTGGGGTCAGATTTGCTTAAATCTTTCTCAGGTTTAACAGAAGGCTATTTCAGGTCTATTGTATAAAGCACAAGAAAGTGTACGAAAACAAATGACCTTGACTCATATTCAAGATCACAAAGACCAAATTTGGTAATCATTCAAATGACTTTTTTTTTCAATAAACAAAAGGTATAGAAGCATAACATTTTTTCTAGAACGTTCCTCGGATGATTGCCAACACAATATGCGTAAAGAAACTATATTGACCTACATTCAAGCTCACAGGGATTACATTTGTTAGAATATTTATGTTAACCAAAAGGCCTAGAATTGGTCATATAGGTTCCTGGGATGAAGTCCAACAAACTTTGGCGAAAGAAATGACCTTGACCGATGTATTAGTGCAAAAGGCGAAATTTGTCGAAATTTTAAATGCCACCTTCTGATAACCTAAATGTCTAAATGCAGAATCATGATACTCGACTTGTAGTTTTTCTACAGTTCTTGCTGGATTCTTTTGCAAGTTTTGTATGAATTACTAATGTTGGTGGTATGGAAATATTTCAGTGGGGTTATGTGCCTTGAGAAACTCTTTCCTCCTCCGCAATAGCTGAATTCATATAAAATGTAAAAGTTAGTTTCCTTTACCTTTTTTAAGTACCCCCCCCCAACCCCCAGCCCCCAACCCCCAACCCCCACCCCACACACACACACACTCACTCACACACACACACGCACCACCACCACCAAACACACACACATCACCATCACCACACACACACACTCCCTCATCTCGCCTCGCCCTCTCCGCCCAGCCCACCACCACCAGACCCCATCCGTCTTGTCTTTCTCAGTAATAACAATTATTCATGAAGATACATCTTGTACAAGCTATGTTTAAAACCATTAGTAATTCATCATCAGCTTTGAGGAAATAAAAACAAAATACCAACAACACGCTGTCATCGACAATTGTTAGACCAGATATCTTTATTACGATACGTCAATATGACGTCATATTGGTCAACCACGCTCGTTTGGCCTTCACTTGTCAATAATAAACAGATACTGACAAGCAACGTTGATCCGGACTCACACCTGTCAAATTGGCTTATCTGCATATTCGTCATATACAGCACATAAAACAATTGAACTGACGTGATAAATAGTGAGGACTCCATTCTGTTGTGACGGATTTTTCAAAGTACTGGTAGTACACGTTAATAGACATGGAGGGTGTAATCATGTGTTTAGTATCGTTAATAGGTGCTGTGCATGGATTCAGTTCCGGGGCACCTTTTGATTTTTGCCAGTACGACGATTTGACGAATAGAAATGTTGGTCTCCGCCCCGGACACAGGGGGATAGCCCCACAGACGGAACCGCAGCTAAGTCAATATAGTATACAGGTTGACTCCTACAATCCAACAACGTCATCATACAGAGGTAAGAATTTGTAAAAATCATCAGTAAACAACAAGTTCATGTTATGTATATCGGCAACATGATTTTTTAAATATCTTGTTGAAAAGTAGTAAGTTGAAAATATCAATTCTCGTTACAAAATACATACATATACAACGAAACATGATATATGGAAAATTTACATTTTCGTGCTCGAGAGCTGATATTTTACATTAAATTGGACTGTTTCATCAAAATACAAACCTTCCGTCCTTAAAGATGGCATTTCACCACAATAATTGTTATTTTATCTTGCTTAGTCAATCAGTCTTGTCTAACAAAAATGGACTTATTGAGAATTGAACAGATTATGAAATATTTGAGACATATTGAAAAGACGTGATTACGTCATAATTTTATATTAATGATAAGTATTATAAAACGTTGCATATTACATTGTCTTCAAAAATAGTGATAGCCGATTTTAGATTGTCAAAACAAATCACGTACTTATTTTACAACCTATAAAGTTGACGTCAGGATGACCTTTTATCACCGGGGTCATTGGCCTTTTTCATTAACGTGTAAGACAAACAAACAAATATGTGCTAATGAAGGACATAATTAATGTGTGATGGTGATTTAAATTGTATCTGAACACCATTTAAACATCTTCATGAATAAGTTGAGGAGCCAGTATGTGTCTCTTTGGAGCTTAAATCTTGGTAGTGACGTCATCTGTGGTTTTAGTATCAGGGACGCAGTTTTCTTATTTTATCACAAAAGTCGTTTATATCCGACACACATACATGTACGTATATGTCTAGATTGGTTTAGTTTTCCGCCTGATGTGAGATAAGCGGCTTGACATCAAATGACCATCGCTTGTTGACCATCGGTCTAGATGACTCTTGCCTTGGGCGCCTAAAACAGCACGTGTGTCCTTCGCGTCTTGTGGTGCTACGTCCTTCACAAAACAACAATCATTTGTAGACTACACACCAAAATCATTGCTCCATAAAAATGGACACCCACGTTGTATGTTTTGGACTGTTAATCCTGATCGGTGTAACAGCCGGGTATCGATCAGGTGCTCCAACCAATTTCTGCTATTACGATAATCTCGCTAGTCGAAATGTGAACCTGCAACCGGGACACATGGGTGCTTCAGCACAAAACGGACGATTCAGTCAATACACGATTACGGCTAGTCCCTATAATCCAGCCACTAACAGTCTCAGAGGTAAGTCACGGATTGTATAACTTTCTACAATGCTTACTGCTGACTTTTCTTCCGTATGTACTGGTAGAATTTAAAGTATGACATCGGTTTTAAAGTCTGCCTCGCAATGAAATCTACAGGGATGACGTTATGAAATCTACACAAATAAAGTAATAAAATGTACACGGATGTCGTAATGAAATGTACACAGATGTCGTAATGAATGTACATAGATGTCGTAATGAAATGTACATAGGTGTCGTAATGAATTGTACACAGATGTCGTAATGAAATGTACATAGATGTCGTAATGAAATGTACACAGATGTCGTAATGAAATGTACACGGATGTCGTAATGAAATGTACATAGATGTCGTAATGAAATGTACACAGATGTCGTAATGAAATGTACACGGATGTCGTAATGAAATGTACACAGATGTCGTAATGAAATGTACACGGATGTCGTAATGAAATGTACATAGATGTCGTAATGAAATGTACTTGGATGTCGTAATGAAATGTACTTGGATATCGTAATGAATTGTACACAGATGTCGTAATGAAATGTACATAGATGTCGTAATGAAATGTACACAGATGTCGTAATGAAATGTACACGGATGTCGTAATGAAATGTACACAGATGTCGTAATGAAATGTACACGGATGTCGTAATGAAATGTACATAGATGTCGTAATGAAATGTACACAGATGTCGTAATGAAATGTACACGGATGTCGTAATGAAATGTACACAGATGTCGTAATGAAATGTACATAGATGTCGTAATGAAATGTACACAGATGTCGTAATGAAATGTACACGGATGTCGTAATGAAATGTACATAGATGTCGTAATGAAATGTACTTGGATGTCGTAATGAAATGTACTTGGATATCGTAATGAATTGTACACAGATGTCGTAATGAAATGTACATAGATGTCGTAATGAAATGTACACAGATGTCGTAATGAAATGTACACGGATGTCGTAATGAAATGTACACAGATGTCGTAATGAAATGTACACGGGTGTCGTAATGAAATGTACATAGATGTCGTAATGAAATGTACACAGATGTCGTAATGAAATGTACACGGATGTCGTAATGAAATGTACACAGATGTCGTAATGAAATGTACACGGATGTCGTAATGAAATGTACATAGATGTCGTAATGAAATGTACTTGGATGTCGTAATGAAATGTACTTGGATATCGTAATGAAATGTACACAGATGTCGTAATGAAATGTACTTGGATATCGAAATGAAATGTACACGGATGTCGTAATGAAATGTACACAGATGTCGTAATGAAATGTACACGGATGTCGTAATGAAATGTACATAGATGTCGTAATGAAATATACACGGATGTCATAATGAAATGTACACAGATGTCGTAATGAAATGTACACGGATGTCGTAATAAAATGTACACGAATGTCGTAATGAAATGTACTTGGATATCGAAATGAAATGTACACTTATATCGTAATGAAATGTACACAGATGCCGTAACAAAAGATACACGGATGTCGTAATGAAATGTACACGGATGTCGTAATGAAATGTACACAGATGTCGTAATGAAATTTACACAGATGTCGTAATGAAATGTACACGTATGTCGTAATGAAATGTACACAGATGTTGAAATGAAATGTACTTAGATGTTGTAATAAAAATATACACTGATGCCCTGATGAATTGTCCACGAAACAAGTAGGTCAATATGAGTGTATTAAAACGTTATGTAGTAATGTGACCAGGTTAGCATTAATAATATCCGGTGACGTCGCCCCAGGTGTGCAGTTAATGGTTATAAATCGCCCCGGTCACGTGAATGGTCAGTGTTGACCCATTGACGCCATTTTCATGCCTTTTCAAGTCAAAGTATCATACGTCATCGGTTGCGCCCTGAAGTTTAAAGAATTTCTTAATCCATACATCACCGCTTCTGCATTTCTCATGTCAGTTGATAAATACGTAATGAAGCAGTATAAAACTGCTTCGTGCGTCATCAATTCTGTGACGTCATTAATTAATTATTATTCTTTAAAGCTTTCTTTTAATTGGGTATTAATCTTTGCTAATTTCGTTACAAAAAGGCATAAAATCAAGTATCGACTAAATTTTTTTTTATCATAAACTTTGAGTCTTATTTGTATTTTAATGAATAGATACATTATCTTTCGCTTATATTTTCTGTAGACAGATATACTGCGACTACAACTTAAAATTTGATTACATTGTCGTTACATCAGTAGTTGTTTTGTAAAATTAATTCTTTTTTTCGCGTGGGTCGAGTTCAATTTTAATAGAAATCAACACAAACAATGTCATTTTCAGAAATCTCCATTCCGGAAGTAATCTTCCAGTTTCAGCATCAGTAAATGTCGCAATCAATAGTTGTTTTCCATTTGTCATATTATCGTTATATCTAATATTGCTTTTGTGAATGAATTTTTGTGAAATCTGAAAAGTTTCTGCATAATTACATGTTTGGCCTTCTTAGTATCAACTGGATGAAATGTTATCTATCAGAATAAAGTACATGTACTCTATTTATGTCCACGAAAACTGCTGGTGTCATGAAGGAGTTATCATAATGGACGACAAAAGTACAAATAATCAATGGGTTTATTTATTTATTTATTTATTTATTTCCGGTTTGTTTGTTCGTTTGTTTAATCTAACGTCCTGGGTCATTATAAGGAGGGGTCTCCTTATAATGGCCGGTGACTAACTTACTGAACAACATGCTGGAAGCTGTTGACATGCCATCTCCAAGGACACAACCACACTAAGTAGCAAAGACCGGTCCGTTTCTCAGCTTCTGATCATCCGTGAAAACACAAACCGCCACGACACAATTTTATATTACAGAATGTTATTTCACCTACGTTACGTTTTCGATCGCTCTAACCGTATGAGTTATCGCCCCTTACATCCAATGTAAGTCTTACAAAACTGTTCGTTTTGTGTGTAATAATATATCCTTTCACTTAATAGAAATGTTTGCAGTATGGTCAAGACAGCGTTTCTGTAGCTTAGCTCGCATGGATCGTCAACATCTTTAGCACGTACAAATCAGATATGCAAATAAAGAAATATTCTCCAAATAAGTCAAAGGATATAATGACAATAAATAAATGAGTATATACATATAAGTATTTATCAATAATGTTGCTGAATTTTAGCAAAATCAACAAATGTGATGTTTATGATGATATATGATGTTGTGTGCTGAGGTTTTCGGGACTTAAGTTTTGTTTGTTTGTTTTGTTTTCACATAGCTCCCATGAACTCTATTGTCAGTGTAATGATATACAAGTATTGACTGTTTCCTAGGTTGATACAAGGATTTGTTAACTTGAGGCCGCATGTGTTATTACATTTCTCAGGTTGAAAAATCCTCATAAAAACATAGACACTATTTTGCTATATGACACGTTTTTATACGTTATCAAATTGCGATGCAAACCTCATGTTACGAAAATTCCATGTTACTATTTTTAGTCCAGGTTATGAATTTGCAGTTATAACTTCGCGTCATTGAAATCCCTGGTTACTATTTTAGTCTAGTTTATGAATTCGCGACGATACCTTATCGTGCAGGAAATCGCCAGTTTCAGGTCAACGTTGCATTTTATAGAAACCCCTGAGATACATCTTGTTCATTTTTTTTCAATTGTGACATCATAACTTTGTGACGTCACCAAATAAATAGAGCTGGACTGTGAATATCATTTCATCTTATTTTCTATACCAGTAAAAATTGCTGTTTTCACGAATGCTTTTAAGTCAATCTAAGTTATGTGATAAATAGAATCTATCATTATGATTTTTATTTACGAGATTTATTAAACTCGTCACGATTCTTCGTTTTCTTCATCCTTTTCCCGCTGTTTTCAAGTGTGTTTTTACGATCATCTTCACCAAGAACTATTCAGGTTTAATAATGTATTAAGAATTCTGACGTAAACAACCTTTATTTGTTCTAAATACGTTCATCGTGTATATCGTTTTCACACTAGTTGGCACAGGGTTCGACATCATCCGCGAGGCGCTACTGTTATCGCACAAGCATTATACAATGTTGTTTAGCATATTTCTGGACATTCCTTGATGAAATGATCAATTATCCCCTTCATATTTAGTATGATCATTATGATAAGTATTTTTAACTTCGAGAGTATATCTATTTTTTCGTTATTTAAAGATGGATAAAATCACGAATCTAGATGATGTATAACAGATAACAGAAGTATGTCATCACCTCCACGGAGAGTACGTCGAGTGATTCAAGGTTTTGTAGAGCCGCGAAAATTTGAACAACCGAAAATAATAAACTTCACAGTACAATGGTGTACCACACGATATTTTATATTTTGTGAAGATGTTCGCGTAATATTTTGGCGTATTACATATGCTAATATATAGCTTGTTATGACGCCACTTTAGATAATGAAATGACGTCACAAATTCAAAGATTTGCATTATGACGAAACAAAGAGACCAAAAACATAGAGCTAAAATGACTTCAAATTTAATAGAAACGTGCGTTGAAAAAAAGAGTAGTACTCGTTTTATAAGTTCACTTATCAGTCTGAAACTCGTGTAAAGTCATATATTTATTAAAAATTTTTTTTGAAATGTATTGGATATGTCGCCGGGAAACATTGAAAATTGCAGATTCTTTCTTTAGGAATTTATGTAACAATTTGGATTGTCCTAGTGTCTGTTGTGAAACAAAGGGTCAAGATCCACGTTTATTTAGTAACCAATGGCCATGTAATAAATTTCTTTATAATTTCCACTTGTTGACCCTTAAGTGACAGCCCCTGTCAGCTGCGAGTTTGGACGATGGTCACTCTGTTCGGATACGGTTAAGGAATGACAAATAATCGGCCCTCTGGCCACACATTAACGTCTGTGGCTTGGCCATTTGACCGTTGTAAATATACCTAGAGGAAATATTATGCTACAAACAATGTCAGTTTCATGTCAGATGAATTGTACTTTTGTGAGAAGGTCCTTCTTCAACTCAGCATTTCTTTGCATCAATCATGATTCTGCTTCTCGCAACTGCATGCCAATCTATTTCTGTCCTCTGACGTTGTACAATAATCATGATTATTTATCTAGACACATGCTACGAAATCATGATTACGTTCCTGGCATTTGCTATGCTATCTTATTTGCTGCGAGCAAATCGTAATCGCGTCCCTCTCCTGGCTGTTAGAGATTCATTTTAGAGCTCCGTTTCCTAAAAACTGAAGGGGCTTGGTTGGGGCGAGACGAGGCATCAAAGCTATACAAAGTTACATGCCAAACGGGTTGTTCTCAAACACTGCCTCAATACAGTTTCATGGCATACGCATTTCATTATCAAAAGTCACCAGGCAGTAAACTATTTTATCATTTACACAGTTTCAAACAAATGCCGTATTTTCCAGGTGACAAAATCATCGTGATTTAAATTTCTGCACAGTCTTAAGTATTGGTCAATACTCACTAAAAGACACACAAATGAACTACATTTGGAATTACATACAAATAAGTGAATGTATATATGAATGTACAATACATCTGTTTCATCCTTCAGCGTGGAAATAGGGACGAAAAATGTCGAGTTTCAGTTGGGAAGTAAGGACAAATTGAAAAGAGATCCAAAAGAACTGTTTCAGATACAGAATCTAGCACGATCCCACTGAAAATGTTCTATTTTTATGCGATATGAAGCTGGACGAGTTTGATGTTCGTTAGTCTGCCGTTGTTTACATCATGTTCTTACGAGATAACGTATCATTACTTATTTTGATTGACCAAGATTAATATGGCTGCTGTCGTCATTTAAACTTCAGGAACACCTGGTCTTTTTTCTGCTTCTACTTTTTCATGAGTCTCCTTGAGGATTTTTTTTATACTTTGCCATAATTTTTATTGAATTTGAATTTGGATTTTGATTTTGTTGACATGCTGGTATTTACTTGTTGTTTTTACTCGATTGAGCTGAGTGATTACGCCTTTTAGACTGAATGATAAGACATTAATCTGACACTTGTTAATTGTTAGGAAGAATTCACGTCATTTAGAGATAATTAAAATGGTAACGTGATAATAAATGACATAATTTATGCGTCAGATTTGACACGTTTTAACGAGTAAAGCAATTACTTAATGTTTTACATTATCACTTTAATGTATTTAAATAATATCTGAACTCTTTGAGGTTGTACTCTTACGCGGTTATTGATTAATTTTTAATGTTGGGAATTTTGGAACGTGCTATTGGTCATTTATATATTGTCTTTACGTGGAGGACCTCTCACCGCCAAAATTGATTTGCGCGAAGATCGAACATGTGGTGTGATGAACACGTAACCAAATTTACAGAGTCCATTGTTCATTTTGTATCTTGTTTTTGTTTTTTGTTTGTTTCGGGTTTTTATTGTTGTTTTTTCACCCTTTTTTTTCTTTTGATCATTTTGTTTTACGTTTCTCCATATCGTGCACTTGCTGATCTTTCTGTTCCGGACGAATTCAAATCTCAGTTTTACACAGAAATCTCCTACATATATTTCATTATATTCGAATTATTTCAAAAACCGTATTGTTGTAGTTCATCTATCTGTCAAGTGTGAAATTTAATTATAATTTTAGGATGTGGCTATTTATTTCCCCAAACAATATAAACCTGTCACTTAACATTTGAAGACGGTTATACAAACTTAATGCTTCGTCGCGTGCTCACGAAGTACGTTTTTTATACCTTGACAAAGTCCATGTCTATGATTACTAATTTACCTGAACGCTGAGACACGTTAAAGTCATTAGTTTTTTTTTTACATTTTTTGTCAGTGAAGTTAGACTAAATGTGATTCAACGGTCGTTGTCGTTGGTCACACAAGGCCTGACAAAGCTATTGTTGACATTTCAAGTTTTATGACCGCTGTCGACATTAACGTATTTATCATACCATGTGCTAAGTCTCGTCTCATCAGATATTGGCTGGCATTTGACCTCGTATTGGATTGTCTTACCTGTAGCTGATTGACAGGTCTTTCCTGACATGCACATGTTACCTTTATAATCACGTGATCACAGGTGAGAAGTTCTTTGGTTTGTCTACCTGTGACTTAAGCCTGCTGTTGCGAAAATGGCCGGGGATGTATTGTGCCAATTCGGAGGAAAAAGACTGGTGCTGTCGATTTTCTTAATCGTTATATTCCTTTGTGTCGTACATGGGTTTATTTACGGTGCACCTCCGGATTCATGCGGAAATCCCGTTACATTTCACACCGAGGCTTTAAATGAAACTCACGTGGGACAATTTCTTGCACAGAATGCATCTACTAGTCATTACAAACTTGTGGTCGAAAAGGTATTTTACCGAAACAAAACTCTCGGCAATCGGAAACAAAGTGACATCATTCGAGGTGAGTTTGGTTCAATTCTATTCAGTAGTTTTAGAAGAGATGCTTTAAAGTATATCGATAGTTTATTCCGAAAGAAAAATGTTCCAAAAAGGTTTCACTGGATTGGGACTAATGGACTATCTATTCCAAACTAGAATTCACAAGACTTCTGTTGATTTTTTTAAAATAGTTGTTATGTTTAATATCTTAATAGAGTAACTACATGTAAACAATCATCAAGCACGTCACAAGATGAATCGTACGTGTAGGAGTCCATATTCAGGTAAAAAAAATACAATTAAATTGTGATACGTATCTTCTATATAGAGACAGTTTTGTTATTCACAAGCTGCTTAGCGATGCGTTCCATTGAGTCGGTACTAAACATGACGCCACCCCTTTATGACGTCATTCCTTAATGACGTCATCAATCGTCTGAGAATTGGAGATGACGTATATGTGCAATCGTCATCTGATCATCTCATATTCAGTTATTACACTCGTGATGTTTTTTTGCGTATTACACATGTGTAATGTATTGTGACGTAAGGTTTATGTTATGACGTCATACAGATAGGATTGTGACGTGACAATGGATATCATACAAATCGACAAAGAAATTACTAAATGTTTTATATGAAATTGTCCGTTTTCTGCAAAATTATGTGATGTTTATTATTTTTAATTCGTTCCCATTTAATTTGTTATTTAGGAAACTCGTCATATTGTTTTATCTGAACTCGCTAACATTTCACTATAATTAACAATTCTTAGAGACGTGTTACCTTATTAAATAGAAACTCATTCATGATCCTTCAAATATACAAGAACACGAGTTTTAATTTCTGAAATTTGCTTGACTGGAATTTCATAATATATGAAATTGTCACTTTTTTAATTAATTTTTTTTTTTTTTTTTTTTGAAAATTGAAAGTGTATCTCATTAATATGAAATGTATTACTTACATAACGTTGTAAACATTGTAAAAACTCTGTACCGTATACATGTAGGAGTTTTGTTACACCAGGAAATGATTCGTGATTGGTCAAAGGTAAATGTTACCTGTGTATATATACTTTATATCTAATAATAACATCATATATTAAGTCTTATCCGGGAAGCATTTCACAATTGTATGATTGAACAATGAACGAATATTGTCATCATGATTTTGCTTCTTTAAAAAAGAAATATAAAAAAAATCTGACCAGGATTATATTTCTCTCAATTAATTTCTGAAAATCAATATTGTACAATACAAAATTATTATATTATATTATAGTAAAACTTCACATCAAAACAGCTTTCCTCGACTTCATATGCAATGCGATTCTATAAACCCGTAAAAATATATAAGACAGAAGTGGCATTTATCAAAAAGTAAATGCTATCAATCAAGTGATCTTTATGATAACAACCTATCCCTGTTGACCACAACAGTTCTCCCATCCAAATGATTTTATTTGACATTTACATTCAGTGTAAATGAAGCAGATTTTCAGATAAATTTATGATATTGGTAATCAATTTAGTGTGAAAAGTATGATTTTTTGGAAAGGTATGTCATTCATATTGCCTATAAATACCATTTCAATTTCGATTGATTAATCACAGTGTTATTTACATAGTTTGATTGTGTTGTAAATTATAATCGACAAGGAGGGATGATAGCCTATGATCAAGCTTATCATTGTATCAACAAAGTTTTTAATGTGTACAAGAAAGTGTATTAAAATCATTGTGTAAGAACTGTGTACCTGTTAGAAAAGTTAACACTTTTGTGGGTAAGGTAAACACTTAGTTAGAAAGGTTAACACAAAGTTAGAGAATGTGATATGGTGTTAAATAGGTGGATATAGAGATAGAAAATTAACATAGTGTATGAAAGGTTAAACACAGAGTTAGAAAGGAAAAGCTAAGACAATGTTTGGGAGATCATTCCTAATGTATAATGATTAACTCTCAGTTTTAAAAGTTAACATAGTATTAGAAAGTAAGTAAGTGATAGTTAACACAGAGTTAGAAATGTTAAGCAGAGAATTAGAAAGGTTAAGACAGAATGAGAACGGTTTAGACAGAATAAGAAAGGTTAAGACAGAATTAGAAAGGTTAAGACAGAATTAGAAAGGTTAAGACAGAATGAGAAAGGTTAAACAGAATGAGAAAGGTTAAGACAGAATTAGAAAGGTTTAGACAGAATGAGAAAGGTTAAGACAGAATGAGAACGGTTTAGACAGAATAAGAAAGGTTAAGACAGAATTAGAAAGGTTAAGACAGAACTAGAAAGGTTAAGACAGAACTAGAAAGGTTAAGACAGAATGAGAAAGGTTAAGACAGAATGAGAAAGGTTAAGACAGAATGAGAAAGGTTAAGACAGAGTAGATAAAGCTAACACAACGTTTCGAAGATCATCCCTAATTTACAATGGTTGACACTGAGTTTAAAAACACAGAATTAGAAAACACATAACTATAAAGGTTGAGATACAATTAGAAAGATAAACACAGAGTTAGAGAGGTTAGCACAGAATAAGAAATAATAACACCGAATTAAAATATTAGCAATGTTTTTATCAAGTGTAATGTGTTTACAATAAGGACGTCAATTTGTTAAAAATGACTACTCGAATATTCGTCTGATTCAGTATTCGAATATTCGTCTGATTCAGTACTCGAATATTCGTCTGATTCAGTACTCGAATATTCGTCTGATTCAGTACTCGAATATTCGTCTGATTCAGTACTCGAATATTCGTCTGATTCAGTACTCGAATATTCGTCTGATTCAGTACTCGAATATTCGTCTGATTCAGTACTCGAATATTCGGATATTCATTTTTATGTCAATGCCATTTGTTATAAAATTTCACAACGCAATCGTTACACACTACTGTACTAGTAACGTTTTTCCACTACGGAACAGAAAAAGAAAAAAAATAGGATCGATTTTAGATCCATGAAATTACTACGCAAATAGTTTTAGTGAAAAGGTTAATTATAAGAAGTAAGGTTAATATCTAGGACTCTTTGTCTTGCGTATCAATTCGGGTTTTAAAAACCCCGTTATTCATGTACACAAGGAGTTTTCAGTTGGTGTTAATTCCTTGCTCTACATAAAGGTCAACACCAGTACATACTGTCGTTAGGTGTAACAGGCTTCTGGTGAATGTGCTATTTTACGTATTTGGATATGCTAATTGATATGTCAATGTTACAGATTTTTATGGCCGTTGATATGTTAATTTGGTACAAGGGGGGAAATTAGGCGATCAGTCTGTATTCGATTAACAAAAGTTTTTTTTTTTTTTTTACCGAAACCATGTTTACAATCAAGAGACCAAGTACACGTTGTTTTCGTCATGATAGCGCACGCATTATTTCATACAAATCTTAATTGAAATCAATATATAAAAAAACTTGATGCTGTTTTGTATTTGTTCGGCTAAAATTTTGTATAAAGTCTATTTCCAAGACATATATAAGTTATGAAATGGTGTCTTAAAGATGTAGTTTCCTTCTAAGCCAAAATGACACATTTGATTAATTCATTCACGCTAAACTTAATTTTGCTTTTCACTAAACACAGAAATATTTATGTCTCGTATTTCATAAACAGAAATTTTGATTTCTGAGGTAGTGGTTGATGACAATTATTGTTGTGACTACCGGAAGTAATGATGAATTACATTTTATAAGCAAGACGCAGACGCAGGTGTACATAATGAGTAGGAGACAATAAAAATGTCAATATCATTAATACGTTTGACATTAATGGGTGATAAAGTGAGACAAGTCTGCGTTAATGACACGCTCAAAAAACCAAACCCGGTCCGTTCTTTATATTCTAGAATATATTACGAAAGCGATTTGACTCTTTATGGTGACAAGAGACAATAAATATTACCTACTTAAAAAAGGTATAGTCCTCTTCAGGAAAAAATATTAACTATATTTTACACGTTGAAATTAAAATATTATTATATCGCTTTTTCATTAGTGTTTATCCCACTCTTTGAGGTATAGAAACTTCGCCACACGCAAAAATGGGATGTCAGTCGTCATAATATCGTCAGGTATTTCGCTTTTTTTTAGTGTTTTCTTTTTTTTTTATTATTATTTATTTTTGTGTCTATCGTTTCAATCTATATACAATCTATATAATATACCTTAAATAAAAGCGGAACATAGATTTTTTTCGGCATATTCATGAAAACATATCCCTTTGTAAATTTTATAAGATAAACAAAGACAGTTTATTTATAATTCTCTTTTAAATTCAAGACCTCTCATTAGAGTCTTAAAGTTGAGTGTCCCACCGCACAGTTTTGAGCCTCCAGTAACATTTGTCGATGGTTGAATAGTATGGAATCATTCGACCTATTTATCAATATTATATGAAATCAGAACGGTTATCTGATTATCTCCCTTTAAGCAGGCCAGCGACCTTTCGTTTCCTTTCATAAGAATATCAATAATGCTATTTAGAACATGCTGTAAAATCAATTATTTTCCGTGAGAAGTTATTTCCGTTTGATTAGTGGATACTCTAAATCTACAAACTGATAAATACGCAGTCGTTGACGTGGATTACAATATTACTAATAGCGGATTTTATGAGCAAGAGTTATCCACGAAATTATTTACCCACGAAAATTTGTATTTGTGGAAAACCACAAAATATTAGCCCTATGGAAATAAAATGTATATAGATTGACACTATTTTCTATTTTCTAAAAAGATTTCAAAAGCCTCAAAGTACGGAAATTATTATAATTCATGATAAAGTGTCTCAATATCTCCCATAAATATACACTTTATAATGTAAAGATGCCAGAAATAAATTTCTAAGCCCTTGTGTTGAAAACGACATAACAACACTTATACAATCGGATTAGGGCGACATTTTCCCTTTTACGGAAAGTGACGAAGGTTCCCGATTGGTCTTAATGATTAATGTAGTTTGTCAGAAAAAAAAGTATTACGTAATGCTGTAACATGCTATTTTTTATTGTGTTTTCATTTAATTGTGGAAAAGAAAAAAAGTTTCAATTTGTAACATAATAGAGTTTGACGTCATAATTTGTTTTTCAATTTCTAAGTACAATTGTATGAAAAAGCGTTTATCTAATTGCTTTCATGTAATATGGAACATCAAAATGGCGATGTTTGCTGGATATACATCATAAATGTTCTGTGGGAAACGGACAATGATGGTTTTTATGGTTGTTTTTGACAGGTAGTAAAATTTCTCATGATGTATTGCAAGATTTAAAATTAAGAACCGACACATGTAGCCGGAAAATCTCAGCTGGAATAAAAAATTAAATAAACGGAAAACATTGTCTGAAGGCGTTTGCTAGATATGCTTGCCTAATATCTCGGTGATGAATTATCAGAATCCTGAATCAGTTTTATTATTATCAAAAAAATATTATTTTATTGATGAGTAATTGATATTCCATAATTGTGATATCGGACATATCACCAAATTGCTATTTCAATTTTTGACACGATGTACTTTATACCTAAGAATTTGTCGATTTGATGAGAGTTACCTCCCTTGTATTGTCAAATACCGCTGTATCCTCGAGGTTTGCTTTAACCTGAACGGCATAATTCAGTTAAATAGAGGCACAGTTCAAAATATACACATGTACGTGGCACTCTCCTAGAATTATCTGATTTATAAAAAGTATAAAATTAACTGAATTCTGAATCTCCATATCAAAATTTTGACACTTCTTTCAACCACTTTGGATTTTCCTCAGTCGCCTCCTACTTCTAGGCTTCAACCTTTATGTCCTTAGCACCACTGACGAGTCCTAGAGGGCGAAACGGCTGTATGATGTAGCATCACTGACGAGTCCTAGAAGGGCGGAACAGCTGTATGATGTAGTGTAATTAATTGTTTACCACTACGTATCTTATCTAAATTTGTCTTTTGTATAATGGTTTTGAACCAACTAACATTGCTCCGATAACTTAAAGCAAAGACTTCACTAAAATCACTTTTCGTAGAAATCTTTCTGTCTGATAGAGAATGTCCGTCTGATAGAGAATGTCTGTCTGACAGAGAATGTCTGTCTGATAGAGAATGTCTGTCTGATAGAGAATGTCCGTCTGATAGAGAATGTCTGTCGGACAGTGTGTCTGTCTAGTAGAGAATGTCCGTCTGATAGAGAATGTCAGTCTGATAGAGAATGTCAGTCTGATAGAGAGTGTCTGTCTGATAGAGAATGTCCGTCTGATAGAGAATGTCCGTCTGATAGAGAGTGTCTGTCTGATAGAGAATGTCTGTCTGACAGTATGTCTGTCTAGTAGAGAATGTCCGTCTGATAGAGAATGACTGTCTGACAGAGAATTTTTGTCTGATAGAGAATGTCTGTCTAGTAGAGAATGTCCATCTGATAGAGAATGTCCGTCTGATAAAGAATGTCTGTCGGACAGTATGTCTGTCTAGTAGAGAATGTCCGTCTGATAGAGAATGTCCGTCTGATAGAGAATGACTGTCTGATAGAGAATGTCTGTCGGACAGTATGTCTGTCTAGTAGAGAATGTCCGTCTGATAGAAAATGTCCGTCTGATAGAGAATGTCTGTCTGATAAAGAATGTCTGTCGGACAGTATGTCTGTCTAGTAGAGAATGTCCGTCTGATAGAGAATGTCAGTCTGATAGAGAATGTCAGTCTGATAGAGAATGTCTGTCTGATAGAGAATGTCCGTCTGATAGAGAATGTTTACCGTCTTGTAGGCCATTTTTCATTTGTCTCCGTTAACTTGATGTTTTATTCCATTTCACATGATAATGCGATCTACAGTAATTTTCTTATTGATATATATAAACTTATTTATGACAGTGAGAACAAATCAACTATTTTGATGTAGCGGGGATATTCTTTATCTTAAACACAAACGTGGATTGAAAGCTGTATTTGTAACCGATTTTTGAAAGCTAACTGTATCTTTTATGAAGCAAAGTGAACGAATGACTAAGTCTTTATTTGGCAAAGTGTAAAGTCAGCTGTCAAATTGCCAGGGCGCATTTTCTTCCTAAAAGCAATCTGATAGGGCAGGCGGTGTGAGGGATGGCTGGTGTTTTATCGATTCTGCCAATCGAACATTAGTAAATACACAAGATGTTCCTGATAAATTTTAGTGATTGTAAAACAACGAAATTTTAATTACAAACTTTCATAATACTTTTCTGAAATGTTGAATATGTTGATCATATACAAGTTTTCCTGTGATGTTAATTTGCATCTTTTCGGAGCTGTAATTGTAAATATTTTTGTTGATTAAAATGTATCGTGTTTGTGATATAAGTTACAAAGTTCAGGTCTGCTCTGAGTACATACCCTGCTGTCACTACTCAGCGTCGGTAAAATTTCATTTGCAGCAATATTATTTAAGTAAAGCGACCATATTTAAAAGGTTATCTCAAATTCTCTGTTACTTCTATTGACAGCTTGGTCCGCCAAAAACCTCCAAATTTCTTTTTGCATGGGCTGCATTCTCACAAGATGTTCACGTTATCGTGATATCATTTAAAGGACATTTCAAACAAGATTTATCCCAGAATCATATCTGTCTACACACTGTCCAGATTATTTCTCCCGGGTCATGACGTTATGGTATTGTTCCGGAACCAATAAAACTTCACTGTTGTGTTTTTTTTCACGACGGACACAAGTCAATGAACGACGATGGCAATTTTCCTGTACATATTTATCGGCGTATCATAAATTTTACTGGTTATAGGAAGTACGTAAGTCCAGAGCTAATGTTTTCCGCACTTTTCACGGAAACAGAGCACTATACGTGTGCCAAGGGCTATTTGTACTGATCGCTTGGATGTGCGTGATTAAGCCCGCAGTGAATCAAATTTCACTCCTGACTGACTGATAAGGTCTTTGTGTCTCGTTTTTTCGTTTTCTTTACATACCTTCCTGTTTTCTCCTCCTCCTCCTCCTCCTCCTCCTCCTCCTCCTTCTTCTTCTTCTTCTTCTTCTTCTTCTTCTTCTTCTTCTTCTTCTTCTTCTTCTTCTTCTTCTTCTTCTTCTTCTTCTTCTTCTTCTTCTTCTTCTTCTTCTTCTTCTTCTTCTTCTTCTTCTTCTTCTTCTTCTTCTTCTTCTTCTTTAAAGGGACAGAAGTTTTATCTTCGAACATTAAAGTGGTGTCAATGATTAGTTAGGGGGATCAATCTATATCAAATCAATACAAAGCAATTTCTCTTTACATTGGAGACTTAACGTTCTATACGATATATACCCACAATATGTAAAAACGCCATTTTATTATCAATATTTTATCGAATATTTCGGGATTTTATCGTTTTTCTCTTTATTTCCGCCAAAATAAAAATTGTTTTAGGCGTTGATACACTGCACCTAGATATTACATGTATTGTATGTACATACAACAACCCTAACAAAAACATTACATGTACGTGATGTTTGCACGTTAATTTTGGGGAAGGCAACATGGATTTTTGTTTGCTTGTGTGTTTTTTTTTTTTTTTTTTATTATTATTATTTTTTTTTATTTTTTTTTTTCATTTTATCTTTTATCATAAATAAGCACAATTTGGACATTATGAATAAACAATTTGGACATTGTGAATAAACAATTTTTATTCTGCCCTCAAAAATATATTTATAATATCACGAAGTAAGCTGGCCTGAAAAATAAAGAGAGCGATTCACTGGCAAATATTTTCTTTATCATTTTATTAATCTTTGAAAATTTCTTACAAAGGACAACACCTAACGCTTAAAGCTTAAACAAGTTAATTCCTTATATGCATACGTAAAAATATGACCGTGATTCTAGGCGGATTCGTGATAAATCAAGGTTGATAAATTGACCTTGTTAACCGTAAAGCTACATCAGATACAAGCCAAAACAGTTTGATAATCCGAATACGTGTTTCAATGGCGGGGTTTTTATTTATTATAGATTGATAATTGATTAATTGGTATTGCTGCTTATATTACTACGTATTCGTTAATGACGTCACGTGCCTATACGCGTGATGGTAAGTACAAGGAAGGAGTCAGGACATTAATGTAAATACAACACAGACATTAGTGACAATCGGAAATGATTGTGTTTGATGGCAGCCTGTAATAATTAAGCTATGTACAGGTTTGTGAGTTTGTTGTCTGATGGTCGTTATTGACGTACAAACATGGCCATTAAATAGTTCCCTGTCTGACATACAAAACACTAACGACATGTTCTAACTGCCTCCCACCTTGTCGAACGCACCTCATATACATTACTCACATAGGTACTTCAGGTACCACAGCACAGTCCTACAAGATACGGGAGAACAAAGTCCGTGGACTTGCGCAACTTGTTCATATTCCACCGCACACGAGATAGGGATCGAAGGATACATTCCCAGACAGGGTTACAAAGATTATTCACACCTTACTTGGAACTTCTGAGGAGTTATTTGTACGATATTTTTCTGACATTCTTCCCACAATAGGTGATTCAACATATGTACAACCAAGCTTATGATGTTGGTACGGCCGATGGTAGATGGACATAAAAGGCTTTAGTTCAGATGCTGAAATTTTGTGGCTATTTTCTTACATATTTTACATGACAACTCCAGCACAAGAAAACCACTTTTATAATTAACCTTAGACTCGGACCAAACACTTGTCTCTCTCTTAAGTGAATAGATTATTTTCCTTTATAATTATTTGAGGTCTTCCGAGGAAAGTTTTTTGTGAAGAATTCGATACAGGTAGTGTACAATCCGGTGGAAGTTGTCCCTTTCTCTTGGAGTTTTTGGTGGTATTGAGAGCATATGACAGACAATAAGTCATTAATTTGTCTCGCCATTCAGCACAATAACTACTTTTGACAGAGCGGTCATCTGTCAAAGCGCCTGGGTCCAGTCTGGACATCACGTGCTCGTTTGTCTCAAGGCCAGTCTGCCGAACATTATCAAACGTTCCAAGGAATTCACTGTTATGATATCGTTGAAAGTAGTGAAAAGTTTACCCTTGTTAGGGATTGTGTGGGGATTATTGTGTGCCCTTGTGAGGTCCTATCCCTCCGGGGCCCCTTATAACACATGTGCAGATCCAGCCCCTTTTCATTCCCGGAGACTTAATTCCAGCCATGTCGGATTTTATTTTCCACAACATATGCTATCAAGTCCTTATACACTGGAAACATCCACAAGGAGATACTTCAACCGGATGAGGATAAGAGGTAATATATCCTTAGACACAATAATTCATTTTCATATTGTAGTATATTTCATAACAAAGTTAAGAAGTAAAAACAAGAATGTGAGATTTACGGAAACGGATAGTCTCTATCTGCGGAAAGAAATTTCGTCCCCTTTGCTAGAGTAATGATAGGTTTTAGGAATAGTTCAGGGCATAGAAAATATCAGTAAATGTTTAAAACTTAAATGAATGACTTTTAGAGATGATCTACCTTTCCAGAGAATCTACGCTTTCCGGGATAAATTGATTAAACAAACGAAAGTTACTCAAGTGGAATACTACGGAAGAATAACGCATGCACAAGATTACATCACTTTAGATAGCTGGCAAAACTCAAAATTCTGAGACAAAATTCTTTGACTCTTCGCAAAGCGAAAAATTCCAAAGATCAACTGCTTTATGGTTGACGAAAAGAAAAATGAGAGAAGTTACCATTGTAGAGAAGGTATGGTCATCAGTTTTGAGTTAGACATAGAAATCTCCATTTGCTCCCGAATTAATTATTTCTCTGGAAAAAACACACCTATCAGTAGAAACAACCACCTGTCGGTAGAAACAACCACCTGTCTGTAGAAATATATACCTGTCTGTAGAAATAAACACCAATCTGTAGAAATAAACACCTGTTGGTAGAAATGAACACCTGTTTGTAGAAATATATACCTGTCTGTAGAAATAAACACCAATCTGTAGAAATAAACACCAATCTGTAGAAATAAACACCTGTTGGTAGAAATGAACACCTGTTTGTAGAAATGAATACCTGTTTGTAGAAATGAATACCTGTTGGTAGAAATGAACACCTGTTTGTAAAAATGAACACCTGTTTGTAGAAATGAACACCTGTCTGTAGAAATAAACACCTGTCTGAAGAAATGAACACCTGTTTGTAGAAATGAACACCTGTCTGTAGAAATATATACCTGTCTGTAGAAATGAACACCTGTTGGTAGAAATGAACACCTGTCTGTAGAAATGAACACCTGTCTGTAGAAATGAGCACCTATCTGTAGATATGAACACCTGTCTGTAGAAACGAACACTTGTTGGTAGAAATGAACACCTGTCTGTAGAAATAAACACCTGTCTGTAGAAACGAACACCTGTCTGTAGAAATGAACACTCGTCTGTAACAATATATACCTGCCCGTAGAAATATACACCTGCCGGGAAACACTTGTCTGTAAAAATATATACATCTCGATAGAAAAGAACACCCATTTTAAAAAGAAAGTTGTAGATGTACATTAAATCCAGCTCAAACGAAGTGAAAATAATACGCAAATACTGTAAACATTGCAAAGGGTATTGCGCCAAAATAAATACGTTCACAGTAGCACTCTACAACAGTTTTAATGACTCTATAGGTTGTGTTCAAAACGAAAAGACATTCATGATAACCATATTATGAGGAGGGGCTCTGCAATTCAATGAATACTTCCACGAAATCCGTTTAAAACAACACCTGTCCAATCTGACACTATATGATATTGTGGTATCATTCAGAATGGATAGACTTTCGGAATAAGCTTGCTTTATCGGTAGAATTAGTCAGACATAGGATTACATTAGATATTCTTGGTTTATACGTGACGTTGACTGGTATTGAAATAGTTCAGGGATCGGATAAGAGAGGTGATTTACACTGATTACAATCGCCCATACAGTGATATATTTTACGATATATATGTGTATACATTACACTGGACAGGTGATGTATGTCTAAGGATGTGCATGTGAACCACTGGTCAGTTTGGACAGTTTGATGGTCCAGGACATATTGTCCTGATTGGAAGTGGGCAATGATTGGACAATGAGACATGTACATGATCGATTGGTGTGTATAAGAGATATATATCTTCTTCCTTATAAACGATGATAAAAAAGACACTTTGGCAATAACCCACTCTACCGCTGAAGGAAAAATCTTTCTCTTCATTACACAGAAAAATCTTGATATAATGTCGCTTGTTAATGATATACAATAAAAGCATTGTTACATAGCATTGGTAACATGATCGGTTATGATTAGAGATGGAAACCTCGATGTGATGTCCCCTTTTATACCTGTTATATACAGAAAGAACCTCTATTTAAATCTTTGTTTATATCATGTCTAAAAACCTCGACATTACGTTCCACGTTTATAATACATAAATCTTCGATAAACTGTACCCTGTGTGACATATCCAGTGAAATATTCGATATACTGTACCCTGTGTGACATATACGGTGAAAACTTCGATATACTGTCCCCTGTGTGACATATACAGTGAAAACTTCGATATAATATCCCCTGTGTGACATAATACAGTGAAATCTTCGATATACTGTACCCTGTGTGACATATACGGTGAAAACTTCTATAAACTGTCCCCTGTGTGACATATACAGTGAAAACTTCTATATACTGTCCCCTGTGTGACATATACAGTGAAATCTTCGATATACTGTACCCTGTGTGACATATACAGTGAAAACTTCGATATAATGCCCCCGTTTGTAATATACACTGAAAACTTCGATAGAAGTACTCCGTCTGAATTTTACACTGAAAACTTGGACAAAATGCCACTGTTTGTAAAATACAGTGAAAACTTCGACATATGTCCTCTGTTTGTGATTTACAGTGATTTTTTTATATAATGTCCCTCGTTTGTAATAATGTGAGAGTCGTAATACTGTCTTTGATATTAAGTGATGTTGTCTCTATCATATTCATACAAGATGATGTTCGTAACAAGCAAACGTTTCTGTAACCATAGATAAATGATCACGGAGATAAACCATGTACGCAAAATATTGCGGCTTTGCTTTTCGAAATATTACTGTATTGTGGTATAAGGAATCCTGAGACCAAAGATCTAGAAAGGCAGGCATTATGAGGAAAATGTGTCTTTCTCAATGAAAAAGATTTGTTTTCCGAAAGAAACTTTCAATCTCAGTGTAAATAAAAGCTTATCGATGCAGGAAAGAATTTCAAATCATGCAGTTTCTTCATATATTCAAGTATTAGCCTAATCTGTTGTGAAATGACTGGTTTGCGTGTGTGGATGGCAATATGGGCATGTGATGTGCTCATTAAGCAAAATTTTTATCCTTCAGGGTTTTGTTTCGTTCGGGACAGACAAATATGAAAAAGGAAATTCGTGATAAGTAGATTCCAATAACATGATAAAATCATTTAATACTGACTTAATTTCTAGATACACGATATTAATCTATTTATTACGGTTTTGACAAAAATGAATTTCTATGTTCACATAACACGGTACATTATTTGAAGGACAGATTTTCTCTCCCGTGCATTTCAGTTGGTTTTGTCGATAACTTCTCGAAATCTTTTGATGGAAAGACAATATGTCTAGCTTGTATTGCTAACGTCCTATTAACAGCTCTGGTTATTTATGAGGACGACCTCCCGATGTATGTTGGGTGATTTGGTCTTGTTTTACATTGTTTTATGTCCTATCAACAGCTAGGAGCATTTAACACCGGCCTCTCGGTGTGGGCGAGGTGAATGTATGTTGCGAGTGCATCCGTATTTGTAAACCTTCTCATGATAGTGCGGAACTGAAGCCAACTTTATAGTGCTGCCACACTGAAGTAAACTGTTGAAAGCTTCTTTCAGGACACCCCGCCCGATCACGTTAAACAAGGATAGTACCTATCATTTAAAAAAACATATTTTATCGAAAATACTGGAAAGTAATTTGAATATGTATTGAAGATGCATAAGCTCACTTTCTCATAACCGCTTAGTATTAGGGGAAAATACCTTCGTGTGAAACAGTCATGTTAAGTCTTGTCAACTCTTGGACCCTTCAAGAAGGGACTTTACTTAGTAAGTCATTGTGTTTCATCAGAAAAGTTGGATTTTTAGGCTGTATTGAAAGTTCATTGCTTGGTTTGAATTACATCTTTCACGTAGACACAAGATATCACGTGGTCTTCGTCGGAAACAAATTCAATTACACATGGTGTGCAGCAAGGTTCAGTTTCAGGTCCTTTACTGTTTTTATCTTTTAGATATAATTCATCACTATCTTTTGATGCAAATACCACAATGTATACTGCGGATCCTTGTTTCGAAGAAAATCTGTAGAAAATATGCTTTACAGTCATATTTAGAGAATACAAACATATTGATTGTAAATGCTTTTGATTTTTGCTTAAACATTTTTCGTGTGTGTGATTCTATCATTCATTTGAAGCTTTGTGACACTGGATTTGAAGAGTCGGGAAAGACAAAACTGTAAAATGTGTAACTGGATTATTGCTTATCATGGAAAGGTCATGTTGACATTACAAAAAATATCTAAACAAAAATACATTGTATAACACTGATGTCATGTAAAAAACTGACTACTGTAAATATATTCAGCATATACATGCATATATGTACAATATTTACATAAACAACATTCTTTGTGTCCTCAGTACTTTAAGTAGTTTAATTACTTTTCAGTAACATTGAAGGCAGCACCAGGGGATTTCTTCAGAGGGTTTTTCATCCAAGCGACACGTGACAATTATCCATTAGATTCCCAGGACAGACCTGCATATGGAACCTTCAGGCCAGTCGACTCTAATTCACAGCCTCGTTTGTGTCGGGCAGCTGTCGGACAAGTCGGTGGAATCACACACACCGGAAATAGTAACAAAACTGAAGTGTCTGTTGATTTCATACTTCCGGTCGGATGCAATCTAGGAGACATTCAGTTTGTGTATGTATAATTTTCGGCTTATAACTCCCTTTCACCGCATTGGAAAACAAACTTTGGCATGATTGGTTTTTTTTTTTTCTTCTTCTTCTTTTCCTTCTTTGTTACATCATGTTCAAAAAAGTAAAAGGACGCCATTAAACTGTGGGGGTTTATACATAGGTTTATTAGTTTTTTGGTAAATCCCGTTGAAGAATTGCCAGAAGATAAATTGTATTTAGAAAATATTTTATCTTCTACATTGAAAACACTTTAAGCAATATTACTTAAACTCATCTTATACGTTAGAGTAAATCCAATATATTCACCATTATACCAGCCAATATATACTGATGTGATTTAGCAGCGACGGCCAAATTTAAATGAAAATAATTTGAAATAATTTTGTATAATATATTTAAAACTGCCCTGAGCCGCTAGACTAATTGAACAGGCCAAAGATGAAACTACGACAAAATAGAACACAAAACTACGTTGATTCATTTTTGTTTATTTGTAAATTTGTCATTTGGACAGTTCAAATGATCTGATCTCGTGAAACATTACAAATACACACTTCTATAAACAGAATGACAATCAAACTCGTGGATTAAAATCCGTGTTAAGAACTGTGCTGTGAGGCAATATGAAATATGATTTTTTTTCTATATTTTGTTTTACAGAGCTACAGTAGTAAAGACGTATAGTCAGTATTGGGTGGATGTGAGGTCCGACCCTGTCTCACCTGTTGGATTCCAAGGTATTTATCAGATATACGAAAATTGATTAAATTGGGTCTTGCGTACCTCCCCATTTAAATTTGAAATTCTTTCAATCATTTTGGATGTTTCCGAATCGCCTCCTAGACTTGATAACTTCATCGCTGACGAGTCTTAGAAGGACGAAACAGCTGTATAATGCATTTTAATTCTTTGTTTTGCTCTACAATATCGAGCTCGAAAGTTTGTATCAAAAGATGCTTTTGTACAATCCAAGAATCAAAACTCTAATCAGAGTTATCATTCCTAACTGTAAAAGGCCAAGGACATTGGTTACTGAACAAAATGACGATGATATAAAACGTCATTTTGAGGTCAGATACTATTCCATTGTAGACATTGCTTCGTTAGTGATAATATTAGGTTGTCCGGAATTTCCGGAACGCAGAATTCGCAATAAGTTGATATACACATCGATCTGAAGATTTATATACTAATAAACCATCTTTTTATTATCCAGGACAAAGAAGTTTGTTGTGCCGATTGTATTACGATCCATTTAACCAGCGACTACAACAGCAAGTACTGCAGGTGCTTAGACGTCTACAGATGGCCAATGTCAGGCAACCAGGGGCTGCCAATCGTCCGGGAGCACCTATGGTCCCACAAGGTCTTCAACAGGGTTGAGCCAAAACAAGCACGTGCTTGCTGGACTTACATGGGTTGGGGTTGTGTAGAAATAAATATACGCACTGACAGAACACGTGGGTAATAGGTAGGACGATACGACAGGGTTAGAAAGTCAGAACATTGAAAAAACACGTGTAGGTTTTCGTTACGATGTTTTTCTTGACATAAATGGGAAAACAACGTGTTGTTGTTACTGACAAACAATGAATATTCATGACTTAGCTTTCGTTTGTTAGACCTCTTGTCTTTTTACTACCTGTTTTTGATTTTCTGGAACAGAATGATAATCTTATGTATATTATATATACACATATAAAACAAGATTGAGTTGTGATGAAAAAAAAAGTTCCAAGCAATCTCGGACAATATCCCAAAATAATAAATCTTTATAGAATTGCATGAGATGCGGAGTGGATATTCCCTGTCTGTCCTATAAAAATCGAAGATAATGTCCAGAATACATTTACACATCATCAACAATGGCACATGTAAGTATTAGATATCGACGGAACAGATATACTACTTAGCAGACTTTTTGCGTTCGAGGAAATTAATTATGTCATTGTAATAAGATTAAAAAGAATTGATAGATAAATCTGATGTTGTTTGTTTTCATTTTCAATTTTTATTGCATTCTCGTGGAGCAATTTAATACGATTCTGCCTTCTGGCTATTTTCAGAAATTTATTTTATTTCGGGTTTCGTGCTTGACGTTCATTAGTGAACCTGTTGGTTCCTGAACATGACATTATTTATTCACATTGACCAATATGTCGTCGATAAAGCAGAAGACGCTTACTCTTCCGGAGCAACTGGTCTTATTTTCCTTGCTTTTTCAAACCTCTGCATGCAGATCTGTCTTTTGTTCGTATTTTGCCCAAGTTTTATTGAATTTGAATTCAGATTAGGTTTCTGTTTACATTTAAGTATTATCTTTATTGTATTTGTACGTCTCTAACGTTAGACTTTAGAAATAGCATAACAGCAAATTGGAATTTACGATATAATGTGAAACATCATGATAATACCGAAATGTAAAGGTCATTGTTACTCAAACGCAAAGTCAAAGGTCAAAGTTTGAACAACCGAAATTAATCTTGTGGGGAGAATACATTGGGAATTAGACCAGAAGGGAAAATGTCTTTTGTTTCATCAACGACACCTTTGGAGAAATGTTCAGCTCTTAAATGAAAGCATGGTCTATAACAATGGGTATACTTGCAGGCAACGGAACGCCTACGAGGGGTTACCAAAATGTTTGGAGCCGGAAACTTTTTTCCTTGTTGGGATATGAAATGACCATCACTTAATATATAATCTTGTTTTAAAAAGGTTTAAAACATACCCCAGTGAGCGAACAAAATTGTGTATGATCAATGTTTTTAGACCTGGAGAGTCAATCTGCCAAACAGGTTATAGTACTTTGTTTATCGGAAGTCTTCCCCTGAGTCTGCAACTATCAAACACTTGGTGATGGAATCCGAGCGTGGCACAGAAATATAGTTTATATGATGACTACAAGTCAGGACGGCCATCATCCTGTACTAGTCCAGAAAACGTTGATGCTGTGCACTAACTAGTGATTGAAAACGGCCGCACTTCTCTTAATGAGTTAGTATGAGACTTTCATATGTATCCCTACACAGCATTCTTCATCACGATCAAAAGCTTATCCAAAGTACGTGTAAGATGGAATGATTTCGGCTGATATGATGTCATTTTGGAGATCACTATCGGTTTAGATTTGCTAATTCGTATATTGGCAATGATGTAAGGGATGTAGCTTGTGATGATACGGGACTTTATCGTTGTGATCTGCCGAGTGAACAGGAATCGATGGAATGGTGACACGCCGCATCGTCAAAGAAAAAGACATTCACAGTCATCAGGTCCATCAAGAAGGTTAAAGTGATCGTATTTTAGGAATTTTAATGAATCATACACACCGACATCATTTTGTTTAATAGGGGGAAGTACGCTAACCAGATGAAACAATAAGGCGAAGGAACATAAATGGAAGGTGTGCGTAGGTGAGGCGATTCTCGCCCACACCACTCTCCAGACCTAGTCCCAAATGACATCCACCTTTCCCCAAGTTGAAAGCCACCATCGGGGCCGGAAATTTAAGGATGACGATAAGCTGGATGCTGCTGTGTACCAAAATGTTAAGTTGTACCGATCACGTGTAAATGACTTGAAAAACTAGATGGTCATTGGAAGGGGATATATGAAATGTGAAAACAGTGTAAATCCAAATATCTTGCTCTTACTTTTTATTCTTTCAGTATTAAAAATGGCAACAAATTTGATCACAGACACGTTGATATCAAAACATGCACGACCAATTCCTTTGGTATACACTTGTCTGAAAGCCTTTGTCAAATGTTCATTGCACTTTTTTTCCATTCGCCGTTTTCTGTTCCTGAGGCTTGTGCTTACAAGCAAGCAATTTGTAAGTCATGTCGAACATTTCGACTTGAATACGAAAAACAAGCTAAACAAAACTGGACAACATTTTGAGTAGGAGGATCGAGAGTATATCACAGTACATCTATATATCTATTATCTAAATTGCAACAAATATTACGAAGGATATTTTTCTTTGTTATTATTTACTAAGTGACACACCATAAGAGAAGTGTATTGTAACATAAAACTTGAACTTGGCTTAAAGAGGTTAGTGTTGCTTCAAAATGGAAATGACACATTGTCCTATGTTATAATTTTATCTTTAAGAAACAATTACATCGACGATACAGAAAATATTCAAATTAAAATTTCGGTTGTAATGTTATTCTTTAAGACAAGACAAGATTTTTTTTTATTTATCTCAGACACAGAAAGTGTGTATCGACAGCATATAAGAAAGCAAACATTTTTACATGCATGTCAATATCATCACGACATAAATCATCAGTTTTGAGCAAGCAGTCAACATACTTTTTCAGTAAATAAAGTTTAAAGATCATTAAGATACAAGGCCAAAAAAGGTTTTGTTTCAGCTTGATATTAGATGTGAACATTTATGATAGTTCATTTCCATTTTTACACGTGATTTTGTATCGGTATACATACCATATAAAGCTATTTTACCGGTTAAATTGCTCTTAAAGATCAATAAACCTACACGCCACACCAGGTCAAATGCTTTTCTGAAGTCAATGAAGGCACAGTGTAGTTTTTTACCCAAAGACAAATGTATTATCTTTCCTGAAACCCTTCTATGCTCTAAGCTTTACTAATAGCATTGATTTCATCGGATAGTTGATATAATCTGGTATTCAAAATCGATCGAAATACTTTATCAGTGCATGAAACAAGCGTTATTGCTCTGTCTATAGGACCACCTTTACTTTTGTGTATGGGTTTAGTTATCCCAATTCTCAAACTTTCCAGTATTAAAACAGTATCTAGTGTAATATCAAAAGGTTTAACGTATGAAGAGGATGGTCGGCATGGCGCAGTGGTAACGCACTCGCCTCCGGTGTCCGACTCCTGGAACGGACGTGAAAAGGTAAGTGTCACCTGCCCGGCCACGTAGGTTTTCCCCGGGTACGTAGGTTTCCTCCCACAATAATATAAGTTAAGTTCTTTATTACTTTAAACCAATTGGTTCATCAGTATATGAACCAATTATATACAAACAAACATACACACACATACACACACCACCACACACACAAACACACCATCACACACCCTCCCTTACACACAAACCTTCATTTACCCATAACACACAGATACCACTCTCTGTTTCATAATAATTAAACAATAAGACCCCTAACGCGCTTGTACCCGGGTCAACAAGAGTGATTAGTATAAGTTGAAATAACTTGTTGTAAAATAAATAAAGTTTATATATATTTATATTATAACGCATGAAGGTAGTATAATATCCTCTGTGCTTTTTACATACTCATTATATACATAGTCTATACCGTGTGCTTTATTATCTAGTTTTTAATTTGAGTTTACAACTTTTTCGGGAGTGATTGGACCATTCAGTATTTTATCATAGATACAGTTCATCGATTGAGAAGTCAGTATTGTATTGATTATTTGATTTATCGATTCTGTTCATGATATTCCAAAACAATTGTGATTCATACGTAGAAATTTGTCTCGTTTCTTTCGCAGTTTCTTAATGAAACTCTTTTACAATTGGCGTTGATCAATGACATGACTTGCAGTGCAAAAATACAAATAAAAAAAAAATTGTCATGTTGGATTTTGTGTATTATCCACGTGACACCAGTAACCTCAAACGAAAAAATCTCATAAAATTTACATATTTAGAGACGTCCCCCACATAGCACACGTCAACAGCATTCATACAAGATTAATTATCGCCCTCCCCAAGGGTGCGCCACGACAAACTAATTATCATGTATACATTTACACTGTAAAGCGTTGAAATTCATAATCGGCAACCACTTTTCAAAATATTGTTCAGATATTATTTCATTTAATACATATTGGAAAACCTGTATTGTTTATCATTAAATCTGCATAATACTATATATATATATTTACTTGCAATTTATTTACAAATTATATTACCCCTCCGTTCTTCTGACAGCTTCGAAAGTCTTTTCAAGATTAGATGTGGCGGTATAACGGAAATAAGGATCCCGCTGACAAGCATTGAGAAGTCTGGGTTATGTTTTTTGTACTTTTGTAAGACGTATCCCCAAAGTTTTTCAGCATTGTTGGTTGGCAATGGTAAAAATCATAAGTTAATCAATTGCTGAAAAGAACAAGCCAAATCTACTCAGAAATATAGGTCACAGTGATCTACAAATATCGCAGAAGGCAATGACAGTCCAATATGAATGGACATTTTATATGCTGACGATACAGCCCTGTTATCGGAGACAGCTGAAGGGTTACAAACAATAATGAATGAATTTCAAGAATATTGTCAGAAATGGAACTTGTAGCTATAAAAAATACCAAAATTGTTATATTTTCTAAAAGAAAGACGACGATAATAAACAGTTTTTTTATTGTTCTATCAGCAATTAGACGTCTAACTTCCTTTTTATATGTTGGGATACTCTTCAGTTATAATTGAAACTTTAATATGGCAAGAAAGCATTTGTCCGATCAATCAAAAACAAAACCTTTTAGCTGTCTACAGAAAAATTAGAAATATAAAATTACGAATTGACATTGAAAACTTTAATGTGACATTAGAATACATTTAACTTCATGTTACAGACATCATCACGTGACCATGCAGTCTGGCGGAAACGCTTCATGCCCTTCCATTGTCGTGTCGAGGCATAATAAAACTTGAGAAATGTCTGTAGAATCTGTTAAAAATAATCTGAAATAAAACTGGAAAAAACTGCGATAAAATTGGAGAACTGACTGCAGACTCAAAGTCAAAACATTACAGAGTACTGTTCAGCTCACTGTTGGTTCAGCTTGATTATATCTTCAAAATGGTATAACGATCACATCATTAGCAAAATTCTATGATGTTTTAAGTTTCGTTTCCCTTTGGCAGAACATTAAATTAATTGTGGTCCGAGGCCTATAGAATTAATTAGTATAACATGGAGTTATTTCCCTTTTGCTTGCAACTCTCTAGACAATTTTAATTGTGGTTTATAAAGCATTCATGAAATGTGATTTATTTAATCATTTTACTCTTTTCATGAGCCTTAAGATCATCTTCCAAAGAGTATTGAAGATTTGTAGTTGTAAATATTTTGTACAGTTGAAGATTAATCAAAAATCGTAAAATATAGACAAGCTGATAAAAAAGGTATCAGTGATCTCACATGACAATTGTACTTCATAGAAAAAAAATATTTAAACCACAAAGACGTATACACATGTGATTAAAGGCGAAACATTTGTTTCCGAATCCCTTATAACGTCGCCAGAACACTGACGTTCATCGATAAGACAACGCTTAGATATAGGACGAGTCAAGGAGGCAGGAAATCTGTAACCAAAGAACCAACCAACAAACCAACCTTCCCCCTCCAATCCGACTTTTTTAGCATGTTTACATGTTTATCATCAATTCATTGGGTATATTAAGTGTTTTGTACACAAAAAAATTAAAAGTTTGTTTATTAAACGGCGTGAATTGATCAAGAGAAATAAAAAGAACATTACAAAAGTAGTATTTCATGACCGGAAGTAAACAATGCAAGCAGATACGGATGAATGATTACAAAAGCAAATGTAAGAAGCACGGATGAATGATTACAAAAGCAAATGCAAGGAGCACGGATGAATGATTACAAAAGCAAATGCAAGGAGCACGGATGAATGAATACGAAAGCAAATGCAAGGAGCACGGATGAAAGATTATGAAAGCAAATGCAAGGAGCACGGATGAATGATTACGAAAGCAAATGCAAGGAGCACGGATGAATGATTACGAAAGCAAATGCAAGGAGCACGGATGAATGATTACGAAAGCAAATGCAAGGAGCACGGATGGATGATTACGAAAGCAAATGCAAGGAGCACGGATGAATGATTACGAAAGCAAATGCAAGGAGCACGGATGAATGATTACGAAAGCAAATGCTAGGAGCACGGATGAATGATTACGAAAGCAAATGCAAGGAGCACGGATGAATGATTACGAAAGCAAATGCAAGGAGCACGGATGAATGATTACGAAAGCAAATGCAAGGAGCACGGATGAATGATTACGAAAGCAAATGCAAGGAGCACGGATGAATGATTACGAAAGCAAATGCAAGGAGCACGGATGAATGATTACGAAAGCAAGTGCAAGGAGCACGGATGAATGATTACGAAAGCAAATGCTAATCGGAAAAAAGTCTAGATATCCTCCTTTATTTTACATGAAAAAGACGGAGCGGGGTTACTTATCAGTCGTCGTTGTAGAAAGTATCAGAATGGAAAGTGATGGTTAATATCCATGGATATATATATATAGACCACAGATATGTGGGAGTTGAAATCCGTAACACAGAATATGTCAGCAATTATTGAGCACCTGCCTGAACTCTTGTACGTACGGATAGCAATAAAATTTCTATATTTATTCTACATTTCTGTGTGATAATTAGCGCTGGTTCCTCCGCTGATTTGTGTTTTTCACACTGTGGAGGTAAAGTATGAGCGTGCACCCTTTATAATATGTACAACAATACTCACTGTTTCGAAAGATTACGATATCTTTTGACTACGATCTTGTCCAATTACTTTTACAGTGTAAATTACTCTTGACCTTTGACCCTTGGAAAGGTAAGTGACCGTCATCTGGTGACCATGTATGTGGCTATTGGTATGTGTTCATGGTTGTTGACACTCGTAAAGTGTAAAAGATATATTTATGTGTGCGCGTGCACGTGCACGTGCGCGTGCGAAGTCGTTGTTGATCACTTACTAGTTATATTCTTTGATGTGAGTAACCTGTTTAGTTGGTTACGAAGTTTCCGTCTCCGTGACTCGTCCTATCTTACGGCATTTTCTCACCGACCAACGTTAGTGTTCTATCGAGCCTGTATCTTCCCCATTGGATAGAACTGTCTGGCAGGATGGCCTTGACCTAATGGTGTTTTATCAGTGGCGTAGATGGTGTTGGCTCCATTGTACCAGTTAACATTTCTGGTGTATGTGAGTAACCATCGAATTTTTAGTCATTTTGAGTCAATAATCCCTGTTCGGTTCGTGAGTGTGATTTTCCCCCACGTGACTGAATATTACGCACGACATTGGCCATTGACTTTTGTTTGCGTGAGTTATTTTGTTTTCGTGACTGACAATGACTGACCATTAACAAAGGTCTCCGTGACTTACCATTGACAAACGTTCGGGCTCATCATTTACAAAGGTCCACGTGACGTGCTATTTACAATGGCCTACCTGAGTGTCCATTGAGAAAAGCCGCTGTGAAAGACCATCGACAATGAACTTGACGGATTATTGAGAAATATATACGGAACTTGTCACCAACAACGGACAGGTCTGGCCATTAGGAATTGTGTACATGGCTGCAATTGACAATATTCTATGGGGACTGGCCATTACCTCAAGTTCTATGTAACTGATCACTGGAACTGGCCTTGTACTTTATCAACTTGACTGACCATTGTACTTTATAGACGTAACTGACCCTTGAACTCTATAGACGTCACTGACCCTTGGACTCTATAGAGGTAACTGACCAATTTACTTTATAGACGTAACTGACCCTTGGACTTCATAGACGTAACTGACCTTTGAACTTTATAGACGTAACTGACCCTTGAACTTTATAGACGTAACTGACCATTGGACTTTTTAGACATAACTGACCATTGGAATCTTTCTGCCTGACTGATCATTAAACTTCATCTGCGTGACCTTCTGCACGCCTCTGTCTACGTGACTGACCTTTCAACATTTTCAACGAGTCTGAAAACGACCAAGATCTACCGTGGCAGACCATTTGCGTTTGCATATTCGGCCGCAATTAATCTATGCTTACATAAGTAATCCATTCCTATTTTGACCCCTGACCTTTCCCTATGGAAATAATGTTTGTCTTTTATACTTGTAAATGCCTTCTGACCTTTCGCTATATTTAACTGATCTCGTAACATACTCATACTATAAAATTCTTTATTTTTTACGTAATGCTTGTCTTACTAAAACGATATAGACATCGACGCGCATGCGACAATACAGTAACTTGGCCTTGTCTATACTCAAGTGACCATCTGTGAACAAGTGTTTCTCAAATCCAATAAGCTTCATCATTAAGTCTTCTAGCCGACATGTGCCAAATCCATCTCATTCGATCAACACAAAATGGTACAGTGATCTAGAATAATCGCTGTATAAAATTACATGTCTGATTGAAACTTCAGACATAGTATAACCATGTAATCAAAAAAATGGTGTCAGCTGAAAATAAATTCCCTTGTCTAGACTGACGAGAGTCAGATTTAAATTACAAACGGTTTGCGTTGGCAAATGACTTCATTCTTTGACGGAAGCTATGGCTATACGACCAAAAGAATAAAACAAAGGGAAGTAACTCTGGGAATTTAGACTGGGTTATTTATGGCAAAAACTACTATTACAGAGAAAAGTGTGTGGGAGATTCTAATTGTTTGAAAGACAATGAAATAACATTCACCTATAAAGGTAGGCCCAGTAGAGTGTAATTATTTTTTCATTATTTTTTCCGATGGGTAGAAAATTTCGGTGGTTCAATTTTTGCAGATTCGATGATAAAAATTTTAGCGGGTGATACGGAATTTTACAAATGGGCTATGGTTTTCGATAAGAATCTTATTTTCAATAGGATTTTTCCTCATTTTAGTTTCATTCATCATAAGTTTCGTTTATGGGGATTCATTTGCCGAATGACATCTTCAATGAGTTATGTGACCTATTTCTGAACATCTAATATCCATTTGACATTTAATAAAAATTTACATGGCATACGTATACCTGGAATAATAGTCGTCGGTAATGGCGACAACGGCTATGTATATCTGACCTCGAAGACTCCTATTGGTTTCTTTAGATTATATTCTGTAAGCTAGGCACAACGGCGCTAATGTTGCCATGTTCTGTGGCTTCCGGAAATGAAGTGAAGCTCTTCATACACACAGTCTTACCATCACTTGCTTTTTCATATATATTACAATTTTTATAATTCAGTTCCAACACACGTGATGTTCAACTCACCTTCTACAGCAAAATAAAAATGCATACGGGAATCTAACAAATTACACGTACTTGTAGATTGTGTATAATGTTAGCACTAGCAATTAACCAAGACGTTCGAGTTTCGATTCCCCGAACAGACGTGGTAAGGCATGGAGTCACCTGCCCTACCACTTGGGTCTCCTTAGGTATCCTGGTTACCTACCATGGTAAGACCAATCGCGCGCTTCAATTCAGGCCAGCATGAGTGATTATAATAGGTTGGAAAACTTCTTTTTGTTTATGCTTATTGTTGTTTTGCGTCCTAAAAACAGCCAGTGTCATTTAGGGACATGTTAGGTTTTGGGTGGTGGAGCAATGCCCTGCAGCCATACCTAGCGACTGCCCGCGTAGATCCAGAACCCGCGACCCAGAGATGTGTAAAGACAGTCAGGGGCATTGTCCGTAATACCACCGCGGCTCCAGTTGAATAATTTGTTTCGCAATGGTTGTGAAATAAATAAAGTTCATACTGATATAATTACCATATTCTTCAAAGCTTTTTTTTATTTCGGAAGTGAATTTTTCTCGTCTTGTCCCGAAGTATAATTATATATATAATCGATCACATATTTGATAGAAACAGTCACGGATAGAAACGAACTTAGATAAGAAAGCATTGCGCGTGTGTATGTGAAGTTTGTGTGATATTGCACAGAAGGCTGACCTTCACATGTCGACAATCATGACATGATTATGAAATGCGAATTCACAGCTGGAGGTCATTGTTCCTTGAAAGGTTTCCTAATAATACAAAACAGTTTTAACTTGGCTTCAGATGTAATGCGTATACGAAAAAAACCCCAGAATTTATTGCCAACGAACCGAAAGTGATGACATGATATATCTGGAGTCTCAAGGCCAATTGAATTGGAAGTCTGATATAAGGCTACGTTACCCTAGAAACACTCTCTGTCATACTTTGTTACAGCGAAGAATCATCTAAAAAAACAAAGAAAGTTGACAACGATCTTGAATAAAGTGTCATTTAAAAAATTGTCACCATTTACTGCATACAGAACTGTTAATGTAAAAGCGTTCTTTAAATTCAGGGGCATGTCATGATATTGGGATTTTAGAACTTTGAAAGAAATTATATATTAAACTGTTCTACTTCTGACCATTAGAGTCATTGATATCGCGTTTTGTTTAAGTCATTAATATTCATACATATATGAATCTTACACGAGCTACAAGTTGATATCTGATTTATGAAACGAGCCTAGATTTAGATTTTATCGTGTTTCTGGGAAGGGAAAATGAAGAAATGATTCGATTTTCATACATAACATATCTAATGGAAATGAATTCATTTTGGGGTGCAAATGTTGTAGAAAACAGGTATTTCGGAATCAAACTTGAAATCGTTCCGGTTCGATAGCTCTAGTCGCCATTGTCACGTGTACACCACAATACCGTGAGTATTTGAGTGTGTGACGTCATTTCATTATTAAGACCTGACGTCACAAAAAGCTGTATTACATATGCGTAATACGTCAAAACTTGTTACATATCATTATTACAGTTTTTATTTGTTTTGATTTTTAATATTTGAAAAAAAAGATTCAAGGCTAAAACACACTCATAAATAAGATACCGTGACACTGGAGGTTTGATATTGTTAAACGTCCTATCAACAGCTATGGATTTTAATGACGGCGAAGTGAGTGCATGTGTTAAGCGCGTGTGTTTATGGGAGGCTGCGATATGCACATGTAAGCCTCTATGTAACAGTGGGGAAGATGACTTTATAGTGCTGTCATACTGAAGTATACTAGTCATATTATAATGACAGTCCAGCGAGGTGAGTGCATGTGTTAAGCGCGTGTGTTTATAGGAGGCTGCGATATGCACATGTAAGCCTCTATTTAACAGTGGGGAAGATGACTTTATAGTGCTGTCATAGTGAAGTATGCTAGTCACATTATAATGACAGTTCAGCTGCATGAACATTAAGCAGGAAGTATTTTAAAACTACAACTTGAAACACTCTGATCAGTGGACTGATCCAAAATCCTTCCTTACGGGGGCGAACATTCAACTTAAAGCAAAACCTGAGGCTATATCAAGGAATAATAAAAAAAAATGTTGTTTAGGAAGAAGTACGAGATATCACATCCCAAATAGTCTGGTTTTACGATCATGCAATAAGGACAGTAGGTATCATTCTAACGCCCGACCTGATTAAATTTTCACAGATAAAATATATTTGATGACTTTGATATACTTATTTTGCACATTACAGTTGGTAAATAGATAGCAAATATATACCAAGTACAAAATTTATTTACATTTGCTAACGATTAAAGATCAAGTACTTTTGCCGTGAGGCTTATCTGAAGGTAATTCCGCTTGAGCTCGCAATTCAGTCAAAAATTCACATCTAATTCAAATTCAATTTGAATACATCTAATGACGTGTATTCAAATATAAAATCATTCACTGAAAATTCACGACGGAAATTTCCCATTGATTATAACGAAGATAAATCTCGTGCGGAGTGATTTAAAACACATTTATCATTGAATTTGTTGTGACTTAGTACCTGTCAACTTGTAACTGCCATTCTACGCTCAACAGTATCACAGACATTGATATTCTAATTCATACGGCAGGGTCGGAAACACGCTAGCCTTTTTTTGATTTTATGGTTTGATTTAAGACCGACAGGAATATTTTGCTGAAATTATCTCTTATTTGTCTGTGTTTGCATATAGCACGTGCGCAATTTATTGTATAAGGAAGTTTTAATCAAATAAAATATTCATAGTGTGTCGTGTAATCTGATATTGGTAACAAAACCCCGGTTAAGTTACTCAAGCCGGCAATAACCGACATAAACCGAATGAACGTTGGAATGACTTGAGACCCAAATCAATGGCGATTAAACTGCGTTGTCGGTGTAACAGGGAATTTCGACCCAAGTATTTTTTAAATGGGTCATATTTCCGCCTTACACAGTAGCAAGACCAAACACAATGGTCTAGAGTTATCGTTCTTTTCAACCAGTAGCACAAAGCAAAGGGAATGATCGGAACGACAACTCCTAACATGAAAGGTTTTTAGAATACAGTGTCATTTTGATGTTGGGTCTGACTTTACGAAATTTTAAAAGATTTTTTAACTTATACAAATAAACGACTGCTGAATGACGGAATTCACACTTTATAGAGGAATAGGACTGAGACTCTCCATTGAGACACGTGGTCCCGGGAATTACACTGCTTTATTTCCCTAAGGTGAGATTCGATGTCGAATCTCCCTGTCAGTTGATACATTTCAACCAATCAATGACACTGTTACAATGATAAGGTAAGATATTGAGTGACTGATGTTCCGTAGTTAGAGTTTACAAATACACCCCACCCCAATGTCACCCGTATCCCCGTATCCTACCCGATTCGATATCACATATGTCGACTCATACTACGGTGAAATAGGTACTACCGGTCAATTTATCGGTTTTTACCTATTTAAACATAAAGAAATGTCAGTTCGTCTGGCATAAAACTTTCAATACCTAATGAGTGTTCTTCTGATTAATAATCAAGGGTAGGGCATTTTTAATGGAATTTTCTGTTTTATTTAGGGATAAGCATCTTTAAACAATCCTAGTTTATACATGCATATACTAATTAAATCCGTCTTTCATAAAAATCTTATTTCCTAATAAAATCGCTGCATTATTAAGCTTACACCAGTTAACGTTCTACTGCCATGAACAAGCCATGAAATTTCAGTAATTTAAAAAAATGTAAACCGAGTATCTAAAATATACATGTGTGACCTCTATAATTTGTAAAAATGACACGCGCTGCGCGAGAATCACTATATGAAATGAGGTACGTATCTAAATCAAGCTTCCTGTACAGTTTAGAAATTTGATATCAATGATTTTATTTACTGTATTTTAAATCGCAGTGTTATCTAAATATTTTTAAATTAAATTTTGATGGCTTTTTATTGCGTACCAAATAAATATATCTAGATAAATTAAATTTTTTTTGTTCATGTAAACATGTTTCTGAATAAAATCGTGTTTAAACCAAAATCATATTTTTAAATTTATTATTAATGACGCCAAGCGTTGACTTGACGGTACCTGCAGGTTCCGTTCATCAGATCTTGCACGCATGGCATATATATTTCTAGAAGTTGATCGATACAAAGTTTTATTCTATAAGAAAAAAAACTCGGGAAAAATCAGCTGAAAAAATAATTTCCCAAACTTTTTAGGTGGGAACATTGTGCGAGTTATGTTCAATTTCATCATATCGTAGATCTCCCCGTTCACTCTCGCTTTACAAGGTTATCATATCAATAACGTACATGAGGTTTGCTGGCTGCTGATAAAATATATGTGTGGAGTCCAAATGCGATTTCGATGTGTACCAAAATCATTTGATTTAATTTCAAAAATGTTAGTCATGACGAATAGTGCCAATTTAATTACTCAATAAATTTTAAAAAATACAAATTTAAGAGACTCCATAATTCAGTTTAACTGGGTAATAGATTTTTTTGGAAGGTCTAAACTTAATTATAAGTTCAGAGCGCTGATAGCACATCTTGTGTCGGGATTGAAACATCCAATTTTAACATGTTACATGGCGTATTGTAAAATATTACTAAATCTTCATGTCTCTGAGTCGGGATCGTTCGCATGAGTCGCATGACAATGAGGCCGATTCTAATATCTCCAGCAACGCGTGTTCGCAAAAAAAAAAAAAAAGAAGAAAAAAACACACAACAGATTTGCTGACGAGATCTCGCCTTTTGTGTGTCTAAAATTATCAATTGTTATGCAGAGAAAATTGGAAGAAAATATTCCCCACCTCGCCTCCGACCCACCCACCATTTCCTTCTTCCTTCTTATTGAAAAATGAGTTAACAAATGTTCATGTCTTCCAGTGATATAATATTATCTGAAGTTCTCACCGAATTAAATATAACTGTTTGAAATGCAATACCGGGTAAACCTAGAGTAAAGTGCAAATAAAAAAAGTAAATAAATAAAAAAATAGATATATAAAAATATAAATCACAAGTACAAAAAACTTAACCTTGTCGGGTTTATCCAGACTATAACACGTGATTATATAATCACTAATATATCGTCTTTTCACGTCGTTAGAGGTTTTTCCATTTATAAAACCAGGGGCGAATTTATTTCACTAACTGTCAGGACGAAGACACAATGAAAAAATAGTTATTGGTTTATCGATTTATCAATCAAATGAATGAAACATTTTCATTGATATGGAGGTTTGAAACAAAACCTATATACCGTCTTTGTACGTCGCTCTGTAATATATATCTGACTTCAGCTTAATTGTCAAAACAAGGACCAATTATACACGGAACATCAATGAAATAAGATCGGTTATGTGATTTGATACAGACCCTAGAGTATACTCACAAGGACTCTTAGTGTTGCGCATGTGTGATCTGAGCATACGCTGTTCGATATCGATCGATGAACAGAACTAGTCAGCATCACGCAGTATTTTAACAGGAATATCGGTAAAATGAGAAGAGTTCCGAATAAACAGCGCACCACATACAAGTGCATGGTCACACACAACGGCACGACCACGCCTGGTCCATCGTGTAATGAGCGCTCGTCAACAATTGGTCTGAGACAACGATGAAGGATTTTTACGGGGTGTCTTTGTTTGGCAGTCACCGGCGCACCTGAGTCGTTTTTAGTTTTCCCGATGTACTCTTCATGAACACCGGATACCGCGTGTGTATACCCGCTACAGGTGACTTCATTGAGCATTGTTAGTACAAAAAGAGCTAAAAATAGAATTTTAAATGCTGGTGTTCGATAAAAAAAATCAAACGAATCATACACGAAGCTGTGGTAAATTGGAGATGAGATAACTTATGATGTGAAACGGAAAATATGTACTGAATGATTTTTTCCCAAGAGTCAGCGAGTGTTTCATTTTCCGTTTACCTGAGAAACACCTGGCTGTGTGACAAACTACCGCGACAGGTGTGTTCAGGTAAGATCGGATATAACAGAAAGCAACAGAGGACGAATAGCGCGGATTATATTTATAATTCACGTGGATGGTACTAAATACCTGTAATTACCAGGATATTTATTCAATGTCTGGTTTACTTAACCTCACCTGGATGACACAATGGACGAAATAGCAGGTAAATGTTTATTTAAAAAAATATCTGAAATTTTTGCTTTCGTCACAAATTTTAATATTTTAGTTCATAATACTAATATCACATCTATGTCTCGAGTTTTGGCAGACGAGGCTGTTGAAGTAGGCGGTCAGTGAAACTATATGTATATTTCATATGCACGTCTATTACATAGTCAGTACAGATGTGTTGCAGGTATGATCAGAATATGACAGATATACACATACAAGTATTACATATTACACACATATACAGGTATATAACAGGTGTGCATCACACGTGTACAAGTACATAACAGGTGTGTTTCACAGTTTTTTACAGCTGTATAACACTTTTGTAGAATATGTGTACATATATATAACAAGCGTGTATTACATGTGTGTACAGGTATATAATAGGTGTATATTACACGTCAGTACAGGTATATATCACACGTGTGTACAAGTATATAACAGGTGTGTATTACACGTCAGTACAGGTATATAACAGGTGTATATTACATGTCAGTGCAGGTATATAACAGGTGTATATTAAACGTGTGTACAGGTATATAACAGGTGTGTATTACACGTGTGTACAGGTATATAGCAGGTGTATATTACACGTGTGTACAGGTATATAACAGGTGTATATTACATGTTAGTACAGGTATATGACAGGTGTGTATTACACGTCATTACAGGTATATAACAGGTGTATATTACCTGTCAATACAGGTATATAACAGATGTATATTACACGTCAGTACAGGTATATAACAGGTGTGTATTACACGTCAGTACAGGTATATAACAGGTGTATATTACACGTCAGTACAGGTATATAACAGGTGTATATTACACGTCAGTACAGGTATATAAAAGGTGTATATTACACGTGTGTACATGTATATAACAGGTGTGTTATACACGTCAGTACAATTATATAACAGGTGTATATTATACGTCAGTACAGGTAAATAACAGGTGTGTATTACACGTGTGTACAGGTATATAACAGGTGTATATTACACGTGTGTACAGGTATATAACAGGTGTATATTACACGTGTGTACAGGTATTTAACAGGTGTGTATTACACGTGTGTACAGGTATATAACAGGTGTATATTACACGTCAGTAAAGGTATATTACAGGTGTGTATTACACGTGTGTACAGGTATATAACAGGTGTATATTACACGTCAGCACAGGTATATTACAGATGTATATTACACGTGTGTACAGGTATATAACAGGTGTATATTACATGTCAGTACAGGTATATAACAGGTATATATCACACGTCAGTACAGGTATATAACAGGTGTATATTACATGTCAGTACAGGTATATGACAGGTGTATATTACATGTCAGTACAGGTATATAACAGGTGTATATTACCTGTCAGTACAGGTATATAACAGACGTATATTACACTTGTGTACAGGTATATTACAGGTGTGTATTACACGTCAGTTCAGGTATATAACAGGTATATATTACACGTCATTACAGGTATATAACAGGTGTACATTACATGTCAGTACAGGTATATAACAGGTGTATATTACACGTGTGTACAGGTATTTAACAGGTGTGTATTACACGTGTGTACAGGTATATAACAGGTGTATATTACACGTCAGTAAAGGTATATAACAGGTGTGTATTACACGTGTGTACAGGTATATAACAGGTGTATATTACACGTCAGCACAGGTATATTACAGATGTATATTACACGTGTGTACAGGTATATAACAGGTGTATATTACATGTCAGTACAGGTATATAACAGGTGTGTATTACACGTCATTACAGGTATATAACAGGTGTACATTACATGTCAGTACAGGTATATGACAGGTGTATATTACATGTCAGTACAGGTATATAACAGGTGTGTATTACATGTCAGTACAGGTATATAACAGGTGTATATTATACGTCAGTACAGGTATATAACAGGTGTATATTACACGTCAGTACAGGTATATAACAGGTGTGTATTACACGTGTGTACAGGTATATAACAGGTGTATATTACACGTCAGCACAGGTATATAACAGATGTATATTACACATGTGTACAGGTATATAACAGGTATATATTACACGTGTGTACAGGTATATAACAGGTGTATATTACACGTCAGTACAGGTATATAACAGGTGTATATTACACGTCAGTACAGGTATATAACAGGTGTGTATTACATGTCAGTACAGGTATATAACAGGTGTGTATTACACGTCATTACAGGTATATAACAGGTGTGTATTACACGTCATTACAGGTATATAACAGGTGTGTATTACACGTCAGTACAGGTATATAACAGGTGTGTATTACATGTCAGTACAGGTATATAACAGGTGTGTATTACACGTCAGTACAGGTATATAACAGGTGTGTATTACACGTCATTACAGGTATATAACAGGTGTGTATTACACGTCAGTACAGGTATATAACAGGTGTGTATTACACGTGTGTACAGGTATATAACAGGTGTATATTACACGTCAGTACAGGTATATAACAGGTGTGTATTACACGTCATTACAGGTATATAACAGGTGTGTATTACACGTCATTACAGGTATATAACAGGTGTGTATTACACGTCAGTACAGGTATATAACAGGTGTGTATTACACGTCATTACAGGTATATAACAGGTGTGTATTACACGTCATTACAGGTATATAACAGGTGTGTATTACACGTCAGTACAGGTATATAACAGGTGTGTATTACACGTCATTACAGGTATATAACAGGTGTGTATTACACGTCATTACAGGTATATAACAGGTGTGTATTACACGTCATTACAGGTATATAACAGGTGTGTATTACACGTTATTACAGGTATATAACAGGTGTGTATTACACGTCATTACAGGTATATAACAGGTGTGTATTACACGTGTGTACAGGTATATAACAGGTGTATATTACACGTCAGCACAGGTATATTACAGATGTATATTACACGTCAGTACAGGTATATAACAGGTGTATATTACACGTGTGTACAGGTATATAACAGGTGTATATTACACGTCAGTACAGGTATATAACAGGTGTATATTACACGTGTGTACAGGTATATAACAGGTGTGTATTACACGTCAGTACAGGTATATAACAGGTGTATATTACACGTCAGTACAGGTATATAACAGGTGTAAATTACACGTCAGTACAAGTATATAACAGGTGTGTATTACACGTCAGTACAGGTATATAACAGGTGCATATTACACGTCAGTACAGGTATATAACAGGTGTATATTACACGTCAGTACAGGTATATAACAGGTGTATATTACACGTGTGTACAGGTATATAACAGGTTTATTTTACACGTCAGTACAGGTATATAACAGGTGTATATTACACGTGTGTACAGGTATATAACAGGTGTATATTACATGTCAGTACAGGTATATAACAGGTGTGTATTACACGTGTGTACAGGTATATAACAGGTGTATATTACACGTGTGTACAGGTATATAACAGGTGTGTATTACACATCAGTACAGGTATATAACAGGTGTGTATTACACGTCAGTACAGGTATATAACAGGTGTGTATTACACATCAGTACAGGTATATAACAGGTGTGTATTACACGTGTGTACAGGTATATAACAGGTGTGTATTACACATCAGTACAGGTATATAACAGGTGTGTATTACACGTCAGTACAGGTATATAACAGGTGTGTATTACACGTCAGTACAGGTATATAACAGGTGTGTATTACACGTCAGTACAGGTATATAACAGGTGTGTATTACACGTCAGTACAGGTATATAACATGTATGTGTCACACGGATATACATGTACAAAACACGTAACGAGTGTATCATACTTCAGTACGATGTATTACACATGGGTACAGGTATTAGTATATATAACAAGTGTTTCATGTGTGTATACAGAAAATAAAAAGTGTATGTAACACATGTGTACAGGTATATAACATGTATATATTGCATGGCTGTCTATTTAAAAGTTTAAAAAAATGATGGATAGAATTGATAGTGTTCGACTTTTGTTTTTAAATACTTCTCTATACAAGGTGTTAAGTTAACGTGTATACAAGGACTCGTTGATACAATATGCAGTTCTGACTCTGGGCGATTACGTCCACGTGATTTTTATGTCGCGAGCTATTTAGGTATCATCACGTCCAGCCCTGCCTCTTGGGTAACAACACACAGCGACACCACTCTAGTAATTAGCAAGTTGGCACGTGTAGTCGGTTTAACTACAAAATGGAGCATTAACATCCTTTGTGACATCAGATATTACAGAACACGATATCACGCTAGTCAATCTCATTGTCTATTGAAATGACGGAACATAGAATTAGGATAAAATTGTTAAATATAATGAATTATAATATGCACTAAATGTTTAAGGACGTTTGGGGCTGGGAGGGGGGATTGGGTTGCGGGGGAGGGGGCGATATTAAGGCAGTGATGAGATTATGACGATATATATTATATTTCAATCAAGGTCAATGTCTATAAGATATTGAAAATAGAAAAAAAGGAGGTGGAGAGGGGAGGGAAGAATATATATATAAGTCATTTCAATGATGAGAGGAGTTTAAGGAAAAGGGATGTGGGATGTATACGGTGACAGAAAAATAGGATTGAGAGAAATAGACATATAAAGTATACACCAGATACGAAAGTTACACGACAGAGAGAAGCGCACAAAAAAAGAAAATGAATTATCATACTATTGGTGCAGATAAATAGCAAAGAGAGAGAGAGACAGAGAGGGGAGAGAGACACAGAGAGAGACAGAGAGGGGAGAGAGACAGAGAGAGAGACAGAGACAGGGAGAGAGAGACAGAGAGAGAGAGAGAGAGACAGAGAGAGAGAGAGAGACAGAGACAGACAGAGACAGAGAAAGACAGAGACAGACAGAGACAGAGAGAGAGAGATAGAGAGAGAGACACAGAGACACAGAAAGACACAGAGACACAGAGAGACAGAGAGAGACAGACAGAGACAGAGAGAGAGAGACAGAGAGACAGAGACAGAGACAGAGAGAGAGAGAGAGAGAGAGAGAGAGAGAGAGAGAGAGAGAGAGAGAGAGAGAGAGAGAGAGAGAGAGAGAGAGAGAGAGAGAGAGAGAGAGAGAGAGAGAGAGAGAGAGAGAGAGAGAGAGAGACAGACAGAGACAGAGGCAGAGACAGAGACAGAGATAGAGAGAGAGACAGACAGAGAGAGACAGAGAGACACAGAGAGACACAGAAACACAGAGAGACAGAGACAGAGAGAGACAGAGAGAGATATGTTACCGGCTAAATAGGACAGTAAAATTTAGACAAGAAAGAAGAAGAAATGGAAAGTTAGACGTGTGTGGTCGCAGGGGAAAAAAAGAGAATTTCGATTAAAAAGAAAATCCTTGATTGAATGAAACGTACATGTCGCGTGAGTACAATTGATTTCAGTGGCCACACAAGAACCCGATGGCTACTGGCTACTGGCGTAATGCTTAATGTCCCACACTAATTATCCGTGCTTCAGTGACTCATTGTTCGGTTCAGATAATCCGTTTGATGATATCATACACCCGAAATTATCTTTAAATCCGCGGTTTGTTGATTTTACAGGTACTTCAACCAAGAAAAAATTGCTTAATATATTTAGAAATCATTTAAAATTAAACATACAGGTCTTTGTGTATAAATATACAATTCACAACAGTAGGTTGAAAAGTCATTTAAACGTGACTGTAGATCAACACAACCACGTGTATGTATAGTTGACCTTTGACCTTTATGGGGCTGATCGATTTGCATTGATTACATTTACTTATGACACGTTGATGTTACCTATGAGAGAGATATTTGTTCGGCTTTTTATTGCCCGGCAGTGTAGGTACGAGCCGTTTTTAATAATTGATTACCAACAATGGCGGATGGACCACGTGCTTCAAGACAGATGTTATCAAACACAGCCTTTAGTTAAGGCAATATATAAACCTGGTCACGATCACGAGATCAAGTGGAGAAAGGAGAACAAATACGCAGTTTTTTCAATGAGTTCAGCTTGCTTTTTCGGGGTTTTCAAACTTCTTATCAAAATATCAGGTGATTGTTTTGTGACTCTACTGAAAGACGCCATGTTGAAAATAGGCGCATGAATAAGTCATCGTTGTTATTGTCAGTTTTGTTGTTTGAACGTGTAGGATCTGGGATAGGTTACCAATTGCCACATCATCAATTATACCAAGTACATGTAAGATTAAATGCACTTTATAGCACAGGAGAACTTATGAGGGACAGAGGTCTAACTGATATTGTTTATTATTTACAATTATAATGTAAACACAATAGTGTGTTGTTGATACAATCACATAAGTATGTATTTTAAGACGGCGAATCATCAGCGCAGAATTATTGTACTAATTAGTCTTTCGAGTCGTTAACACTTTTAAGATTACATTTAATATTTTCAGGTCTTAACAGAGAGAACATCCTGTCAGCCGTACCAGGCAATGTGTTCACATTTTCCAGTAAAAAGACCATCAAATTGGATAGCTACGTACAAATGTTTATTGTCTGTTAAACCTCCTAAGCATTATATCGGAATTCTATCTGAGATTGTAGAATTCCCAGGAAATGAAGTCCATCGCATCTCGAGATTTTAGTCAGTCATCAGAAGAACAGCAAATATATGTACACGTAGCGGAGGCATTTCCTTGTGTGCGGAGTAATACACAAAATCTGTTTGATAGTCGCATGGATGTGTTCAACCGTCTTCACCGGAAGTTCAGAGTGATGTTTTATTCATAGCAGAGGATTAATCAAGGGTACCATTAGCGTCCTTCCGCGAACGACAAGATGGTATCTATGTGTGGCAAGATAAAGTAGCGTTAGCGGAGAGTAAATGTCAAAGGGGAAATCGTGTTTGTGGCGAGCATGTCGCAACGATGTCTAAATTTGTGACCAACGTTCTGTGGCTAGTATTATCTCCCCTTGCTGGCATAATTGGTATCATAACCGCTGTTGTCATTTTACATTACACGCCGTTTCATCACGGATCAGATATTCTATTTCTCTCATACGCTGTTGCGATGTCTATCAATGGCCTCCTGCTTCCGGCTGTTCCAGCAATTGTGGAAATGACAGGAAACAAGTGGCCGGATAGTCTGTGCCAATTTTATGTTTGGGCGTTTATCAGCTTAAGAGTTTCGCAGGTTCTTACTACACTGTGCCTGTCCGTCTTGTGGTCGGCAATTATGAAATATTCGGCAAAAGGGAAAAGGATACGATTTACGTCAATTATAAAAGGGGTCGTCCCGACAGTATGGGGTCTATCGGCGGTGCTGGGGCTGTTGCCAATAATAGGGGCCGTCCCACAGTCATTCCATTCGGACGGAAAATGCTACTTTCTCAGCAGCGATCTTGGCGAAGGGATGGCGGTTGTAATAGGAGTGCTTGTGTTTGCTTGTGTTGTGTTCTCAATAATTTGTGTGTGTGACGCGACAGTTTTGTTGAAGTACGTCAGACGTGTTGCTTTAGTGAAATATGGTGCTGGGAGGTTTTATCTCCCCAAGAAAAGATCTGGTGTCCCTGGGGCTGGTACTTATACGATACACGAACGGTACCACCAGCTGACGTTTGCCTGGGACGTTTGTCGCCTGGTGCTTGTCTGGATTCTCTGCAGTGGACTGGTCAGTCACATACCGTACGCCGTAAGTATACCACATCCTTGTTCTACACATACATCCTAATGTCATGGTGGTTAATAATGAAACAAAGAAACACGCAAAAGGGCAAAGCCGAACAAATACCAGCTCATGTGATATAAAAAAACTATAGTTGTTAAATTTTGATGTGTCGCGTAGATTAAATATCAACTATTATCCCTTCTTGTTATCGATCTAAATGCTAAGAAGCGATATAGGAAGGGAGGATAGCAGGGAAAACACGATAACAAAGAAATGAGGGAGAGAAAACACGATAACGAGGTAGAGAGGGGCAAAATCACGATAGCGAGGTAGAGAGGGGGCAAATTCACGATAGCGAGGTACAGAGGGGACAAATTCACGATAGCGAGGTAGAGAGGGGACAAAATTGCGATAGTGAGGTAAAGAGGGGAAAAAATCACGACAGTGAGGAAGGAAGGGGACAAATTCACGATAGCGAGGTAGAAAAAAAAACAAAAAAACGAAAACGAGGTTGAGAGGGGACAAAATCTCGATAGCGAGGTAGAGAGGGGGCAAAATCACGATAGCGAGCTAAAGAGGGAGCGAAAACAGGATGACGAGGTTGAGAGAAAGCAAAGAAAGCAAAATCTCGATAGCAAGGTAGAGAGGGGGCAAATTCACGATAGCGAGGTAAAGAGGGGGCGAAAACAGGATGACGAGGTTGAGAGAAAGCAAAGAAAGCAAAATCTCGATAGCAAGGTAGAGAGGGAGCAAATTCACGATAGCGAGGTAAAGAGGGGGCGAAAACAGGATAACGAGGTAGAGAGAAAGCAAGAATCACGAAAGCGAGGTAGAGAGGGAGCAAAATCACGAAAGCGAGGTAGAGAGGGGAAAAATCTCGATAGCGAGGTAGAGAGGGGAAAAAATCTCGATAGCGAGGTAGAGAGGGGACAAATTCACGATAGTGAGGTAGAGAGGGGGCAAAATCACGATAGCGAGGTAGAGAGGGGACAAATTCACGATAGTGAGGTAGAGAGGGGGCAAAATCACGATAGCGAGGTAGAGAGGGGAAAAAATCTCGATAGCGAGGTAGAGAGGGGAAAAAATCTCGATAGCGAGGTAGAGAGGGGACAAATTCACGATAGTGAGGTAGAGAGGGGGTAAAATCACGATAGCGAGGTAGAGAGGGGACAAATTCACGATAGTGAGGTAGAGAGGGGGCAAAATCACGATAGCGAGGTAGAGAGGGGAAAAAATCTCGATAGCGAGGTAGAGAGGGGAAAAAATCTCGATAGCGAGGTAGAGAGGGGACAAATTCACGATAGTGAGGTAGAGAGGGGGTAAAATCACGATAGCGAGGTAGAGAGGGGAAAAAATCTCGATAGCGAGGTAGAGAGGGGGCAAAATCACGATAGCGAGGTAGAGAGGGGACAAATTCACGATAGCGAGGTAGAGAAGGGACAAAATCTCGATAGCGAGGTAGAGAGGGATCGAAAACAGGTCAACGAGGTAGGAGAGAAAGCAAAAACGTAGTTGCGAAAACACGAAAACGCCGTAGTGAAAAAGGGAAAACATCATGACGAGGAAGCAAGGAAGCGAGCGAAAAACAATGACAGAGCAAATATTCGTTTTGTTCATCTCTGTCATCGTGTCCTCACTCCCTCACACCTTCTTGTTTAGACACAAGAACACATTACGTTTTCGCACTTTCGCCCTCGACAGACTAATAAAATGCTTTTTAATTTTTTTCTTCGCAACTGAATATATGTGATGCCTTTCGGAATTAATCTAGAAAATGTCAAGTGTACGAGTTAGTTAGTCTGGTTTAGACATTTATGTCCATACTCAATTTGTATCAGACATACCCTTAGCTGCTATTTTCGCCACATACTTTCCGACATTTTACTTTAGTCACTTCCGGTTACTGACCAACATGGCGCCGGTAAACCGCACGCGAACCTAAATCTATCTTTCAATATAGATAATTGGCAACTTTCATTGACTACAGTAACAATCGGTCAGGCGGGACAGACAAATCACAGGAAGTCGTTATCAAGGATCGTGTTTTGAGGCGTGTTGAACTCGGACAGCACTCTCCACTTGTCTCGTCTAGGGTTAGTTCTATTTCGTAGTGTGCTGCCATTTGCTTTCATAAAGAGATACCGCCTGTATCATACTACACTAAAATATTGAGCAAAGATGCAAAGTTTATTAAAAAGTCACGTGAAAGTGCAAAATATAGAAATTAAAAAATAAGACAAACTGTTGTCTAGCGCTTTCACCTTTTCAGGTTTATCTTAAAAAGACATGTATTGTGTGTGTCATAATTGCATGAGTTCATATTGCACAAAACACAATTAAACAGTGTGATGGGATTTTATTGTGGTCTGTTTAGAATCGGTTTAAGAATTTTAATAGATTGATTTTTTCACTTTTCTAATATAATGGTGTCTTAATATTACTGACACAGAGTAAAACGTTGAATTTTGATAATATATTTATTGTCAACTCCGAATTGCAAATCTTAATTTATATGGTACTTCAATGGCTCACTAATTACCACGAATTTTTTTTTTCAAAACAGCTTATAAAAATATCGAATATTTTCCGTTGTATCAACCTGAAATAAAGAATTTTAGGTCAGCTGACTGAAAATATCAAGATGACAATCATTGCATTTCGTTCGTTTTCGTGCGCGTCCGCCGTCCGTCGTCCGTCGTCCGCCGTCCGCCGTGCGTCATAATTATCATATTTCCGGATTCTTTTCTACTTGCGGAATTAAGCTCAAGCTTGCCTGAAATGATCCTTAGATCGACTTGACCATATGTTATCATTTTCCAGGTCAGTCAGAATTCCAATATGGCCGCCATTTTGAATATCACGTTTTAATTGTCTTCTCTTGTCCCACTGGTACCATTGTCTGCATTGAGATAAAATTTGTTTAAATGTTGAAAAACTGAAATGAAGAAATGAAGATTTTTGTTACCCTTACCACTCATAATTGTTTGACAATAGTTCCCGCTTCCTCTTTTGTTGTCATGTAATAGATAAGACTTTTAGTCAGGTGACTCTTTAGGTTCACGTGTATTTGTTTATTTCCTCATCTTTCATTCTTACAATTTCTTTCCTGCAATTTCTTCCTTTGTTCTTGTTTTCATATGAATAATAGATATTCTGCGAACACGAACTTTTACGATAAGTAATTCACGATAAAAAATTCACATTGTCGTGATAAAACTTCAAGAACCAATATTTTTGCTCAAAACATGTTAATTGTACGTAGTGATGTTTTTACTTCTAGACAGTATATTTACTGTAGAAACAAATTCATCACGAAAATCGGGGAACGACAGATAATAATAATGACTTTCTTCTGTATCCCGCAGAAATGCTTTATAATTACCCAAAACCGAAAATTCCTGGTGATGTAATTTCGATAACTTTATCGCAATCTTCTCATTAATTCTAGATATCGGAACATTATTTCACAATGTTTGAGCAAAAAAGTACACCCATTTTGTAAGGATTTTATGGATTTATCATCTGACACATCTTGCGGAAACTGACAGGTTTTTATCTGATGGTACTAATTAAATCCCTGACACTCTAGAGGTAATGCCGTTTTATCATGCTATATATGAATGTCGCTCATTTGTCAGTTTACCAACGTTTATTTTACATTTCATGTGAGCTAAGCAAAGCAAAAACTGTAAATTTCAATATTTGTCTTCTTGCAATGGATCAGATCAGCACAGAGCGAGTTGTTGGTTTTGAATCCAACAGTCAGCACACAAAAATGTCATTTCATCAATAATTCTGTGCTGTTCAAATCCGATTCGACAAAATATATGTGTACACTCTTAGACTTCCTTTTGAAATAACCATTATCTATATGTACATATTTTTATTTCATATTTAACTGAAAGGATTTTCATCGATATATGTACACTTGACGCCTTCGAAAATTTCCCCGGAAAAACAAATTTAAAAATAATCCATATATTATTGAGGGAACTTCCGGAAAAGCAACAAGATCGTTATATGGCACGCGAAATAATTTTCTGATTCGTTTTAAATTTGATGATATCACTGTGCCATCGATTTCAAATTTTACCATAACTTTTTTGTAAGAATGTGACATCGTCGGATACTGTCGGATATTCCACCATAGAATGCTGTTATTAGATAACTTTTCTATATTTTTCATTACCAGTGATGTTAACGTCCCTATTTTACCCATAATGCCACGCGTGAATGCCCTGTTAGTAAACGTATTAAGATACTTGTGGAGGAGGTGATAGAGTAGTCAATAAAACATCAGACATCGATACGTCATGTGAAAATTGCTAGAAGCGGCCATTGTTCTTAGCAAAATAAAATCTTATCCTGCCTTTTCGCGGTTGTGTCCTTGTGTATAACATTTTATTCACATTGCTTTGGATAGCATATGACGGTCCTCCCAGAAGTTGTTCAATGTCAGTTAACCACTAAATATTTTAAGGATAAGGAGTCTCGGCTTAAACATGAACATGTCGATAGACACAGACCGAGAAACACAGCAAGTAAACAACAAAACGCTAGAAAATAGTAATTGACGTCACATTGTCGATGTCAAGTCCACATATACCCGAGAACATGCTATGTGCATGTGGACATATATTGACTTGTTTAGACTAGGTTTAGATATAAAATCGAATACTATGAAAAAGTGTAATTTTTATTGAATACCGTCTCAGGTCCTTGCGGCCTAGTCTCATAATCATGATAGAAAGTCTTAAGTTCGCTTGGATGTTTGATCGTGATTAAATTCAGAAATAATCAGACAAAAGGAATTAACGAATGTTAAAATATTCCTCGGAAACTGTATTTGCATACTTTAAAATTTCTGAAGACCAACACGTTTTCGGAAAAACCAGCCAAATATAAATAAAAAAAAAAACCTGTAAAATAACAGAAATGCAATACGGAAATATGAAAAAAACATTATCCTGTTTATCACCGGAAGCGTATTGAATTAAAAAAAAAAAGAAAAGACTGAAATGTATGCATAACCTTGTAGAAATAGATTGGATAATAACATAGATTAAGAAAATAAACAACTTCTGTTTTGCGTGGTGAAACGGAATTGCATTCCTGTCATCTGCACATGCCGGCTGTCGATATATATGCAGAATAACACCGGGAGATCTAGATAGATAAAGTGGACAACGATGGCATCTTTGCACGGAAACATGTCGTGCAAACATACCTTGATATTAACGAGAACATTGAACGCGCTGTTTGCTATTTATTTTTCTCAAAATAAGATATTGATACGACGTCTTACACCACTTTTGACATTTCTGAGATACACCGAAGGGACTTAAGCATTGAAATAAAAAAATACTCGCTTTTAACGCTACTTCCGGATCTGAAAGATATACGATGATGAATGAGTGTAGGGATGAAGTGCGCCGGCGGATGCAAATCGAGTAGCCTAGAAGATGTTTTCATCACTGAAACACATTTTATGATGCCCCCGTAATCGATAAGTTTACTGTCAGCAAAAACTCGTGTTGAACAATTAATCCAGCTGTCGTTCAAATGTTGATTAACTTTAAAGTCTTCCTAAGGAAACATTTTATAAAAGGATGTAATAAAAACGGTTTGCACAGTTCATACTGGAAAACAAAACATTCCAGTTTTACAAATCATGTAATCACCCACATGTACTCTTAATTGTAAAATAAGGTTAATCTGGTGATAGAACAAAACTTCCTGTATATTAAAATGTTGATTATCTGTGTTAGAGTGAAAAACTGCCGGTTAGTTGATGAAATTCTATGTATGTTGAAAATCGATGTCTTTTGCGAAATTCATCTCAATCTTGATCAATTAAACTCTTGCAATGCAACCATTTCTGAGACAGATGACCGTGATTTACTCCTTTCTGGAAAAGCTTGATAAATGGAAAAATACATATTTTACGACAGCATACGGTGTACATTTCTTGTGATTTACAAGGAGATTACCCTTGTACATGTACACATGAAGCAGGACAAGAGTCCAGGGAAGCAGGATTATGTTCAAACAACTTAAACAAAGCTGCGTTCTATGTGTATTATAATTCATCCCGATATTCAGAGATGCGTTCGATACGCACTAGCGTATTATGATTTGCCAAAAGATGCGTTCGATACGCACTATGCTATACAAAAAATGCGTTCGATACGCACTATGTGCTATCTAAAGGTGCGTTCGATAAGCACAATGATCTACTGAAAGATGCGTTCGATACGCGCTTTGATCTAACCAAAGATGCATTCAGTGTTCGCTATGAGCTATCCAAAGATGCGTTCGATACGCATAAATGATCTACCAAAAGATGCGTCCGATACGCATAAATGATCTATCAAAAGATGCGTCCGATACGCTCTATGAACTATCCAAAGATACGTTCGATACGCACTATGAAATCCAAAGATGCGTTCGATACGCATAAATGATCTACCAAAAGATGCGTCCGATACGCATAAATGATCTACCAAAAGATGCGTCCGATACACTCTATGAACTATCCAAAGATACGTTCGATACGCACTATGATCTACTAAAAGATGCGTTCGATACGGGCTATGCTCTACCAAAAGATGCGTTCGATATGATTTTTCTTTCGATAACATTGGATCCTCCTGAGTCGCCCCTTAGCTAGATTTATCATTTAGGCCCTTAGCGTCCCTGACAGGAACTAGAAGGACGAATCAGCTGTATTGTGCAGTTTAATTTCATTGTTTTGCTTCCCTGTATCTTTTCTAAAGGTGTGTCTTCGATATGCAACCGACTTCACGTCCTCAAAGGAAATGACAGTTACCTTTTCTAAGAAGACATTTTGTGATATATTTTACATGTCGTTTTCATTTCTTACTAAATACATGTACATACATTATTGAACATTTTTTTCTTTTAAAACTAAGACCGAAATTATATTTAGGGAAACACTCGTGACGCTGAGGTAATATAAAACTGTGTTGTTGTGAGAGTCTGATAAAATGCTATTACAAACAGGTTAATCACGAAACAGACAGCCATTCTACCGGAACAGTTTATCTTGATAACATGAAAGTATAATTATACAGGAAAAACAAATTACCTAAGAATTTAGAAACTGAATATTTAAATACCGCACAATTGTTGATACTGTTCTTAATCCCGCGATAAACATCGGTTTACACGTTGCGTGCTTATATATATTGTGTGACCTTTAGCGATTGTTAAGTCATGCGTCAATATATCACGTGAAAAATAAAAGAGAAAAGAAAAAAAATCTGAATCGAAACTCAATGAAGTAAATATATTGACAGGGAAAGTGATACAGGTCGCCATCAAACTCGTGTTGTTGTACATGCTGGGATAGATTGGTTATCATTGATTGACTTACATAAAAGTTCAGTGCCCAATAAACTGTATGTAAAACCTCGCCGGTAATTCCCTCTGTGTACGGTGCCGTACATCTCCCCGACTTCTATCCTGTATTTAACCATCTACAGTCTGTGTCACAAGAGTAATTGAAGCCATCGAAAAAAAAAAAAAAAAACAGCAGTTTATTTGGATAGCACGCACACAATGCTCATTTCACCTGACACGTGCATGCGTTTCCTCTGTTGCGGGGTTATACTGCTTTCTAGACACGGGTGACGCCCGGAAATATGGGCCTTACGTGATAATACGCACCTGCCAGACACGTGTATATCTCGTTTATAAGCAAAACGTCAACCAGCTATTCCTGAAGATATGATCTTCTGAATGTTTTGCAGAAATCTGACAAGTTTTTGTAGCTGAAATTGGGGTTTGAACTCCCATCAGCTGAATCCAGGAAATGCTTAGACATTTCTGTCTGGAATTCCAACAATATTCGAGCTATCACTCTTCAATTTTTTTACGATTAATAAAAGCTTTCGTCGAAATACTTCTAATATTGAGTTTGTCTCGCTGCCTTTAGATTCCTTGATGTATTGAACCATCACTATGAGTTTTCTACAATTGGCCTGTAGAAAACATATCCAGCTCTAATACATTTTGATGTGTTTCTTGTATCTGATATATAGTCTTTAACAAATATAAACATTAAACGGAACGTACGATAAAAACGAAGTAGTTGGAGCTCTTTTTCGTTTAAGGTAAAAAAAGACCCCCGTGACTTTCTACTTTAACATCACACGCATTTTTCTAAGGGACATGGGTAGGTACATCTCCAGATATATTAATATTTGGTCAGTATGAACACGTTTCATTTCCAATTTTATAATAACAATGACAAATAAAAAAGATTATTTCAGAAACGTTACATTACTACAAATGTCGCTAATTAACAAATCTGTGGAAATTTCATCAGATAAGTGGCAATAAAACACGCTTGGTTTATCCGTTTTTCATTGATTCTCGTTTAAGATGTAATTATGCCACGTGCCCTGTCATCATGCGTTCACACACGTATAAACTCGATGACCAATACAAACAGCAGAAAAAAATAAGTAGACTATTATAAGCGCGGCATTCATTTTCCCATGAATCATTCAGCATGCTTGTGGTTCATGGGGGTGGCGTATGGCTCCGAGCTTTTGTCACTCTACTAGACAGTATCTGTTGCAATTGACATCATGTTTGCAAAGAGCTAATATTTGATATAGGAACATATTTTTAAATCTGACTAACTGGTGACTTATGAGATAGAATAGAATATGAGATACAGAATCTTGACACAGGGTCACTTAGCAGAATAATTACGATATAAAAATAATACAATCTTTGTTAGAAAGTGTTTAGCAGAATGGCTACGGTCTATAGTTTAGTGTCGTTAGGCGAAATAGGTCACACATATCTAAGGATGATGGTCATATATCGAAGTACACAATAACTTCAGAGTTGTGTGGCGGTAAAACTGGAATATTGATTACACTACCACTTAGGGCATTTCACGTTTAACGAAAAAACATTGGCGACAAATGCAGGTCCGGTCAATGGCCTGCTGTGTCCTGATCTAAGAGTAGAAAAATGTGGGACACTATTCCAGACCTAGGTAATTTACAAATGTGTCTTTCCAAGCGAACATTTGAAATTCAGCAATGTATATCGTAGAAGTTGATTTATTTGCCCCCCCCCCTACCCCCACCCCTCCCAACCCCTGTTCTCCGCACAATCGTGCTTCTTTTCTGCTTTAGTTTAAATTGAATGATATTGAAGAGAGCAATATTTGTAAGTCTTCGATAGCTACAAAATCGCCGCTTGCATGACATGGTCGATGTATGATTTGCGCGTACCGGAAACACAATTCTGCTCGACAGACATATAGCTCGATTGATCACGCCCATGTTGTTAACATTTGAAAGTTGTCTCGTTTTCGGAGATTTTCAATCTTTTTCCTTTTCGTTTTTATAATTTAATGATCAATTTTTGCCTTGCAGAATTAAAAGCTTCCTGTTACACTGTACTTCTGTCGCGAGGAGATAAACTCTGGAAATAAACAGTATATTTATTAGATTCGTCCTCATTATACCAGGAACACATTTAAAATATTGTATAACTTTAACCCTTAAACTCAGTGTATATTGTGTGAAAGGATTTTACTAGCACAGCCAGCACTTTTATATAGACCAGCAGATGGCAATCAGTCTTCTCGCCGCTTCGGTATGACTAATCTCGCTTATAAGGAGATGCACATGTTGGCGCACACTTAAGCTTGCACATGCATGTATCGATATTTCTGCCAAAGTAGGAATCGGCTGCCGGCAATTCGTAGGCACTTTTTAATGCAACTATAAGAATAATAAGTAAACAAGATATCATATCTCCTCGAGTGATATATGCCCTTTCTCACGGTCACATGCACAAACACAGACTACATATTTTTTACTAGTCCTCTCCTGCGTCTCTGAAAGATTGGCAGCGCTCTGGCAGCTTCGTTCTTTAGGGGATTCTCATCAAATTTTCACTCACTCATTAAGCATCAAAACATCTTGGACAAGTTTGAGTTTCACGGGTTTGGGTCAAGGCCAGGGTCAAGGCCAAGGTCACTTTTTAATAATTTTTTTTAAGAAAATCGTCTCTGCTCTCGCGGCTTCATTTCTTGAAGGATCCTCGTCAAATTTCACACACTTAAATTTAAAGCATCAAATTATCTTTGACAACCTCTAGTTTCAGGATTGTTGAATCGAGGTACCGATTACTGTGATTATTTTTTTAAGAAAATCATTGTTAGCGCTCTGGTGGTTTCGTCCCTTGAAAGCTTCTCGTCATATTTGACATACGCACGTGTATAAACATCAACTCATCTGGGGCAAGTTTTTGTATCTTGGCTATTGGGTTGTTTTATCGAATTTGAGTTTAGATTATGATTATGTTGATATTTTCTTGCTCTTGTGTTCAAAGATTACACTATAACGCGGTCAGCTTTGAAGTCAAGGCTTATGTAATAACTGATTAGAAGTTTATACAGAAGACACACAACTGAACAGCACCATTTCATGTAAACGCAGAGTTTAACACATTAGATTGAAACAATGAAATAAACTGCTTCATACATCTGTTTTATCCCTGTATGACTCGTCAGTGATGCTTAGGACCTAAAAAGGGTAAAATCCAAGAATGAGGGATATAAAACCTGAACGGAAACTGTCGTCATGTCACAAAACAAAAAAGTTTGAAGCACGTGCTGAATAGTATTTTGAACCGCCTGAATACAATAATCATCGCGTGATATACATGAGTGATCATATCTATCGCATTTCAGACTTTAAGACTAATCCAGTTTAGTATCTGTGTCTAGTATTAATGATCTGATTTGTAACAAGCAATTTCATTGGGTTGGGATTTAACTCTAATGTCAAATTTGATGACATAATACACAGGAAACTACTTTCAACGTCATTTACGAACTTAAACAAGAAAAATGGCGTTCTTTACTGGCTTCGCTTCCGCAAAGATGCTCATCCGCTTTTGATCTTCAGTCAACAGACCTAAAAACCTATAATCGTTGATTATGTTAATTATTACGACCCGATCGGAGATAAATCGTTGCCCGATAGGGATGTTTTTCTTTATTCTAAACGATCCTTTGTGGTAACACAGACCCCAAAAGGGTTCACGTGAATCACTCCGTCAACGATACAAAGATCTTTTACTGAAAGACTTTTCTATTTTCCCATACCATTCGCATTTTTAAGAATTTCGTCACTCCCTTTTATCACCCTACAAACTGAAGCCTTACACTTCCACTGCCTGAATCCAGAGAACTCTTTACTCTTTATGCAGAAACAAAATGAATATTGAGGTTTCATGGTGTTATTCATCATCATGGGTCGAATAAAAATGTTCTAAAAATAAACAAGAAAAGACCAACATGTTAACAGAATCGGAAATAATTGGTAAAATAAATATAGTTTAAAAACAACAACAACAACAACAACAACAACAACAACAACAACAACAACAACAACAACAACAACAACAACAACAACAACAACAACAACAACGACAACAACAACAACAACAATATTAACAACAACGACAACAACAACAACAACAACGACGACAACAACAAGTACAACAACAACAACAACTACAAGGGCAAACCAACGCGTTGACGACGATACGTATGATATATCTATACAGTACATGTAAATCTGTGTTCCACTGGACAACGACAACAAAATTTATGACTAAATGATAACAGCTGTCACCGCCTACATTGTATACTTAGGATAAAGACAGAATAAATAGACAATAAATAGGTGATCGGCTGAAATTATTGACTTATTCGTCAGGACGAGCATGTGTAAAGTTCTGACGTCATAACCAGCATGTTGTATTGGCAAGTATTATGTCGTGTTATTAAATAAACTGTTAAATATTGACGCGCCTGCAAAAGACAGGTGTCATTACCACGACTCTATCCACATCCTCTTCCAGGATTTAAAAAAAAATATTTGAAATTTTGTATGCAAATATTAATCTTAAGTATCTTTAAATTTCGATTTTGCTCCAATTTAGATATTTTTGGATGGATGGAAAAAATAGAAGATTATAGAAATTGAACAAATAGTAAATATCACATTTTGATTAAAGTTTAGTTAGATACATTCGATCCAAACAATGAATTAAACTGCATCATTGTTTAACAAGTAAAAATGGTAGTATTTCCAAAGCGGGAATGTATTGCAAGTGGAATGTAGCCCAAGCTTGCTTTGTATAAACTATAGATTGAAACGTCTCATAGAAAGAGTAAAAAACGGTATAGCTAAAGAACTACACCCTCCCGCTGATTCGTCTTGTTACTCCGTCACTGATGCTAAGGTCCCTAATGTTAGAAAGTAAACAAATAGTAAAAAATGTAAATAAAATCTTAAATATTTCGTCAAAATAAATAAATTTGTTTGTCTCTATGTGAAATATTAAATTTAAACTGAAAATGGGGACTCTCAATTGATCCTTATGCATACAAGTCTTCGACAAGAATTCCCCGTCCTGTTGTCAGAAAGCCAATATCAACATGTCTTGTTGGGGCCGATCGGAATATTCCCGAAAGACTGAAGATCTTTGTGATAACGCATACAATGATATATTTGCAACGTGACCCAAAATTTTAGACAGTTTACATTAAAGTATATAAGTCAGATGCCAACAGGTTGATCCTACATGGATGTTTCTATGTGGCTTAGAAAGATCATTTCGTTCGTACAGCTGATATTGAATTACGGTTCGTTAGAAGATGTGCCTCGATTGTTGTCAATGTCTTTGTAAAAGTCTTAATCATTGAAAAGATATTAGTAAATTCTCTTTACAATAAATGAAGCGACCCTTAGGCAAGGAGAAGCTTTCGACAAGCATTTCGCCAAGGACCATTCATTAGTAATATTCATTCAGACTGCTCCAGGCTTTGTCGATCACGAGATTACTTGTTAAGTGTTTGTTGCTACTGAAATGGTGGAACTCATCCAAACCGGAAGGAAAGCTAGGAAATAAAAAAATTGTTTACCTGAAAGTAGACATGAGCTAGTCATGTGCAATAAGCATAAACCACTTGCAGAAACAAGTCTCGGGCGGAGGAAAAGCATATTTGCGCAAGTTCAAGTCCAAAAAAGGCAACATTCATTTGTGACCTCGTCGAAAGGCACAGTAAAAGGAATCTTCAAATTAGTGCCTCCGGACATTAATTAAATCAAGTCTGCCATCTGGGACCCATACTAGCTCAATGCTATGAACAAGCTTTCAGTTTTATTCCGTCGTGTAAACTATAAACGTGAAAACAGTACAATGTCTGTGATATATTTATGGGACCTGTACTCAATAATTGATCTCTTATGGGAGCGCAGCAGGACATTTAGGTACAACTTATATCAGCAGGATAACACTATTGGACATTAGAGTTAAGGGCCTTTATCAGTTTCCTGTCCATTGCAGTTTTACTTGTAGAGCTACACTGCTGGTCACGAAATATACTGTAGATGATTATATTTTCGAGGGCTTTTATTTTCATTTTTTTTCTTGCTGTTTCAAGGCAAGGAAGAAAAGTCCGAAAATTGAAAAAAAAAAGATTTTTAAAAAATCCGTACAATAAATGGTTTTAAAATAATTTTCAAATCAGACTACGTTAGTGCATATTCTATCGAGGACATGAAGTAATTCAAGGCATGCTCACAAGGATTTCCAAAAGTTCATTCAGAATTCAGACAGATTTGCTCTGATAGAGGTCGTAATGCAACTGAACGATGCGCTATCAATCTAGAAATCTGTACCTTTGTGTGTAATTTGTCTGTGCACAGTGTGCAGTCGTTTTATATACTAAGGTCTGCATGTTAATCTGTAATCTTATGAAGATTTGCAACTATACTTAGAAGAAGGTTACACCAAAAAAGGTGGCACCACAACTGCCTCCTTTCTTGGTGTAACTTTACACCAATATCATGAGTTTACACTTGTTGTGCCACCTGTTTTGGTGTAATCTTTATCCCAGAAGTTTACAGTGTACCCTTCCTCAATGATATGCAGACATTGCCAGATACAGGTATAAATCGATTTGGATATAAAATTTGTACGAGTTATACATTAATCATGTAGGTTATGGACCATTATTGTTTAGAGCTATGTTTATGGCTTATGGAGATAGACAAAGTTTTACTGACATCCATTCCCAAAGGAAACCTTCAGGATTCCTTGTTTGAAGAGATTGACAGAAAAAATCCCTGATTACTGAGACAAGTTGTAGAATGAACTCCTAAATATGAATATAAGTCATTTGATTGTTTGTCTCAAGGAATCGCTTCTGTAATATTGTAATGTGGAATAAGTAAATGCAATCTAAATGGATAAATCACAAAACATTCATTTTATCGTTTGAGAAATGTCATTTTTCATTCATCGGGGCTTTATTTACTCTAAGGGTTTTTTCTCAGTGGATGAAAATTTCGCGGTATCATCAAATGCTTTTAGCGGGAGATATCAACGGACTACAGATCTCTTGATTAATATCAATTTCAGGGTATATCTTTTATACAATGCGTGACAAAAACAAAGTAAGGAAAATTAAAACCCTACAAAAAAGACAACTTTGCAGTATATTATTTCATTAAGGGCACTGTTGACTGATACCATCGTAAACTCAATGGGATGTTAGCTGTGTTTTCTTTTACTATTGTATTGCCAATATTAATTTGATCTGGGATGGTGTTATTTGGACTTATCAAAGCCTCCTCCCATCAAACATTACAGTTACATAGTAATACTGAACTAGTCTTTACCATGAATGAAGTAGACACATCAACATCAAACATCCTTCTAAATCTTTGATGAAGTTTTGCACATGTCTAAACACAAAGGAGTTTCGATCCAAACATATCTATTTGAACCGCCAAAGAAAAAAGCTCTTTCATTAACGCATTTGAATTTCGAAGCATAACACACTTTCCATTGCCGAAAAATTGACTCGTAAATGGAAAGTGAAAGACGTTCTCACATGGTTATATCTGTGTCCAAATATGATATGACGTCTATCTTATAGATCTTCCTATTATTCTACTTTTCAATTTGTAAATTCAGCTAAAATAAAAAAAAATATTTGCACATGTATAATATTGTACAAAAGAAACAACAGAACAGCGCCTTTTAGAATAAGATTAATAAAAAGCAATAATTAAACGACATCATACAGCTATAAATGTTATGGCTATTCCGTTTAAAGAGGTTTCGCGACAAAAAGACGATAATTTATTGCCCACTTCGAACAACCCAGATTTGAACCCTACAGACAAAGACTCGAATATACACAAAAGGTATGTAGAAAAAGAAAAAAAAAAAAACAGTATTCCAGTCGTTACACGATAAGCCCCGAACGCCAAACAATATAATTTATTGTTTGCAAATGAGCTAGATTGCCTACAGGGAGAAAGTGTGCTTGTGAAATATGAGGATTTAGCAAAAGCAGGACATGATAAGATTGCAAGATTCGGGAATACTACTGAATTCTAATGGGATTTGGTAAAATGTACCATTAGGGAAGTGGTTAAAAAAGAGTTCCATCAGTGAGTAGAGTATCGTTTATATATCTTTGATAGATTCTTAGAAAACGCTAACGCTGAAAGCACAAAAGGCTTTTGTCAGAATCAATTGAACATCTCTCTACTAGGGACTGTCGCTTTGTCTGTAATGTTCTCTTGTTAGGCTATCAAATTTAGAAGGTCGTCCCGGCAAAATGAAGCTCCATTGATCTGTAGTACACTCGCTTTCAATTGATTCCGGTTTTTAAATGTGATGAAAGAGAAGTCCTGCTATTGTACCTCCGTCGTCCATTATGTATTTCGTATTTCTCATGACCTCAACTTTTGTTAGAGGGTACATATTGATCATATTGTCTGTGCGTTCGTGCTTGCGTCCCTTTGTGTATTGCGTTCAATTATATCTCCTGACCCCATCGAGAGATTTAGCTTGTATTCACACCACAGCATCACCACAAAAGGTGTATACTTGAGTAGGTGTTGATGGTCATCGTTCAAGGTTAAAGGTCAAATATCACAGTTGACCACTTTTGAATTTTAAAAAACCTGATGCACAAGATACCCGGTAATAGATTAACCCCTGAACAGCTGATTTAGATTGGGGAAAAGGACGAGTATGGGTCTATCAGGGAGAGCCCCTGCTCATTTTGTTTTTATTCATCCATTTAAAAAAGATAACACTCAATTTTTTCATATTGACAGCCATAAAATCGGTTGCACAAATGAACATTTGAAATATTGAAATAATAAGAAAATCGATATTCCATTTATAAAACTTTCACTACGGTATGTTTTTATGGGATTGATATCATTTCCACGGCGCCTAGTCGGCTCCCATTTGGTGCCGAGCTTCAATGCGCAGCAGTAATAGCTTTCAGGTCGATGTTTGTAATCAGAAAAATCGATGTTTACTTAAACAAAAAAAAAAAAAAAAAGTGACGAGTTTATAAATGTGTCAAGATGATTGATCGAATCTTTTATGTTATAGTCACACTATCGAAACTTTGTATTTTCTTTTTCGTTTGTTTACATATTTTTTCTTTTCTTTGTTTCAAAGATATGTCAGAACCAAACATATTTCCCATTTGGGCCAAAAAACGATCATGAAGGACACCGGAAGAAATCACCGAAGTTCATCCTTGACCGAACTAGTAGGGAATGACCTTCCCTTCAAAAATGATTTTATATCAAATCAGGGGATCTCAGTTCGATTTTCCATAGACATTAACGTTGGTTCATAATGACAACATGACTGTTTTGTCAGTAAGGTTTTTGGTACATTGTATATTGTTCGTTGGTAGGTAGTTAGAGATTAAGGTTTTTGGTATATTGTATGTTGTTGTTGTTGGTAGGTAGTTAGTGATTAAGGTTTTTGGTATATTGTATGTTGTTGTTGTTGGTAGGTAGTTAGTGATTAAGGTTTTTGGTACATTGTATATTGTTGTTTGTTGGTAGGTAGTTAGTGATTAAGGTTTTTGGTATATTGTATGTTGTTGTTGTTGGTAGGTAGTTAGTGATTAAGGTTTTTGGTACATTGTATATTGTTGTTTGTTGGTAGGTAGTTAGAGATTAAGGTTTTTGGTACATTGTATATTGTTGTTTGTTGGTAGGTAGTTAGTGATTAAGGTTTTTGGTACATTGTATATTGTTGTTTGTTGGTAGGTAGTTAGAGATTAAGGTTTTTGGTACATTGTATATTGTTGTTTGTTGGTAGGTAGTTAGAGATTAAGGTTTTTGGTACATTGTATATTGTTGTTTGTTGGTAGGTAGTTAGAGATTAAGGTTTTTGGTACATTGTATATTGTTGTTTGTTGGTAGGTAGTTAGTGATTAAGGTCTTTGGTACATTGTATATTGTTGTTTGTTGGTAGGTAGAGATTGGTACATTGTATATTGTTGTTCGTTGGTAGGTAGTTAGAGATTAAGGTTTTTGGTACATTGTGTAATGTTGTTTGCTGGTTGGTAAATAAGCAGAAACTTTTTGATACACTAAGGTAACATTAGAGGTATCAAGGAGATCAGGGTGACTATACGAGACAAGTAAGTATTTACATGTCATTTTGGTCTTTTCAACTGTGCATTGCTTTCGTGAAGCTTAACGTCCCCACAAAGCTTTGAGTTTCAATGTACGTAGATATTTTCATCGACCGTGCTGTTCAAATTTTCTTTACAGTTCATTATAGTTATAAGAAGTCGTCAACTGACACAGGGTTTCAAATGATGCAGGTTGTTGGAAATTATGGGAAAGTTTTACGCTTGTCTCTTTGAGAAATATTCTATTGGACTGGACGTGTTTGATGCGATGCTCGATAGTTTGCCTATTGGTTCCGTTGTTGTATACCTTGTTCTCATTTGACAACGTGACATTACCTACTTGGATTTGCCAAGATTTACATAGCATGTCGTCGATGAAGCCGAAGACGCTTACTTTTCCGGAACACCTGGTCTTAATATCCTTTTTCTTTTTCACGAGTCTCTTTTTTCATATGTTGCCCTAGTTTTATTGAATGTGAGTTTGGATTATAATAATGCTGGCATCTTGGTTTTTCTTCTTTGTCTAGTTTGTCACTATGTTGGCTAATATCTTCTTGTAAAACTCGGAAGGGACTCCATATACTGAAAAATGATAAGCAGCGAAGAAGTTTTTTAGCACATGGAGTTTTCTCCAGTGGAATATTTTTTCTGTACGATTGTTTTGAATCATAGCAAGTTTACTTTTTAAAAATATGATCAGTCTGAAAATTTGACGAGATGTATCGATCTGTTTTGTGTTCAAACAATTTTTTTAAATTCTTTGTTAAAAATCACTTGTTGGGGTATTGCAAACTTCAATACGCTATCACAACAGAAGAAGTTTCATGTCAGTCTGGTGTTTTCCGCTGTTATTCCTAAGTAGCCGCTCGTGTTTCTACTCTCAGTTTTCCTGTGTGGCTGTTATCTGTTTCAATTTGCCGGTGATGTAAACCTGCAAGCTCTCCTAATATCGCCGCATTTTTATTTTTGTTACGTAATTGACTTCTGTGGTTAAAGTAATCATTTTACTTCTTTCCGGAAAACCCTCTAGCCGTCACCGTTTCCGGCAAATCGTTTAGTCACTGTCAAATTTTACAAAATCTCTACGAAATCCTTAAAAATAATCACAGGTCTCAAACACTCTGAAGAAAGCATTGTTAGCTAATTATACACAAATGGTATCTATGATCATAGGTTTTTTCAGTATTAGAGGTGGTATCACTTCCTGATATCTTTCTCTAGTCAATAATCTGAAGGTGCTCAGATGGTTAGCTGCAGTTGTTCGAAGAAAAAACCAAACTGGATGAACTTAGTCTACACATTTAAACTGTTAACATCACTGACGACTCCTAGGAGGATGAAACAGCTGTAGGATGATGTCTGATTAATTGTTTTGTTCAACTTTATTTAATATAAATTAGTATTGAATGGTGCTTTTCAATTGTGAGTCTTTTGTACAATTTTCATTGCATACTTTTTCTGTATTTCTGAATTCTAAATCACTGTTCGGGATCTCACTATGCTTGGCTTGTCAACGTTTGATAATGCAACTTTTTCGGTGAGACAAAGTTTCATAGTCAATGGGCTAAGGATAGCACCCTTTCTTGTATCATCTCTTACATATACCGCTTTGTCGAGATTTTGACGCAAAAATGCCTTGAGCAAGTCGACTGTAATAATATTTTATTAATGAATGTTTGTCGATAGGTAGTATGCAGGTTTGATTGGATCAATGATCCTTTAGACGTAGATTGCTAGAATTAATGAGTTCAACATGTTACCAAACATCTGTTTTTGTAATATGTATGAATATGTATGAAATTATTTTTTATCATATTTGTCATGGGAGCATTCCTTTTTAGCATGTCTGGATATCATATGACGTTTTAATTGATTTTCAACTTTTTTGTTTAATAATATTCAGCAAGGAGCACATAAATTTGAGGAGTCATTTTTCTTGGCATTATGTGAAATTAGAAAAAAGACGATTTTGTTCTATATCCTTAGATTTATTGTAATATAAGATCTTTTCAAGGGTCCCAAATTTCGTGGTTTAGCAAGAGAAAAAAATCATTGGTTCCTAATGATATGGATAACTAGTCCTCTTGGTCTCCACTTGTACCGTCAATTCATGTCAAATTTTAATATTATATTATTCGTGAACTTATGAATTCGTGGATTATGAATACTCACGAAATCAACAAAAATATACCAACCACGAAAATTAATGCTTTTGCCAGTAACATTTACATCTACAAACTACAGATATGGTATAATACGAGTGTGATAATTATTCTAGGAAACGTTCGATTATATGACACGTGCCTCCTCGACACAGCTTGTCGGTCAATTATCTGTAGAATAGATAATATTAACAGTGAGATATGTTCACAGATGGTATCATACCTGGTTTAGTTAATTTCTCAACTCTGTGTAAATTTGCACAGAAGATGAAGAGTTGTTAGAAGGTTGATCCAGACATTGGTGTGTCTTTGGAATTTTTCCACAGATGAAACAAGTCTTTGTTTCACATTATAAATACCTGGCTAAATCTCAGCGTAATGTCCGGGCTTCACAGCGAATTTGTTTAGAAGTTTGTAGCCTTTCTTTATTTATACAATAGTCACTACAAATATTATGTAAAACCGTACATCTCCTTGGATTTACATAACAAATATAACCCTTTCATGAGACTCAAGCAGTTTCTAAGTCGTAAATTTGCAAAAAGGCACCAACACATTTAATATATGGATTTAATCGAACCGTATTCTTTATAAAAATTGGTTCATGCTGTGATAACTTTATTAACACAATTTTCGATTACCGCACATAAACGGAAATCGATGGAGAATGATTATTATAGAAAAATCCTATGAATTCTATATAAACTGGGAAAATAAATCAAAGGACGATTTCACGGTATCTAAAGGACTATGTAAGATGTATATCACTATTTATGTACAGTGTGACTGCATTACTTTCAAGGCTTTCATTCGCATTTAAAGATGGAACAAATTCGAAAAAGAAGAATTTTGAAATAATGAAAATAAAAATGATAGTGAAAATTATAGTCCGGTACATAATTTTAGTGAAAATTTTTCGCTTTCATTTTTAAATTGTCGGTAAAGCCGCGAAAATTTGAGCCTTTAAAATGAAATGATTTATGATCAGAATAATACAACTGCTACTTCCGTGTGATTTATCAGTCAGTTTACACTCGTTGACATGTTTGTAAGTTATGACTATTAAAATTGGAACGAAATATACAATGACGTGTAATATAACATCATTGGAACAATAGCGCGTGCCTAGCCGTGTTAGTCACATTACGTATTGGAAAATCCCCAACAGACAAATATAGTCCATAAATAATGCAGATGGGACTTATCAGTTACAAGTAGTAGAACAATGTGAGTTATACAGTTATATTGATTGGTCGGTATACTAACAAGCGTCTGAAACTTAGTTTGGACTTCTCTGCCGCGAACAGCCACGATATTTCATACTCAAAATTTTTGACGAAAACCATCTTGCTGGAAATGATTGATTTTTCCTTTTTATATATATTTTTGATAGGCATATATGTAAGATGCTGAATTTAATGAGTTATAACGACAAACATCAAATATTTTTCTTATACATTCTCATTCAGCCTCGGCATTCATAGCTCGTGAATGCTATAGAAACGGACCACCACAACTTTTGTCAGGCATGGTGATGATTTGAATAAGAAAAACGTTTAAAAAGTAAACTACATATTTCTGTATCTTACTATTAAAATTTCAGAAAAAAAATTATCAAATTTAAGCACGCCCAAAGTTTTTACCATTCACGTCCTTAAGCATTCTGTAGCAGAGTTGTCGTTCCTAACGTCCGCAATGCACTCTGGGAAATTGATGTTATCACTGCAGATGCTGTGATCGAACTAGTCAAAGAAAATATAAAAAATTGTTTCACTGCACCTGTAATTATACCACAAAACCTAGTATTTCAAGGCAAAAAATGTAATAAATGTAATTATACCATCGCCCCATTGCAGTTTGACTCATACCGGTCTCAATTTATCATATCATAACTGCTTCGAGTCAAACTGTAGTCTGATGGCAGCACGCTCTTTCTGACCATTCAATATTTCGTCCGTTCCATTTACTGGATCTGTTCCGTCGTATAAGATGTATTTGCTGTTGCAATGTAACAGGACCCTTAACAATATTGTCGGTTATGTTAATACAAATAATTGTAATTTCTTAATGTTATCATGTATCCTGCTGGCAGGTCTTCCGTGAAACCCGCCTCTTCCATGAAAACCTAGCATAATTGATGAAATTTACCAGTAGGACACATACAATTAAATCAACTATAATCATATATACCTTACACAGTATTTGTCATTATTGGGTAGTTGATGGCAAGTCTCTTTTAGAAGAGTTCAGAAATTCTGCCAAGACATTATTCTAGTTTATGTCCTTATTTTGATCCTCAAAAACAGGTTTTTGATAAAGTTACCTCCTTATATTCAATGCGGGTTAAGCCTGGAAGAGGACGATTCCACGAAAGATTCAATACGGGTTAAGCCTGGAACAGGACGATTCCACGAAAGATTCAATACGGGTTAAGCCTGGTACATGACGATTCCACAGAACATTCAATACGTTTTAAGCCTGGTACAGGACGATTTCACGAAACCTTCAATACGGTTTAAGCCTGGTAAATTGACTTGGTATAGAAGTCACTCGCTCAATAAGCTTTCATATCAGTAGGACATATCCTGTCACGATGATTAGAACTTTGGATAGAGATTACATGAAGTGACCAAAGGAGGTTCTATTTTTGGTATTAATCACTACTAAGCCAACTAGAAATGACGTGACAAAAAGCACGAAATGATCCGATTATGTATGACCATAACTGTGCTAATTATATCGTAAAATGGTGGGCGTGTTTTATCAAAACAAGAGGATCAAGTTTGGAGATACATTGGAATACGTACAAAATCAAGGAGTTGGAACTAATCATTGGAACAATTATCGCAATAAATGGCATGTAGAAAAGACATACAAGGAAATAGTCCCTTTCAATACAAATTGTGAACAAGAAACATTGACATACAGCTATTCCGTTCTTCTAGGACTCAATAGTGACGCTACTTGTCTAAAATGTTAAAACCAAGACGTTGCCTGGTGAAAATCATAGTTGACGGAAAGCGATGACTAGGTGTAATATCTCAAACTTTTAATAACTTTATGCCCTTGAAATATCGATAATTTCATTAGAACGTCTAGTACATGTGTATGTTCTGAACAATGTCACCATTCGAACGAGCGGTATGTTACTGTGAACCTCTCGGGCTAAAAGTTGACTGCCACTTGCAGCCTTAAAGCCACTCAATAGGAGTACACCTTCCCAGGCTTCACATCTGATGTAGATGCAAACAAATATACCGTACATGACGTAAAACAGTCTTTATGCCACCACTTCCTGATTGAAACTGCTATACCAGTGTTGAACGTTCGCCAGAGAGGGGCATGTTTTTTGTGTGTTTTTATCAAAGAACCATCATATTAATCAAAACTTGATTTTCCAGATTAATTCCTAGATATCGGACAAGTTCTAAAAGGTCGAGGCAGCTGTATGATGTAATTAATTAACACTGAAAAGTGCTATTCACCTGTATTTAATGATATTCCCAATAGCAGGCTGTGCTTTTATCGAAATCACAGACAGGAATATGTACATTGTTTACAAGTTTTAATAATGAAGTTTTACGCAATCTTCCACAAGGCAATGTGACATGTAGGGATATTGCTAGATTCCTTGAGAAAGTTTTTAAAAAAGTATTTCATTTTAAGATTTTTAACACTTTTCAGATATACTAAAGTTGTAGAAATAAAAATATATCCATATTAAACTTACTGCCCAATGCTATGCTTGTTGTATAAATTTCGTTTTTGTAATTGAATGCCTCGTTGTCAAGCTGACCGGGTGTTAGAAATTAAACAACTGCTTATACAATAACGTCCGTGGCTTCGACACATCGTGGCCTGATGGGACTATACATAAGCAAATGTGAGCGAGGGCATGGTTGTAACAGCTTGTAAATGAATATACTAGGAATACTGGGCCTACGAAATCGATACACGGGTTGGAAATGTTTCCAACACAAAACTACACTTCCTGTAACATATCATACTTGGGGTTTGGCTTAACGCCGATTTAATCGGACACTAACTTCATGGATAGAGATGGAAATCCTCGTTCTCCTGAGGTAATCAGGGGCAATGCGAAGGCATGACCTCACAATGTCGAGTCTTTTAGATCACCAATTCGAAGGCTAATTCAGTCGTATAGGCGCCCTCGACGTTTACCTCATAATGTTAAAAGACTTTCTGCAGTATTATTGCGAGCAGTATACAGTGCCTATCAGCAGTTGATCATAAAATAGTCATATTTTGCATATTTATGGGGCTCTATAGGGGCAATATTTACATGAAATATGTCAGCAATAGATTATCTATGCTGTTGTCAAACAGGTCTTGTTAGCACTTTCAAAGAGCAATCGATTTCGACAATAGTTGCACTTAGTCATACTTCAACACAGGGCATGTGTAGGTCATCGCTTTTGTGTTTACTCTATACAATAAATTGGTATGAATTATAAATATTCGATCATTGTTACCGTCCCAGACGTATAAATGCAGTCTTTTTTCTATTATTCTGTAATTCAAATACCTTTGATAATTCCAAAGCGCCGAGACATTAGACATTCGGTATATATCGTGAAAACGTGACATTACTTACTTGGATTGTGGAAGTTTTACATGGCTAGTGTCGCCGATGATCCAAAAGACGCTTACTCTTCCGGAACGCCAGGGCTTATTCTCCTTGTACTTTTCAGTAGTTTCCTTGTTATTTTGAATTGTTTATATTTTGCTCTAAGTTTATTGAATTTGAATTTTGTCTGTGATGATGTTGACATGTTGGTATTTTCTTGTTGTTTTTAACCACGTCATACAATGGTCAACATATTTGCAGAAGCTACACTCGCCCCAGTCGCCTGCTAGGTTTTAAAAGTAAGCCCTTAGCATCCCTTACGAGTCATGGAAGGACGAAACAGATGTATGATGTAGCATCACTGATTAGTCATACAAGGACGAAACAGGTGTATGATGTAGCATCCCTGACGGGTCATGGAAGGACGAAACAGATGTATGATGTAGCATCACTGATTAGTCCTACAAGGACGAAACAGATGTATGATGTAGCATCACTGATTAGTCCTACAAGGACGAAACAGGTGTATGATGTAGCATCACTGATTAGTCCTACAAGGACGAAACATGTGTATGACGTAGCATCCCTGACGAGTCCTGGAAGGACGAAACAGCTGTATGATCCAGTTTTATTTATCATTAGACTCTCTGATATCTGATTCTATACTGTATTAAAAGATTGCTATTTACTTGTGCGTCTTTTGTACAATATTCTAGGTACAAATGATATCCTGTAATATTCCTTTTCAATTCCTATTGGAGATGGATGCTTCTTTTGATATTAGTTAGTCTAGTCTGGGAAATTGTAATTTGAACAGGGAAAGCATTGGGAAGGGTAAGACCAAATCCTTCAGTCCCGAGGATCAAGAAACATCTGAAACTAATTGTAGTGCTGACAGTAACTTTTTAGTATATTTTGAAAAAAATGTGTGCCGTGAAGAATTTAATAATCATTCTAAATTCTTAACTTGACGTACACGTTACAGTTGTACTTTGCAAAGAGTTAAAGAGTTAAGAATCACGACTTCGTAAATTTCGTGATAAATGGAGGATTATTTTGAAGGGTTCGTGATACCGGGAGCTGGAGTAGTAAGACATGAAAATAAAATTGTAGACAGGAAGCATGCAATCAAAGGTCGAACTGATTCCCAGACCGCTCCTATGTTGTATAGTGTTTTAGATACCAGATACAACCACTGTATGTGTATACTTAATAAATTATGTATAACTCTCCTGACGGAGATATATTATATTGAGGATGATTGATCAGAGTATAAAAAATCTGAGGTTCCTTTGAAGTGTAGATATTTCTGAGGTTGAAGACTGACTTTATAGAAATATATTGAAATTTATAATGTCCTTGCATATGTGTATGTTTGAATCTTTGTCTAGCTACTGGAAAAGATTGTACAAAAGACACACAAGTGAATTGCATATTTTTAATACAAATTTAGAGTTAGACACAGTAGAGGCAAACAATGAATGAAATTGCATCACACCGCCATTTCGTCCTTCTAGGACTTGTCAGTTATGCTAAGGGTCTTAATTTCAAACATAGGATTAGATTGAGAATAATCCAAAGTGATCGCAAGAAATTTCAATATATAGATGGGGACTAGCCCTGTAATTCAATAAATTTCGTATTTTTCATAAATGTCAGATAATTTCAAAACAATGCCAAATATGTGTCACTTTTTAAAGTCAATGGGTTGTGTGTGTTGTAAATCGTTATGATATAGATGTAAGGATTATTCTGACAAAGTTGCCGTATCGGCTAGACAATAAGTTGAATAGGGAGATGTAATTTGGGCTCTGTAACGATCTATCTTAGTAGAAAAATGTCTCGGAATGATTGACAATCATATCTTGTGCAAAACAAGATGTACATACTCCTGAAAGAATAACTGAGACAAGTCACGTGCAATTACATGTCTAGCCCTAGGAGACAATTTGACCTTTGTTTATTTACATAACGACCTTTGGAATCAATAATATCTGAATAAACTTGACCGCTATGTCTAGATATAGACCAAATAGTGTATCAGACCGATTGTTACTTTCCTTAAATAGAGACCTCGCAAACGGTCGATGCCTGTTTTTCATTTATAAGTGACCATTATTTGGGGGAAAATTTGGGGATAAACTATATATATATATTAGAATAACTTAAAACAACGCGTAGAATTTGTCAATAGCGCTTTCATTCCTGAATCTTCATGATGCTTAATAAATTGCTTAGATACAATGTCTGTAACGTAGCTAGGCAATTTATTAAGCATCATGAAGCGCTAATGCACAATTCGACGTGTTGTTTTAAGTTATTCTAATATATTTCACTGGACATCGAGAATTCAACTTTTGTATTTCAATATATATATATAGCATACTGAGGTACAAGTAGACATTTTCGAACAATCGGTATGTGGCAGACTAATATTTTTGTCAGACACGAAAGAAATAGGTCCGCAAAAACAATAACTTCATATTCATAAAAGCGAGGAAAAGATTTTTCTCAAAAACTTTCGATAGTTTAAGTTTAAATTATTCTTTGAACACAAAATTACATTTCTCACGAAATCGTCGTATTACCATCTTTTACAAGAGGAAGTTGAATACCGCAAATTTCTGTAAGAGCGCCAAACTATGATGGCATGAACTGCGTTTTTACGAGGTTCCTAGAGATAATGTCCCCGTCTCACTGACATTTGTCGATGAGACAACTACTAGAGATAAGACGAGTTACTGAGATGGAAATCTTTAACCAGCCAGCCAAGGTTCCTAAACTTAAATGCCAAGGACAAACGGTTCTAACACAATTGAAAATCATTACTTATAATTGTAATATTTTATGAAGACTTAAAAAAATAACATTTGAAAAAAACAAAAAATATAGTTTTTTACTGAAAAATACGCTCAAGTATAGTATTTAACACTAGAAAAAATGCGAAACTCCTCCGATGAGGCTTGTGTCGCTCAGGAGTAGTGAACCTGCGTCAACGCAGTGACTCCACACGGGGCGGTGTCGATTGACGTCCGCTCTAGAAACCAAGGTCGCGGCGGCTTCTACCGATCGACTATTCCTATCGGCCATCAACACAGAAAATTTATGTATACATATATATATGGATATAACTGGTAAGTCTATAAGCAAGCTAATTATCCGATATTAATAAATATTTCTATTTTCAGTTTGCATGTCACGTGACTTATGTTTACACGAGATAACCGGATGTACTTCTATGGAAATGCTGTTGTTGACATTTTCCTTTTTTTTATCTTATTTTTTATGATAGAGTCAAAAATGATTTACGAACTAATATCTAAACGTCAGGCAGCATATTATCTGTGTGTACATGCTGTGTTATGGGGCGAGTTGGATAGGTAATAAGCATTATCAACGCCGTTTTCCCAATATCGCCATCCATCGCGGCCTAGATTGTAGGCTGATTGAGAGTACACAGGAGGATAAACTGGATTTTCTTAGAATTTCTACAAGCTTTGCCCCGGATGATATGATTTCGGAGAGAGAAATATCGAATTTCTGGAACAATTGCTCTCTGCAATAAGTCTGGCATGCGTTATGCACTCTCATCGTCACTTGGAAGCTCCATGTTCAAGGTCACTGCGTGCTGAATTGGGTTCCTTGCTTTTGTGCGTCTCGTCCGATTCGATTGTTAAACTGTTGAAAGAGATTGTAACTAGGTTATGCGCTGACAGTATTACTTTAAAAGCAAGGATCCTTGAACTAAAGATTTCTTTCGGGATATTTATTCACATCGTAGTAAACAGTAGAGGCCATGCAAATTCTTTGTAGGTAAAGAGTGTTGGTTTATGTAACCTTAGGCGAAGATCCGAGGTACATGGTTCGACTCGGACTTGTTTGATGATGGTATTGTTCAGGAAACTGAGAAACAGACCTGTCAGTATTGTCGTCATTGTGTCCCGGAACCAGACACTTTACCGTGAGTGCTCTGCATAGCATACGACTGGCATCCCGTATGTTGTTCAATGAGGTAGCCACCAGCTACTGGAAGGTTTCACCACCTCAAAATGGCCTTGTCTGTTAACTGATCATATAACAATACAGGAGATATGCTCATATTGTATGTCCTAACAATCACAAATTTGAACATATATAAATAAAATAGAATTTTGAAAAAAAAATATATATATATATATATATGATAGCTACCTATGTAATGTAGACTTTAAATTTGCCAAAAAAGACAATCAGTATATTGTTGATAAATTTCCATTGTACTTTTTTTCATTTTTGTATACAACATTTATTGACAAACTCGTCTTATTTGAAGCCAGTAAAATGTCTTAGTTGTTTATATTAACCCTTTTGATATATATAACTTATTAAATTATATGATAAATATATAGATATAAGACTGTATGATAGTGTTTTCATGTTTTGTGATTTGTTAAGAGGATAACCAGATTTGCAAGTTTTGCTGTGTCTATATTTCTCTGTATGACGGGACACATTGTCTGTGATGTGTCTATATTTCTCTGTATGACGGGACACATTGTCTGTGATGTGTCTATATTTCTCTGTATGAAGGGACACATTGTCTGTGATGTGTCTATATTTCTCTGTATGACTGGACACATTGTCTGTGATGTGTCTATATTTCTCTGTATGACTGGACACATTGTCTGTGATGTGTCTATATTTCTCTGTATGACGGGACACATTGTCTGTGATGTGTCTATATTTCTCTGTATGACTGGACACATTGTCTGTGATGTGTCTCTATTTCTCAGTATGACGAGACACATTGTCTGTGATGTGTCTCTATTTCTCAGTATGACGAGACACATTGTCTGTGATGTGTCTCTGTTTCTCTGTATGAAGGGACACATTGTCGCAAGAAAGTTATAAATTTTTAGTGAATTTGTGTTTCACAATTTTATGCCATCAAGATAGAATCACTCTTAAATTACAACACTAACGGTATATAGTAACATATAACATGTAATTCACGCCGTAATTTCGGAGGAAGATTTATTACAACAAAAGAAAAAATTCGTACATGCAACACAAGTGAATTGATTGGCTGATTTCATTAGGTAAATACCCTTGGGGTAGTTGTGTTTTAATCAACTTTTCGAACCTTAGTGAAAAAGCTTATATTGTGAGAGCATTTGATACTGAGTATCTCGACAGAATTTGTTTTGTTTCATATGAATTCCCTGAAAGAATATTGCGTGTAATTTACACCGCGAAATAACATTGATTGTATCCAAAACCATGCCTTGTTGGAAATCCTTCCGTCCGGATTTTTTTTCAAAGAGTGGAACGCGGTATAAACATTTGATTAATTAAACTTGCTCTTGTTTCATATCAAGTCATGTCAAATCGTTGAAAATCATGTGCGTTTTATCGTCTCGGCCTGTAAAATGAAAGCGCGCAGAAATGACTCTCTGCGTTAAAGTACATGCGTGTTAAACGGCTATCGTGTTCAGATTTGGCTGTTGTACATTATTCTGGCTATGTTTATATAAATACTCGGCCAGATGTGCCCGTCCCCACGGAAAATAGCGAACAAACCGTGATTCATCGTAGTCAGTTTCGTCTGGCTTTCCGGGAGTTTTGTCGGAAGTTTTCATAAGAATATTCCCAGTACAACTTCATCTTATTTTGCAACCTCTTTGTTGCTTTTCACTTTTTAAGTTGATTGTCCTGTCGTGACAGGATGGTTTAGGTCTCCTGGGGTCTTGCATTCTGTCTGACTAGCATTGCAGTCAAAGATTCACAGGACTATTTGAGATATGCTGCGCAACTTAATGCTATTATATAAAACCGATTTTGCATTTCCGTTTCGCTATTTGAGAGGGGACAATTTTCAATCATCCGTGTAATTCAGAAAAAATTGCGTCTCATTTCTGTAGTAACTTTACAATTTATACATTATTTTTTAATCATTTTTCATAAAAAAAAATCATGCTGTAGAATTTGATGTATAGTTTTCATTACTTTTCAAAACTGAATCAATTATTTTTTGAAAAAATAATCATTCTTTGAAATTTAATTATCTTTCTTTAATCAACGTTTTTTCATTAAGTAAATGATGATCAGATTGGGTATCAGAATATTAGTGAAGACCTGAAAATGAGTATCGTAATAGTATCTGCACGAAATCAAGACCTAAAACATGAAAAACTTCATTAGGGATTTTTGAGAGAGATAGTAAATGGTAATTTCAACACTGAGTCATCATTGTCGTCAGTTAATGGTTTGTTGGTTGTACCGGTTAACCGTGATGGGGCCATGACTGTACCTAACACATGCGCACTTCCTACACGCGCACGTGTCTCTGGTTTTAAAAGGGGCGACATATTGCCTTAATACAGTTAGGAAGGCACGTGCGAGGTCTGACATTGCCGTAAATGGACATAATTGATCATTGCGGTAGGAAAATAATTTAACGACCAATCAGGGAAGCGCGATTAACGCCAGTGTCCACAATTTGTCTCTGGTTACAGCCGGGATTATCCATCGGGGATGAACAACGGACACGACAGAATTGACCGGCAAAATGTAATGAACGTTTCCTTATATGGTGAAGTAACCCTCTCTCTAGATTCAGAAAAATATTACACAGAAAATGAAACTGTGATGTGAAACTTTGATGATTTGGCAAATTACAGCTTGCTTTTGTGATATTTCATGTCGAGTATTCATGTCTCTGGTGTGAATGTCTTTTCACATTAAAACGAAGTGAAGTTTCGTGTCAATTACTTCCGACAGTATTTTCCTGGCGTAAGATTGGAAAACGGACAACGGGAAGCCTTAAAATGCATTCGATGTAAATGAGAAAATTGGGTTTCTTATCTGAAGAGTTATAGAGAACTTTGAATCACAGAAGATTTCTTCGGTTTGAATTTTAAAATTCTCTGTTGCTTTACTGGAAGGATTGGGACCAGTAACAAATAAAAGGCAAAAGAGATGTTCTGTTTTCTGTAAATGATAACATTCGGCCCACGTTAAAAAATAGATTGCACGCATGAATACTAAAACATAAAAAGTGATTTTTTTTTTTATCTTTTATGTGTTTTGAAACATAAATTGTGTCTCTCATCCCATTGAAACACAGCTTTGTAAATAAAAAAACGAAAGAAAAAGCAAACAAACAAGGGTAAAAGCTTTGTTCTTTAAGGAGGTTTTATCAACATCTTTACAAAATTGGAATCATACCCTCAAATTACCATAGAAGATACCAAATTATGACAGCGGAGAATATTAGTTCTACATGTATGCTAATAATGAGGACTGACAACAGAAGGCTTGAGACATGGGGACCTGTAGCCTGACTACGAAGGGGCTCCCCAGAGACCTGCATACAATATGTCGCATAATTGCTTTGATTGTCTCGTTTTACAAGCTTCATTATGGCTCGGCACATTGGTGTGGGAACTAGGCACCGCCAGCTAATTGTTGGTTAGAGATAAGGACATAACCAGTTTTCTCTTTCCGCTCAAAATCCCCTCGGGAAGACATATATCTCTTTATCAATATTGAACTGTTTTGTCGTGGACATGTGTACAACATGCTTTCTCCTCAAATATGTAAAGAGCAGGCATGTGTTCACTAATTACCCACAATGCACATGCACAATACACTTCCGGTAGTGCTTCGAAAAAGCACAAAGCCAAATTGTTTCCTTTTAAAAAAAAAAAACATTTAATCACTCTTTAAACTTGAAATTAAGTTGAATGTATTGTATAATTCATTATGTTTTATGTTTTTAGTTAAATGTTTTCAAATTAAGATTTATTACGGTGACAAGGAACAATAACAGTGAACCTCACAAATTTGATTGCATTGCGTGTTTACTCTTGGAAATGAGGCATACAGTATTATGTACAAAATATATTCAACATTATGATAAGGATGAAACATTTCAATAATATGTTTGTCTATTGACTAAGTATTAACTAATGAATACCGTTTCTTGATGTAGAATGACATTCGCACGATTTATTAATTCATTGATGTCAGAAGTTAGATTTAAACACAGGATGATATCATTCAGTTTAAAACAGCGCGTAGTTTGATCATAGACACCAAACTACATTAGACAGTCGGAGTTAAATAAATATACATTGTAGTTATTTACACGCTATATATATAGAGCAAAAATGATAGTGACCTCTGGAATAGCGAGGATATTTACTATGTTGTGAAATTGTATTCACTTATAGTGTTCCAAGTAACATTGACCATAACCACTGGGATATCGTGGATGCTTAGAAAACCCCTCGTAGAAACATTCTGAAAAACCATCAGTATAACTATATGTTTAACTGTAGAATACAGGAAAGACGCATAAAGACACATTCTCTTGTCTTCTTTCGACTTCCTCTCATAATACAACATAATGCATTGTTCTTGTCGTCGTCGTTTTTTGGTCTTGTTTTTGTTTTATTAATAAACCTGTGCATGTTTAACGTTAACGGGAACCCAGAAAATATGAAATAAATGTCCGGGATTTCCTAGTGTAATTTTCCGGCACGCACCCTGGTGACATACTTTAAAGTTACGCGGAAAAAGTCAAATCAATGCAGATGGAAGTACATAGATGTGTCAAAACAAAACCATAGTTGACATCAAAGATTTGTAATGATGAATACAAATATGGATTAATGGTCCCCGGCATTCTCTTTAGGCTTTACCTTATTAACACTGGGACGTACGGGGTTGTTTAGGAGGACACGAACACTGAATTACTCCCTTAGAATACACTGTTTTATTCTCTGGAAATTGACATATTAGGACATTCAAACTAATTATTTGTTGTTTACATAACTCTTATCCTTTTTATCTCTAATTATAGCTTTCGGCTGGTGTATTTGAAGATTTTTGATAACTGTGATCTAAGAGTAAGGACAAAATTGCCAATCATTTCGGCATTTTTATCGCTGTTTAATAGCAAAACGTACCGTCCTCTGTAGCAAAACCAAATAACAAGAAATTGGTGCTGTTTGGCCTGAAGTCGGAACTAGAGAAAGGAAAACACGAAACACACATTTCTTTTATACCTGTTATCAACAATCGTCAGTGTTTCTTATCATCAGACTTAACCCTAGTATAGTCATTACTCGGTTTATTTCTGTCAATAGTTCATCCCGTCGGGTTCATGGAAAAGCTTGAAGGGCATTGGATTGCTTCAGTAAACTAGCATCTCGAGTACTCTTGAATCTAAGCAGATTGCATGTACATTATCGATTTGAGCGTTAAGAAGAGGGCGATTAGTTTTGTATATAGGCTACAATTTTGCTTGTCAAAACGATCTGGCAATTATACATACAGTCACGACATTTGTTCGGAATGGCCTGAAGGCCTATAGCGATTTTATAGAAACAGATGGTGGTAGAGAGACCACAACCATTACTTGTAATTACATGGTTCAGAGCCTCGTAATTAGAAATAGCCCTTAAAATGCTGTATTTTATAGCCAGAGAGCGACATTATGTACATCTATATACATGTATCGTAACAGTTTGGTCTATATCACACTAGCACTTAAACATAAAAGAATACTTGATTGAAATGTCACAGATTGCTGATTTTGAGGTTGCTAATGAGATTTTTTTGCAAGTGCAGTTCTGTAATAATGGTTTTTGTAATTGTCTTTGCTGCTAAATGACCAAAATTGATGTTCCCTCCTTTACTCATCAAATTATTACCTGCCTCAAACACCCGATATTGGTGAATAATATATGGTTAACTGATCAGATGGTTAGAGTGAAGATCCGAGGTGCATGGTTCGACACCCCGTACCCATGTTTTTTGTTTTTTGTTTTTTTGTTATTTTGTTTTGTTTTTTCCCCGTTTCTCAGAAAGCTGAAAAATTGGTCTGTCTGTACTGTCACTTTAACCTAATTACTCTTGATAACATGCGACACGCCTCGCGAATTTTGTCCGATGAGATAGTCGCCGGTTTCTACAAGGAGACCCCACTTAAAAGTGACAGTGTCTGTTTACGGGGCGACAACTCTAACAAATAAAGCTGTTTCTCAACATTACGTGTACGATCCGTTTGTCATAGAATAGATATATGATCGGGTTTTATTCGACAAGTCCAATTGGCATAATTTATTGGCCAATAGACACTCGTTGTCGATTAAAAATGTAGAGTTTAAACTCTACCATTCCACTTTTCTTCCTTCTTGGACTCGTCAGTATTGCTAGGCGCCTAATGTATTGAAACGTAGGAGGCAACATTAAAATATAAGGGGATGTCATGAATAAAATGAGTACTCTATTATTATTATATGTTTCAGGTTTTGGAATTCGTAGCTTTGACATCCCCTCCGGGAGCCCCTCGCAAGAAAATTGAAAATGCTGTCATCTGGTTGATCCTGATAGAGTCACTTTGTCTCCCTCACCTCCTGTGGATCGTCAGCACGCGCTATCGACATGCGTTTGTCTATATATGGCGTGTGCGCGTGTTGCGGAGGCCCGCTGAGGAAGAAGAGGGTACGATGTTATATTTGACTGCGTGAATAAAAAACATACATTGTCAATATTGTGACACTTACATATAAAGACAAGGACAATAGAAATGATATATATTGATATCTATTTCTAAATTTTGCCATTTCTAGGAATGCCATACCTAGGTATTTTTATACGGACTTTCCATATATATGATAACATTTTAATTTGTATGTGTAATATTGTCCAAACAATCTCATAACAATAAGATACATGAAGAAGATATCACAGACTTAAACATCCATCTATATCTTGGTCCGTGAAGTTATTAAGTGTTAAAAGTCTCCGAGATAGTGTTTAGAAACCCGTCATCCTTATTACACAAGGCTGTTCATAACACACATACGTCTCTGATTTCATCAAACATGAAAATAGATATTTAGATACAAAAATGAATAAATGTAATAAATAAATCAATAAATAAGAATCGATAAACAAGATAAATAAACAAATGAATAAAAATCAATAAATCAGATAAATAAATAAATTAATAAAAATCGATAAACGAGATAAATAAACAAGTAAAAATAGATAATAAATAAATAAATAAATAAATAGATAAACGAACAAATAAATGAGAAAACACGTAAAAGATGAGTCATCATTATTTTGATTTATATAGAACCGTATAAGTTTTATATAACCTCGTTGTTTCAGACAAGAGATTCAAATCAATACCATTAGGAACCCGTTGCCAACTAATTTACATACAATAGCCTACTGGTACAATCTTACGTACAAGAAAACTTGTCTGATGGTGTTGGATATAACACCATGAAACATAACCACCACACGCTTTAGGCCAATAAATATTAAATGTATAAGTGAGATTCTTGGATGGTTTCCATGGTAACGTGACGTAGATTTGAGAAAATCTAATACATGTATATGTATTGTTTCCTAACCATGGGCTTTTCTTTGAAACTTTTTATGCTGTATCAATGGTAACTTTACACAAATCTTACACGGTATCCATTGTATACTGCATCCATGGTCACGTGACACACACCTGGGAAAACCTTACATTGTACCCATGGTGGCATTGTATTTGTTTAATAAATTTCATTCATGGTAACGTGACATACGCCTTGGAAATTTTTTTGACGTTTGAAAACATGGGTGTCATTTGTTGGAGAAAATTTATACTGTATTCATGTCAACGAGACATATATAATGAAACAAATTCTCCGTATCCATGGTAACATGACGCATATTTTAGAAAATCCTATACTGTATCTATGGAAACATGGCATTCGTTATAGAAATTCTTTACACTGTATTCATGGTAACGTGGCAATGTTATCGACAATTTTGCACAGTATTTTATACATGTTCTTTTATAGTAACGTAATGCATTTTTTCAGAAAATAATTTACAGTATCCATGGTAACGTGTGATGTGTTATAGAAAATGTTACATTTGATATTTTTCCATGTTTTCAGATCCTTCCACATGTACTCTGAAGTCATACCTCCGCACAGCACAACAGTTGAACGGGACCAGTACTCGAAGCGCTCCCTCTGGTTCGTTACCACGGCAACAACCGGAAGAGATTTTAGATGGATACCCTCATAAGAACAGACAGCTCCCTTTGACGGATATTAGTACAATTGCCCGACAGCAGAACCAGCGGTATCGGCAACGACCAGAAAATATGCCGGATGCACAATCCAGCGCATACGCAGCTACATCGGGTCCTTTGCACCAACAAAGGGGAACTTATTCCCAAACCTTGCCCCCAGTACAACGTACATCTTCGGCAGCTTCATCGCGATCATCCCCGAGTCAAAAGCAAACTGTGTCGTCAGATCATGCGAATCACGAGACTCCCGTATCGTATCTTGATACCACCATAGACGGCAGTCTAACGCGTTCCGCTTCAAATTCTCGTCACGACTGGAAAGAGCAAATGCGCAAAAAGCATTTACCGTCAATCTTTGTCAACGAGGCGTTTGACAGTGGTGAGGCACATAGAGCGCGGATTACACGTCAGTCGGTTACACACACGCATGCGCGCGAGGACAGTAGTAGTCTACATTATTATCTCTCGGGTGATTACCATCCCGATAACCTCAATACGGATAGTCTGCCTAGAAAGCGACATCTGTTGGAGGAACGCAGCGAAAGTGAGGGCGCTAGTGGGCAATATGACGAAGGGGACATAGAAATGATTCTTGATCAGAATCATTCAGCTCGAACAAGCGTTGAAGTACACAACTCACGGCCGCATTTGGCAAGTTTCAAAGCTATTCAATCCAACAAGCATTCAAGGTCGTCGAGTTTAGCACGTGATAGTGATGGCGACAATCTCTCAACTTGTAACTTACCCGACGTCATATCGAACGGTTTGAAGTCAACTGATAATTCGGACCACGAAATTGACGTAAATCCGAACCCTTACTTACGGCATGTTCGTTCATCAAGTCATGCTTCTAGTCACGTGCATTCAGAGCGCAGTGAATCGCGTGCATCATTTGATGACGTAGATGTGAGCGATCTTCTAGGGGACTCCAGTCAGACGGTAGGTGTACACGCTTGTAGGACAGACGGTGACGGAAATGCAAGAACAGATCTCTACAAAGCGGAAGAACTCGCGTTAGACTTGTCTTATTCCGAGCCATCGCATTTAGAAATTCACGACTGTCTGGTGGGAGTTACCTCCCCTCATTTTGATATTAAAACATATAAAAGTGTAGACTCGGAAAAAGCTAAATACGATGAAAGTATTTTGTGTAGAAAACTGTCCGGTAGCTCTTCGCTTGCCTCAAGTTACTTTTCTCGTGAAAATAAGGATACTCCAATATTTGAACATTCCGGACATTTAGCCTCGCCATATAGAAATAAATCAGATGCCCGAATTTCACACGTATATATGGCGGAGTGTAATGACAGCCGAAACGTGGAAAGCCCGCGGAGTGATACATCGACACCATTATCATTTGTCTTTGACCCGGAGATTGACCGAGGTTTCGAGGAAGCGCTTTCTGTAGGGTGTCCAGGCACTCCATCAGTATGTGGCACGATTCCCGGGTTCGACTCCGTGACAGAAGGCTCTGAAGACGGATCCAGTGTGTTTCCGGTAGAATCCAACGTTTCTCTTGAAGAAGATCCTTTCAGAACTCACGCTGTTGTACCGAAACATTTTTCAGACACTCGTAGCACCGGAAGTAGTGAGAATCCGTTCGACAGCCTGCCATCATTAAGGAATGGAGTATCATACCCTAATAAATATGCGGAACTAACGAACAAAGCCAACTGTAGCCCTGTTTCCGATATAATGGTAAATTCAACATCCGAAACGGATCATGGTGATTCCGGTTTTAACTCTGGACTTGAAAGCTCTCTTCTGGTTCACCAGGGTTCCAGCTTCGGTTTACCGACAGGCCCTCGTGATGTAATACAAACTCGACAGAGTTCTTCCCCTTGGCCTGAAGACGTGTCTGTCTGGCCAGATGAGGAACCAATAAACATTCCACACCGTTTTGAAAATGACTTTTCTGAAAATGTATTGCATGATGTCACTTCCGTTTCAAATACACGTGACACGGAAGCTGTGTATTTCTAACACGGGAAATCGTATCAATCAGAGGCGATACCAAAGTTCCGTCTTAAAATTTAGAGGGTATGATTTAATCCCTCAATATTACAGGTGGCCTTGTAGTGATGTTATATACAAAACATATGTTGTAGAACGTGAGTGCAACAAGCGATACATTAATGTACGTTTGGTCATGGGTCATCAGTGATTTCAAAAGTAAAACACGCGACTATGCTCGGCTAATTCCGGTAGTACGGAATCGACCGAATTGTAAAAGTTAACAGTCAGAGAATGCAGCGGTTATTTTCTGGCTAAGAGTTACTCCGATTTGTAAATTTGATATTGGTCATGGATTGACATTGGTTAATTGTTGGATTGGCAGCGATTTGTTATTTATCATCTTATTTATTTGTTTATTTATTTATTTTGTTTCATATGTATCTGCAAATGTTTTATGCCTTGCAGATATTTTCATAGTGAATGACATAACGGATTATAATGTCATATAATTCCCTTCACCTCAGTACAGAACACGCAGACGGGAGACAGAATAACAAAACGGATGTACTGTTGTTTCCGGATGGAACATTTCAACATGGCGTCTAAACTTTCGGGTAATTGTGTAATAGATTTCTTCGATGTTTTAGGATTTTTCGTTTTTTTTTTTTTGTTTTTTTTTTAAAATTTTTCTTGACCGAACAGCGAGTCAACGCATAGGGCAGACTAGTATTTTAAAATCAAACACTTGGAACTGGACATCAACCGAAATTCAAACATGTGTTTTGTGTATATGAAGATATTTGATGTATTTAAGATTGTACACACTATGCTCTATGCATGTTCAATACTGTGGTGTTCATATCGACCATTTCCTGTTTATATCTATGCGATAATTAAGCTAATATGAAAATATGTGTGAACGGAGAGAACAATTAATAGTTTTGTCATTATGTTTGAATTTCCATTCTAATGTCCCCTCCGTTGTAAAGCACTCTCAGTTTTGAACAAACTTTTTTCTCTAAATATAAGACGCAAAACACACTTAGATAGATATTATTATTAAGGTTCGGCTGTTAGCATGGTACATGTCAGTACAGTGCAAGAAAACGATCATGTAGTTAAAAAAATGGGAATTCCGGATTCCTACCTGATTCAAATTCTCAGTTACGATCAATATCTTGGATTAATACTACATAAATTTCGAAGTTCGACTTACCGTTCAACTATTCACTATTCTGTCAGGAAATTTCTGCAGGTGAAAATTACTCAGTAACACTTAGGAGCTAGAAGGAGTTGGTGACAGAAAGTCGGTACAACCGTACAGCGTGCTTCGACGCCGCCATCTTGATACATTATGTCCTCTCCGAATCTCGTACACGACAGTGATATAAACCGTGACGAGGCAGTAAACTATCACATCGACTTTATTTTTTGCACTGATGCAGTGAATTTAATTTTACATAAACAGAAACTGGCACTTAACAGTGAGCTTTTTTAATTTTAAAAAATGTATTCAAGCGATAAATGAGTGTAATTTTTCAACTTGAGACTTTGTTGTGTAAAAGGTATTAATGAAGATATGTATTACGATATTAAAGTTCACACAAACGCAACACACAGCAAAAACGTAAAACAGTACAGTCTTTGTACAGATTATGAAATCAGTATTTATTTGCCGACTACTGCGATGTTCTTTTCCTTGAACTCCAATGCATTTGAATTTCCAATCATTTACGAAATAAAGGCACTTTACTTATGCCCGTGGTAATTGCCGTGCACAACGGATATTTGTGTGAAAACACCACCTTAACGTTCAACAATACGATTAGGGGTTTGTGAAATATATAAAACGTTAAGAAAATCCACAATTTTAGTAAGCATTTATACTTCACTTGACTGTATATCCTGGAGATTTTCGTAATTGATTTCATATAACTTCTACATCGCGCTTTACAACAGGTACGTTTAAGACGTGTGCCAGGTTATAGATTACGTATGCAGATATACCATTATTGACCTAAATTAGTTACGTACAGAACGCTGGAATTTCAGTTCAGAGTTATGTTTGCTGTTTGTCTCTTAAGTATATGTAAAATAGATATCTGGTTTCTTGTTGTAGAGTTACAAATCCAAACGGAAAAGAAAGAGATTTTAGAAACTTGTTAACGATGTTGAAGAATCTTTGTGAACATTATTATTGTAAATATTACAAAGGAAATCTGACTTGCCATTTATTGTAATGTTAAAACTTCAAAATATTTAAAAAATACTTATAAATGACAATGATATTAATATCATACGGGATTGTCAAGTTGTCTTTGTTGTATCTATTTCTTTTCTGTAATTTTTCCTGCTTTCAAATTTTCTCGATGTGACACTTTATAAGTTTTAATTTGTATTTTGTTTTCTTGTACACTTTCTGAGTTGTCGTTGTAGTGTTTGAACTGTATAATTTAGCCTACACTGTATTTGTACTGTATCACAATAACGCTTTTTTTTTATTTTCCATGCAATGTTCGACATGAAAAATTACGGAGAGTTAACAAGATTGCCAAAGATACGCAATAATTTCGTACACAAGATGTGCTATATTGCACTGCGTATCATTTTTTTTCTAATCACTCAGCATTATCACTTTGCCAAAGATTGTGTGATATTCAGAACAAATACCAACATTCATTGTCGAATGAAACACTTTTACGTTCAAACACGATTCAAGATTTTTTATTCTAAATTCCAAATAATCAAAATCTTAAAATTAGCAAACTGTGTCATGTATCTCAGTGAATTTTATTTTCCGTTACTTGGCGAACACATCAATTGCATACAATCCGGAAAAATCCGTTTTGATTTGAGTTGGACCTCACAATATGATTGGTTCCGGTTGCAAATAGAATATCACGGAAATACCCGAAGAGTTTTTCATGGTGGCACTTTATAAATGTTTATACAATATCACGGAAATAGCCGAACAGTTTCCATGGTAACAGTCCGTAAATATCTATACAATATCACGGAAAGACCCTAGCATCTTCCTTGATAATATTTTGTAAAACGTTACCTACGGATGGTACATCAGGAATATTAGTATATATTTTAATGTACATGCATATCATTGTCTGTCTCATCGTCTGATAATTGCCGTTTTGCAACATCCGACGTCTGAATTTTTTTATTTTAAATCAACTTTATCACTACTGGAAAATAATTAGATCTAGTCATTGCGCCCGGTGTTTTTTCACTGGTACTTTTTCCTATGAAAACCGTCTCAGTTATGACGAAATGGGGGACTTTTAATATTGTCTTCTTCTCCGTGAAAATATATAAATTTCACGAGTGTGGTTAATATTTTCTGTCACGAGTGTCCGTATCATTCTGAACGGTAATACAGATATTAAGACGATAAACCACTCTAACCATCATCATTCATTATCATTATAACACACTGTATTGTGGTTTGAAATTTTACTCACGTGATTGATAGAAATTTACTGGAAAGTTTTGACTGTTTGTCAAAAAGAAATTACATTCGGATGTCATGTATATTTTTCCCCAAATTTCAGATTTTAATATTAATTTGTTTTCTTTCATTCTTTCTTATTCCATTAATCGAATGCAACAAACATAATAGTGCAAAGGAACTAGAAATAACTATCTTACATGTTTATGTAAATCTGTTTCCTCATATTACACAGATAATAATGTATTCAGAAATTCAAGCGGACAGTACTTCGTCATTTATACTTACTTAATTACAGATGCCTATTAGAAATATCAGTTGTTTTAAACCTTCATAGAGTCTGTAGATATATTTGATAATTAAGGTTTTGTCGAATCATGAAAGAATGTGTGTGTTGTCGTATTGTTATTCAGTAATGGGAAGTCTATTAGGTTTTTTTAACCAGTTTTCCATCTGCCCAATAAAAAAAATTCCCGAAATGTTTAACGGTAACAGTCACTCGACGAATGTGATATTATACCAGGCCTAAATTATGACAAGTAGCTAATTCATTCATGTTTTTAAGAGATTCCGATGATGATGCAGAAAGTTATACTTACGTTACCTTCATTCAACAATGGATTCCATGTATTACGTACTTAACTCGTGTCCAGTGATATATTGTTTTAATGTAACAAGCAAATCAAAATAAATTGATCGAATCAATAAATGCATGGCTGTTTGTTTGTTTTGTTTGATTGTGTGTGTTTTTTTTTCTTCCAAAAATAAACAGGATATTTACACAGAATACAGAGATGTTTTTTCTTCCTTTTTAGAAATGAAAAAAATCGAATTCGGCGACACCAGTATCGTATATTTCCTGAAATAGTTAGGACAAAACTTATCAAATTCTTCTCGAAGAAAGGCCTTTTGTTATTATCATGTACCTTATGTTGTATACATGAGTATACATGAGATGTAATACGGAGTTTGATAACATCCATACTACGCAAGGAACGAGTGAAAGATTCTAATCATGTATTTTTTCAAATAATCGTTGAAAACGAATTGTGCGAAGAGACAAAGATTTCGTCGCGGATGGTGCGTTTTTCATTACAACAGATAATCAGGTGACATCATCGAATCATGGCATATTTATGGCGTCACAAAAGTGTTATCATACAAATATCGTTTTTTAATGACATGGGCGTTAGCCATTCTATATACAACAGGGCCAGTAAGGTGATCAAAGCAATGTTTACAAACCCTCACTTCCTACCCTCACACACACACATCCAACCACCACCACCACACACACACACACACACACACAAATCCACCACACACACACACACACGCACACACACACACACCACCACCACCACCACCACCACACACACACACACAAATCCTCCCTTCCGTCATCCTGCATCCTGCCTAAGACAAGGGACTTTAGTACACATGTACTAAAACTAATATTGGTAAATATATTTAAACATAATACCATCATGTAACAGAGCCTAATTGTTATCACCAGTGAGGAGATAGGTAAACAGTATGTGTCACTAATGTGTAGGGAGGGGTGTGTTATTGTTGTCATAGTGAAACCCCAACACAATCGACGAGATCAGACAACAAACACAGACGATATAAACATCGCCTTGTTTGTATATCAATCATAGATGGAGGGGAGATAATCGCCTCGTTAGATCACCACACAAAGCATTGTAATATTAATCTTAGCTGGTACGTTACAATGATAAAATATACACTTTATTTCATCGCAAGTTCTATGTTCATGGATATTGCTAATAATATGCTTTAAGGTTTTATATCGTAACATGACCATAAAGATTTTTTTTATTTGATTCAGTGTTTTCTAGAAGCATTTTTATTTTTCAAAATAAGCTAACCAATCGTTTTAAAATCAGTGTTTGTACCCGTGACGGGAAGGTTAGGGGTGACGTACACTAAGTATCCCTAAAGATTATCCACACTACCTGTGATGATTCCGCCAGGTGTGTGATTAGTGAGGAGACGAAACCAACATCGCTGATTATCGTACCTGTCAGAATTCCACTAGAAATATGACACACCTGTATATTGCATTTGTGGCAGGTAAGTCATTTACATATTGGTACTATTCGGTTACGGAGTTCTGACGTGTTATACGGAGTCAAACATCAACACAGCTGATATTCAAAAGTTTCAACGGTGCAGCTTTATTGAAGGTAAGAGTTTCAACTAATTTCATATGCAACTTTTCCCCAATAAGTTTCATTGTTATGCAAGTGAGTGATAGCTCGGCGTCTTATTCCAAGCCCGTGGTGATAACAGGAAAAATATTCATTACACAAATATTTTTGTAAACAAAGACGCTAATATCTTATTTCAGTTTTAAGTTTGCTTAGAGTCTTCGTAATATGTATACTTTCCTTCTCTTTCAATCATTAGTTGTGATCTAACAGTGACCAAAATATTATATATATTTGTACATTAAATGCTGTGTAGTCATCTATTAAATATTTTTTTATGTCAGAAAAATAGCAAAGAGACTCCTTTTACCCTTTTAGGAATGTATCGAATTATGTTGCATTTCTTATAGTGACTGTAATTTCAACAAAATTCTTAAGGCTAAATTCTTAAATATGGAATTAACATACAGACGGACTAACGGCCTTAAAATAGTGGTGAAGAGACTTGTCAGAGCGTCAGAAAACGCCTTAACTGGCGGAAAAGTAAATCGGTGGTAGATACTGCTGATGGTGTGACGTAACAAGCCACATTTCAATTCAGTCGAATATTGATTGGTACGATTCAGAATATACACATGTATTTAACGCTGTTCTAAAATTATCAGCGATATAAAAATGACGAAATTTATTTAATAATGACCCTAGCGCACCTCCCCGTCTAGAGTTTTGACTAATTTTTAGATCACTTTGGATTTTCTCAGTCGCCTTCACGGCTTCCAAATCTAGGATTTTCATGCCGTTAGCCTCTCTCCGATCTTGATTTTTCTACGAAAATTTTAATAGAACATTTTAGAGTTAAATGGGAAAAAACTGCGAAAAAACGTAATAAACACCTGATGGTTACTTAACGCTGTTCAGTTTGCCTTTCCCCCCAATATTTTACTTTTGTGTACCCTCCCCCCCCCCCTCCTTTTTTATCTATTCGATTTTTTTCGCCAAGTGTTTTTCATATGTATACAAATAATGTTTTCTATCTTATATTAAGTTTGACAAAATATATATGCAAAATACAAGGCGACATGTTTAAATACAATTATTACGCAGAGATAGAGAGAAAGAGAGAGAGTTTTTTTCATCGAGAAACGAAAAGAAAAACTGACAAATCAGAAAATCGTTCACATTACGAAAAATGAAATGGTTAAATAACATGAGATCGGTCCTGATATATATATATATGTAACGACACTGTGTAAAGGAATTTCCCCACACCTTTTCTAACCGAGCGACCATGCTGTTCAAAATGGCGAGATTCACCAGCTGTTATTCAGACCACCTTTTCAAATGATGTGTTTTGATATTCTAAGGACGTAAATCTAAGTAACACAATTCATTATTATACCATGTATCTAATTGAAAAATAACATAAAAACAAACTTTGACACGCATCTTTAAAGTAATCTCACAGCCATTTTATTAAAAAGAATTAATGATTTGGGTAAAAAATATACCCAAAACGAAGTCTTTCTCGACACGATTTCACGTGTTGGGTCAATTTGATATCTCCCAAAAATCCAAAACCTCGAGTAACCAGACATCACTTGTGGATTCTCCATCTGAAAAGACAAACAATGATTGACTATTGTTATACAAAAAAATCAAATAAATGAGCACAAACATGTTCTCTCTGAAGAACGGAAAATATCAAAAATTTGAAAGTAGCTGGAGTTCACCTGCTACCTTGGTAAAAATAGAAAGGCAATACCGTATGTGTTTGTATTGATTACAGAAATCTCACTGAAGTTAGTGTCAATGATAGTCGCCCTATTCCTAGAATAGATCGGGCTTTAGGTGTCCTAGGTGGATCTTCACGTCTTTCAACAGGTGAAAGAAAATCATGCAGATTTAGAAAACACAACATTTAGTGTGCCTGGAATGCGATTATGGTGATTCATTATTATGCCTTTTGGTTTATGCCATTCGCATTTCGATTTGGTGATCTTATATACATACCTGTGGTTTCCTTGAGACCATGTACTATTCATTCTGATCTCCCAGAGCTTCCCTCTGTCAGATGGTATGGCGATAAGCTTGACAGTCATGGGACCGAGAATGGTACAATGTGATGAAAATCGACACATATCACACTTGCTACATGAAATAGGATTGCGGTGTTAAATGCAGAGAAAAATACAACACGGATGGATGACCACAAAAATTGTCATATACAATGAACATAAAATATTATGCCCTGGCTAATAATAACTCAAAACTCAGGCAAAAAAATGTATCAAAAATAAGACAAAAAAAAAAAAAAAAACGCCAAAGATAAAGACAAGAAAAATCCCCAACCGAGGAACACGAATTAGTCTTTGATAAAAAAAACTTGATATGGACATATGGATCCAATCCACTTTGCACTACTGCATATTTGTAAGTATTTTCTTAATAAACTTCCTCGAGTTTGAGAAACGTATACTTTCTGGGCTGGGAACGTAGATGATGTAAAAAAAAAAGGAATTTACAGACATCTTAAAGAGTCAACTAATTTATGGGTCTCCTAACAGTAACAGTTATCTTTGAGTAACTATTAAAAAAGCAGTAACATAATAGATATTTGATCCAGAAACAAGTAAAACAGAATGACAACAAAAATAAAAATGGTCTGACCCTTCAGGTAAGAATGTACGTTGTGATGAAAGATGGAGCAAGTCTTTGACGAAGTCGGAGAAAAAATCCGGAATTCATAATATTTTGAGCGGCGGTGTAAGCGATAGCACCAGTCGTGACGTGTATCACAGTATTCTGAAATTAAAGAGCCGAATAGAGAGACAAAATACAGAAAATATAAATGTCTTACTATTTTGCTCTCTTGTTCACAAAGATTATCATAATCTCTTCCGGTATTGAAAAAAGGATTTGTAAAGTAAAAAACGTTGATTATGTTCTAAATTGTCTTATTCATATATTCTGTAACGTTAGTTATTCTTAATTCTTATGACTTTTTCGGGCGGGTTTGGTTTATTTATTTATTTATTTATTTATTTATTTATTTATTTATTTATTTATTTATTTGTGTTTATAAATCATGATCTTACCTATTTTAATTTTCAAACATACCATAAGAGAATCCCATACAACCGTCTCCAAAACCGGACATACAGGACGGGGGATATTCACGTAGAGGAGGTAACTCACCACTGTCTCACCAAAGGTAGGCTCGCGATCCACACTTGAAATTAAGCAAGAATATTCATTAAGATTTTTGTAAAACGCGTTAATCTAATTTAATCCTAGTATTTATGAATATGAAAATAAAACATAAAAAAGCGTTTTGTGCTATTCTTGGTTTCTAAAACACATGTTTCATTCAATAAAAATACTTACCACATCCAATATTCGCTTAAGTTCCAAACAAGCTTGATGAGGAAGAGACAAATGAGGTACAGGGGAGTCACGTTGTTATAGATTTTGAACATTGCAGCTGGTAGTCAAAATATAACAGAGACGATGGAGGTAGCGTTCGCTCACATTGCTAGGCGCCCAGCAATTAACCAAACATTAATCGTGACGTCACAATGTAAATGTCGTAACAATGAAGTGTGCGTCATAGTAACAAACATGTGATCGGCAATAGATGTAACTGGTAAGATAAAAAATATCTCGTGTACAGGTTGCAATTAAATTTTTATATATGTAACAACAAAGAAAGAGTAAATATGACATTACGAAAGAAATCCTATGACAATTTTCTGACAAAAACCACGTTTCATGTTCAGGACAACTTTTTAGTTAAGAAGCTATTTTTCTGATAGAAAACAAGTTTTTCATTATCAATGAATTAACAAATAGAAAACTAAAAGCTGGTGTACCACAAGGTTTAGTTGTCAGGTCATTATTTTTAAAGTTTGAATTAAGTTTAGTCAAAAGATTGGTCTCATTATTAAGTGATGCCCTTAATTTGCTTTTTCCCGTTGATTTACCTTCGACAGCACGTCTATCAAAATTACAAACCATCGAAAACATTCAGGTGTTATTATTTTGAATATATTGATAGAAGAATAACAAAAGTGTAAAATATGACATATATATGTTTGTCCATTTCATGAATATATAGAGAAATACGTATACAGATTCCCTAACATCAAACACAATAACAAGATTCACGTATAGTTACAATGTATCTGATCAGAGAGATACATTACAGTGACAATAAGGCGAGTCAGTGATATCAAAATTGTGATAGGAAGGAGTAATGAAAACGACATGTACTCTCAACTTAAAAAAGGAATGAAAACTGATTTTATTTTTACTACTTTTTTTTCTTTTCTGTTCACCAGAATGGATCGCCCTGACCAGGAAAACCAAGAACATCTGTACTGCTCTATAAAGTCTGTCTACTCCGAAAGCGGAACCGGAAGTGATGACAAATTCGCAAGAATACACGAATGTCCAAAAAGTCCGTCTTCTCTGTCTCCTCCGTCAGAAAACTCCAAAAACCACGATGTAAACATACATGTCCTAAACAGGAGTATCCGAGCATTAAACATTTCCCATGGTAGACATCTGGCACAGGAATTTTACCAGAATACGTCATTTCCGGATATGGTTCCTAGACACTTGAATTGTGTTTGTTGTAATCGTGAGCGGAAGTGGGTATGTTGGAGGATGGAAATCAACAAAAAGATGGCAGATATTGTTCTGAACGGTACTCATCACAGTGGGGGTTTAAGAACGTGGGAAATGGTTGAACATCGCCGAGGACTCCCCAATCCCGCGAACACGGGAGACTTCGATGCACAAGGTGACGGTAACTTTCTTCCTTCACATCATTTCTTGTTGTTCGGAATCCCGCGTGCGCGACTTCACGACCGTTTACGTCACTAGAAGTTATATGAAACGTATTCAATTTTGCAAACCAAATTTATAGACATGCGCTTCAAACTGGTATCCTCCTCGCTTGTGTTTCTACGCATGACCGGAAATTGAAATGACACTTTTTAAACTGCACTTACGGAGCACAAGTTTGGCGGAGGCGATATTCAATGTACGTATGATACATCCAGTACATGTATGACAGATGTCTGAATGTCAAGGATATAAGATTGTGTGAAAAATGGGAGTATTTAATGTGTGTAATAAAAGCATGTATGGATATTGGCGTTAGATATTTTTTTGAAAATTGTTTTAGAGTAAAATCATAGCTTACGTATAAAAGATATAAAAGAATTATGGATTAATATAAGTACAAGGATAACCAGAATTCGATTAAGAGTAAATGTATCTACATTTGTTTAGTTTTATCAGAATATGAACGCCACTCATAACCTTTATTAATACTTTCACGAGTTACATAATGTATTCTAAAACTCGACGTCTGTTTTTCAAACATTGCAGCTTAAGTCAGGTAAAGTTGCTTAGTCTGATAAGTCAGAGTTACTTCCCTTTGTTTCATTAATCTCCACAATGAATGGAACTGATTAGAAATAACAAAAACTGTTTATACTTCATTGAAAAGGTTAATACGAAGGAATTTGTTATATTGTTCATTAATTTCATAAGGAATTGAGTAGCTCTTCACGGACTTAGATATAGAAACGGGCCTCCTTAATTCAGTCCCCTCCCTTCTAGATCCACCACTAACAAAATAATTATCGCTAGTTCCTTCCTGTATGGAATCAATAAAGTTATCTTAAGATATTCGTTATCTGTTTGACCCCGACAACATCATTGTTATGCTATAGTAGACATTGAATGTTAAACAAAGGAAGGATTAATGATATTCATGTTATTTTCGCAGTTCGCGTATTGTAAGAGAATGTATCAAAGAGAAGATAGGGGGATGGTGTGGTGTTCTCCATACCCCAACAGCGGTATTTCAGTATTTCCCTCCACCTGCCGTACAAAAAAAAAAAAAAATAATAATAATTTTTTTTTTAAATGTCCAGCGGTAATGGGATAGGAAAACTTATTCCAACGAAAAGAAAAAACACAAAGAATTTTTCAGGAATTGAAATAGTTCGTCAGTTCTGTGGCTTGTATTGGAAAGAGCATTGAGTTGCACGATTATGGTAGTCGTCTTTAAACAGAATACGCAAAATCTGGAAGGCTGGAGTTAGCTCCCTTGCGTAATTACTTGCACGATTAGGAAGTGGAAAAACTTAGTTCTATCGGGCTATGAATAATACAAAACAGATTCAATATAATGGTCGAAATTAAATTTGGAATGATTTCTCAAAGAATTTAAATGAGCATACAATTTCTTATATCCTTAAACCCTTAAATCTCAAAAATCGTTATCCTTCGCTTGATTTCGTAGCACCACCCAGAGACGTATATATGTGATATATACGTCTCTGCACCACCCAATAGAAATGTCATATCAGGGAACATTAACAGTGGTACTATGTACCTGTCCATATATCTTGAAATTATTTATTTTACATGAGGATTTTGTACCCTTAATATTTAGTTCCTTATACTTAAATACTTTTTATGTTCTGTCTAATAAAGTGTCAACTGAACATTGAGTATTGACAATTAATACAGGGACAGTTTGCAAACATTGCCAACATTCTCTGAAAAATACATAAAGAGCCATTTGATCCCTTGTCGTAGTCATATTTTATGTCAAAATCTGATTAAAAACAACACTTTGCTCCCAATTTTGTTTTAACATGAGATACATCCCCCTCCTAATTATTCCTTTTTAATTTTTGATAACTGAGATAGAATCTGATATCTTTTCTAAATCAAATGCAGTTTACTCATATATATTCCTGAAGAAGTCGGTTACAGGTTTTAACAAATTTGACCTGATTATGTATCAGTACATAAGATGTTTCAAATTCAACAAGCATGGTACAAACCCAATATTTCTGTACAGTGTACATAATTTATTGAATAGACTGGTTAAACATAGAATTTAATATGTTAACTTTGAAATGGGTAAGTTTTCAACATCTAAATTTTATACATAAATATATATCTGAATAAAAAACAACTAGAAAATGAAAGACATTAATATCCCTGCTCCCCATACCTCTGATCTTTTAACATTGACAAATAACCATCTTCATACATTTGAAGGCAGAACATTATGTTATGATATAGGGAAAACTATGGAGGTCTGTGTGTTAGTAACAAGCAACAAAGACTCATAATAAAAAGATTATTTGAATCATTAATTTAAGAATTACTTGATCACTTGAGTATACAAAAACATGTATAATGACAGTCATGGATTCGATGTGGAGAAACTGTGGCTTCCCACTTACAACGGCTCTACTGGGTATATAATTAACCTACAAATTCTCTTCAGACAGTTTTTGATAAAATCATATCTTTGGTATATATATTACAATATTCTAAACTATTGAGTATGATGAAACAAGATGGACCTAAGGATGATAATTATCTAGGAAAAAAAGGTCAAATAAATGAAAAGTCTAGAAAGCTATTGATATTGTTATGAGCTAAGGTCTGACAATGGAAAAGTCTATGGAGGTAAGGTCTGACAATGGAAAAGTCTATGGAGCTAAGGTCTGACAATGGAAAAGTCTATGGAGGTAAGGTCTGACAATGGAAAAGTCTATGGAGGTAAGGTCTGACAATGGAAAAGTCTATGGAGGTAAGGTCTGACAATGGAAAAGTCTATGGAGGTAAGGTCAGACAATGGAAAAGTCTATGGAGGTAAGGTCTGACAATGGAAAAGTCTATGGAGGTAAGGTCTGACAATGGAAAAGTCTATGGAGGTAAGGTCTGACAATGGAAAAGTCTATGGAGGTAAGGTCTGACAATGGAAAAGTCTATGGAGGTAAGGTCTGACAATGGAAAAGTCTATGGAGGTAAGGTCAGACAATGGAAAAGTCTATGGAGCTAAGGTCAGACAATGGAAAAGTCTATGGAGGTAAGGTCTGACAATGGAAAAGTCTATGGAGGTAAGGTCAGACAATGGAAAAGTCTATGGAGGTAAGGTCTGACAATGGAAAAGTCTATGGAGGTAAGGTCAGACAATGGAAAAGTCTATGGAGGTAAGGTCAGACAATGGAAAAGTCTATGGAGGTAAGGTCTGACAATGGAAAAGTCTATGGAGGTAAGGTCTGACAATGGAAAAGTCTATGGAGGTAAGGTCTGACAATGGAAAAGTCTATGGAGGTAAGGTCAGACAAAGAAAAAGTCTATGGAGGTATGGTCTGACAATGGAAAAGTCTATGGAGCTAAGGTCAGACAATGGAAAAGTCTATGGAGGTAAGGTCTGACAATGGAAAAGTCTATGGAGGTAAGGTCAGACAATGGAAAAGTCTATGGAGGTAAGGTCTGACAATGGAAAAGTCTATGGAGCTAAGGTCAGACAATGGAAAAGTCTATGGAGCTAAGGTCAGACAATGGAAAAGTCTATGGAGGTAAGGTCAGACAATGAAAAAGTCTATGGAATTATGGTCTGACGATACAAATATCTACAAAGCTAAACAAAGATATTTAAACAAAATCACAAGCACAGAATAAATTAAGTAATTGATTTCATATAATGACCACTGAAACATAACAAAATACAACAAATTCAGTATGAAAAGTAGGTCACAGTGACCTCAAGGTGTATCAATGTTTAAACATTCATAAACTTCATTTAGTTCAACCAAATTTTAGTGTGTTATCACTTTAAATGCAAATTAGTGCAATGATGAATTCATGCATCAGAAATAACTGCAATTTATCAACAGTGTATAGAGGCGACAACTAGCTCCATCATGTTTCAGCATGAAAATCAGTTTACCCCTAAAAGTATGTTAACAGTGACATGTCAATCTGAGTTAAAATGTGAAATCTGGTGTACAGTATATTTAGATGAAAAAATTATAGAATGACTTTGTGTTCTCCATCGACAATTATTTATGAAAGAGTATGAAAATAAAATATTTTTTCCCAAAAACACGTCGTACAAACAAGTATTCTGAAAAGAGAGGCACATCTTGATTGAATCAACTTTCACATTGACGAAAAATTAAATACATTTTACTGTAAAATCATCCATTTTAACGGGAGTTTAAATTTTTTTATGGGTACTTATCGTCTACAAATACATATAAATGTACATGTTGTTGAAATTAGTGTTAGTAGACCATATAAGGGTGTATTTTTTCTTGAAATCAAGTGTCCATGAAAAATTTATCTATTGGAAAAAATTGAAAATTGAGGCCCATGAAAATAAATGATTTTGCAGTCTCATAATAACTCCATAAGATCACGCCATAGTACAAAAATAAAAAATTGCCATCCAACAGTCATACACAAGAAAAGTCACATCAAATCTTTAAAACTTGAGCAGTCCATGTTTCTGTATCAATCTGTACTGGTCTGGTATCTCCATCAAAGCTTGGAGTGCAAATGCTGCCTGGGGATTCCTTGACGAAGTCATCACACTATTAAATTCTACAAATTGAAAGTTATCAAATTTCCTTTGAGGAATTCTGTCATCAAATTCTTTCATGACTTCCCACGGTCCATCACCAACTCCGACCATCACAATCGAAAGGGGCCATCTAGAAGCTTCGACAATTGCGTTGATTGTGTCGGACTCGTTGGTAACCTGACCATCAGCAACAATCACCAGGATATGATACTGTAACAGATTAGACATTCAATAAATACAGACACAGAATTGACAATATTACTGTTAATTCTTTTCAGAACAACACTATTATGAAGTAAACAGTTTTGTTAGGACCATAAGGGAAATGATTTACGATCAACCCATGTCAGCTAATAAGCCCAGGTCCCAGTTCATTTTTCATTTCATGTTACACTTTTGTAACAAAATTCTATCTTTTTGAATCGACTAATAAAAATTATCACAATTATTCAACAATAAGCTTATAATTGGTATAAAGTTAATAAGTCCAAGCATATAACATATTGGTTCTGTTGAATTATAAATCAGCACTGTTTTATTTTACTATAACAGTTCCAACTACTGACTTTATGCAAGGATTAACATTGAAATGGCCAACATGGGCTTATTATAAAGTTAATAATGTATATATTTTTTTTATTGTAAGACCCATATCATAGACTACATCATTGAAAAAATGGAGTGTTGGGGGGGGGGGGGGGGGGTTATTCTGGAAATTTTATAGAAAAACCAGGAGTAAGAGGGTGGAATTTTTATTTTTATATTTCATTTTTTAGTTTTAATCAATTTCTAAGCAAGCTGTAGTAATATCAAATATTTTGGGGTTCAAAGATATCAAAAAATTCCATAAATAGCCTATTGATATACATGTAGCATTCGAAAGAAATTTCTGTTGGTTTACTTTTTAAAAGATTTATATAAAGAAAACTTTTGTACTGCTTCAGTAATCAATAATTCCATGTAGAATCTGGAACTCTGTTAACTAGCATACTCACAGATTTCGTTTTCTTCACGATGTCGATAGCTTGACGTATGAGGGGTGCGAAGTTTGTTGGACCACTCATTCTTACATTAGGAGTAATCTGATTGTACGCTTCAAGTACATCATGAAATCCATGGCAATAACCCTAAAGGTCAAAGTTCACAGGTCATGGTAATTTCAAACAATATAAAAACATCAAATACAGAGTAAATGAAGGCGTGATCCCATAACTGTTTTTGGACTCAGATTTTTAAGTCCAAAGTTCAAAAAAAAAGGAAAAAAAGTCTAAATAAAGAATTGTCTGTAAAATTAGAATCAAATTGATCTCTTGTATTCCTAAGTAAGAAAAAAATTAAATGTCAGAGATTTGTCCTGTTAGATTTTTCAGAGATACTGTTTATTCAAGATTATTTTAAATTAAAGTCAATGTGATGGTCCTTCTGCATTGTTTTCAGAGAGGTAAAACACAGATACCAATAAAAAACCATTTAAAATGACCCTGACTCTTTTAGGGGTTATAAAACCGACAACCAATTTGCAGGATATCATATGATTTTACTACAATTATCATTTTTTTAACCATTAAAATGTTACGGTATTTAACATAATCCTGGTCACTTACTTCTGATCGAAAAGAAAAGACTCCATTATCTCTGGTTGAGATATCACCAAACCCAAAGGCTGGAATAATTCCGTCTTCATCAAATGGTTCCAGTGTTTCTCCAAGAATACAAATGACCTACAGAAATAAAAGATAAATATGATATTTGTCATCAGGTAATTGCCTAGCATCCTTACTATCTATGTCAGAACATTTTTCAATATTTGAAAAATTATCATGCAGGTTTTTTTCTTTAGACAAAGAATCAAATCATGTATTTCCAAAATAATAACTTTTCAAATTAAAAAAAAATGTATGTTTTTTCTTAAACACAAATATTCTTAAATATTATACAGATTAAATATTTTCAGTAAAATGAATACAAAATGAAAAAAAGTTTCTAAATGAATTTTTTTTCTGAAAATTGACATATACTTGGGTATGTACAATGAAATTGTGTTTTTAATCTATTGTTCATATACATGTTTCCAGAGAAAGCAGTTTTCTTGTTAAATGGTACTGGTGTATATTGGACTGCTGAGGAACTGTACACTTGTCACATTTACTTCCTGTATGGGCTGCTCTATATATACCAGGAACGTGTGTGGGCACCAGTAGCGTTCTTAAACTCAAATTAGTCTATTTTCAGATCCATTTAAAATAATGTATATTTACATTTTAAAACACCCATAAAACCCAGTATGCAGTTTACTGTGTAATCACTGCTGCTTTCACTCCTTTCTATCTTTCATATTTTTTTGTGAAGTCTTCGAACCAACAAAAAAAACATGCATATCAGGGCTCTCACACCCCATTTTGGGACCGGGGCCCTTAGAACTGGGAAAAATAATGATGTTTTCCTTTGAATTGGGAGAACTTGGGGTCTAAATTGGGAAAAAAAGATACTATTTTGCATTGGGAATAGGGCCCCAAATTTGGCAGATCAAGAGCCCTAGTATATATCTTATTACATACATTTACATGTATATCAACCCAGGAAATATGAAATGTGACAAGTGTATTGTGCGTTTCTGTATTCATTTCACAAACAGAGAAAAAAAACGTGGATAAGGGTGAATATGCTTAAGTTGAAATAAGTAACTTTTATCTGAAGTGAGTTTTTGGGTATTTTTTTCACACACTTAAATCTCCATGCCAATCAAAATGGTTAGTTTTTAATTCTGGTGTCAATGTGAGAGGGTTATTCATACAAAAATTAATATATAGGTTAAGAGATAAGTAATTCTTCCTGTTAAAGCAGTCTTTTTTTAAGTATTTATGCAAAATTTAAGGTGCCTTTCAGTGTGTATTAGAGAAGTACATATTCTATACCTGCTTATTAATGAGAAAAAATTGAAAGTGTTTGTGTAGTTTCATCTATTTGATATTTTAATTTGAAATAAAAACATTCTGTTGCCTTTTCAAAAAAGACTGCAGACACCTTTTTCTCATGGAAAATGTTAGTCACACATGAATATAACATACCTACAGTCCTAAGACACAATGAAAATTTCCATTTTTTTCCCCAAAATTTAAATAAAATTAATTTGAAATGATTTCTCGTTTAATCCCCTACAGCAGTAGAGAACAGAATGGTGAAAAGATCTGCATGTGCGGCAGAAATATAGACATTTAAGTATGAAATTTTTTCTCACCTGCTGATAGGGGTTCATGAACATAGGTCCAATGGCATGGAGACTTTTACCACCATATGTCCTTTGACCTGTGTGCATATTACTGACTGTGTAGTCTATGCCTGTGAAGGTCAAATAGACAAATCTACAATAATTGTCTTTTAACGGACGTGAAGTCAATATACCACAGGTATACATAACAACCTGTTCATGCAAAGAGTTTCAATGATGCAGACAAAGAAATGACATCAAGGTTTTTGGGATGCTTCAGATATGTACATTCCAAAGTATGTCCAAAGTGTTTTTGCAAACAGATACTGTACAATAGAACATGTATGTATACAGCTACTTGTGAAAATTGTGTAGCAAAAAGCAATTTTTTTTCTTCAAAACTTTTCTAAAGAAATCAAAATGTATGAATCCTTCAGAAAAAAAAAACAAGCAACATTGAGACCACTGAAGATGACAAGGTTGTGTTGAAAAGGGCAAGAAAGTTAGTTAGGAATTAGCATAAGTTCTAGTAATATATTATTACAGGACTTCATAACTAGAAAGAGTTCAGCAATCATGCAAAAACTATTTTAACAGCCAAGAGATAATTTGAGAAATTTGTTGTACAGGGAGGCTGTGTACACAATCACAAACCACAATTGTACGACAGGGCTCAATATTTTGTCAAAAAAAAAAAAAATATCAAAACAATATTTAAAGCGATATTCTGCCCAGGTTACAAAATTTATATCTGTTCTGTACCTTTTAATAACTCATTCTAATGACTTTTAAAACTGTTGTTAACATCAAAATATCTCTCCTGTGGTCAGTTTGGATAGAGAAAATTTGTGGGAATACCCCCAGCCAAACCAAGTAAATTAATGCATTGGGAAATCCAGACCTGAAAGGTCACTGGATCAGAGATTTTACATAGAGTATTGGGTAAATACACAAGTATGTATGCTATTAACTAAAATTCTGCTGGGGTAACAAATATATTACTTCAGTAGGCTTATTTTCTATCGATTTTAAAACTTACACAAATATTTCATTCTGTTCTGCTTATAACAACGCAAAACTGTTATGATTCAATTAGGGCTGTGCAAACATTTGTAAATCAATCTAGTTAGATCTATGAAAAATTCCACATTTTGTTTAAATGATAAATTGAGGTGTTCACTTTCTATCGGAACATAAGACGTTGATTTGGTAAAGTTTTCTTCAAAAGCATCACAGTTGTGCAGAATCTCCATTTTACACTATCAAATGATGATATTCTTTTAATAAGAAGGAATTGCTGCAAATTATTACCTTAAATATGTATCAAAATATTGCAGAATGAAAATATTATAACATTTCAAACATCAGAAATGTTAAAATTTTCAGCACATTTTTAGATATGACCACTTTTCCATGGTCCGGTTCTTGGACACCAAAAAGTTTTGATATATAAAGGTCCTTATCATCAAATATGTCAAATGTCTTTTACTGGTTTTTCCCAAAATGTGGTATGAATAACACCAAATCTAGTCTAAATTGGTTAATGAGCAAAATTCTATTGTTTTTGAAAAAAAAAATCTTTACTAAACTCTCACAAAATATGAATTTATTTATGTTCGTAAAGATGCTGAAGAGTGAAAAAAAGTTTGATTTTCATAATCTCAATATGAACCCTTGGCTGTTACTATAGTTTATCCCTCATTAAGCATGCATATGTCTAGAGCATGAAATACAAGCTCAACATAGCTGGCGTACTCTTTGATAAGGATTCGGTGTTCCTGAGCGAGTGTCATGCAAGGATCTGCCGTTGAAGGACTCTATGCCTTGTTGTAGATTACTGGCAGTGTAATCAACTCCTACAATCAGATTAGTAATCAAAAACATGTCTGAAACTACAGGTCTATTTCTGAATGTGTAGACAGACCAAGCTAGTATCTCCACTGAAAGGAAATCTGTGATATATATGCATATATTAGAAATATGAGGCATTATAAGCATGCTAAAAAATCACTTAGGATTCTTATAGAGAATGTTTTGACGTTTTTGAAAACCATAAAGTGCAAAATATTATTTTACTATTCAAAGTTTTTTTTATACACTTTCCTAAATAATATTGAATTCAGATATCTTGGGAAGTATTTTATTCTTTATTTTCTGTTAAATATGTAATTGAGTTGAAAATCTATAATATGTAATGTATCAAAATTAATGAGAATTATAATGTGACTTCTAATTTAACTAGAAAATTACTATAATTACCAAATATGAGATTGCAGGATTCAAGCCCAGCTTTTCGTATTGCAGTCTGAACCTCTTCGAGCGTGCTGAACTTGTCAAGGATGGAATCAAAGCTATTGCCATTAAACATACGAAATAAACTGTTGTTCTGGAGTTGACTGAGGTCTGGATACAGGTTACTCTGAGCACCTTTTGCACCAGTTGTCTCCCTTGATTTTGAAGCTGAAGATCTTTTACTGTTGCTACCTCCTCCACAACAATTCCACAACACATACAGAATCACACAAAATATTATCACACTGATTATCTCCATGGTCAATCAGTACTTACTTTCAACACTTTTTGTCAAATTTCTTGAAAAATATGAAGTTAAAGATGTACCTGGAAATGAAGGAGGAAAAGAAAATTGGTAATTATCACTTTACAAATTAACATGAGTGTTTATGTACATATACCATTTCATATTTCTAGAATGCTTTATACAAAACCATATATATATTTACACTTAGATCATGCACATTTAAGGTATATCTCACTTGCCTGTCCATCCTCAACACTGCAGGGGTTACAAACACTTTTGCTCTCTGCAACTGGCCCTGGTACATTTCATATCAAATTGGAAGTCAAAAGTGAAATCATTAGATTGGTCTAAAGCATGTTTCAGGAGATATATCTGACCAATTACAGACTGATATGATCCTTTGAAGATTACAATGAGCAACATCTAACTTCAAAACTAGAACAACATATCATTGAAGACCTCAAGATTTGTTTTGTGTACACGTACATTAAAAAGGATCAAAATAGTCTTCTCGTCTTATTCACATGGAACCTTCAAATTTGTGATGAAATGTTCCAGGGGTGAAGTGAACAAAAGTGATGGAAACACCTGGAGTATCGAAGATGTTATTAGTCAGATGAAACAAATGGTTATTAAAAAATATGAGTCAGAACCCTCTAGACTAACCTATAAATACTCGATGGTTAATGAAAGCTAAAAGTGAACTGCATCAACATCAACAGGATTTTATCCTCTGCATGAGGGGACGTGTTGGGGTTCTAACTCCAAGAACGTTCCCAACCATTTAAGGTTTGTGCCGAGTCCTAATTTGAAAGATGTTATATATCAAAACACTGATTGGTGTCTGGTGGCAGGTTGAAGGTGAAAGCATTAAAACCAAAATTGTAAATTTTTAAATAAGAAGAAGGAAACAATCAATAAAGAAAACTAACAAAATACAATTCGTCTAGAAGCCTATAGATTTAAGCAGGGATAACTGTTATCTACGTCCCTGATTAAGAAATATGGAAAAAAACCTCTAGATTTCATGTCAGTTGTTTCTCATCGGAACAAAAATGTCCGTTTACTGTGCTGTTCACTCCAGATTTAACTTACCTCCGATATCTTTACCAAACATACACGGAACAAGGTTATGTAGAATCATCAAATGGATCAGAACTTTATAGCAAGTGTTTGAGTCATTTCTTGATCGAATTGCAGCATTATTTACAATCTGTGTTGATGCAACTCTTTTCCATACAGACTATCTGTCCACAAACTGCTTACAAACATCTTCTGTCACACGACCAAACTATTTTCGGAATCTTTCTAGATTTATCAATGCGTTTTGGGTACAAACAGGAGAAGGAATATAGAACCGCGTGGGCGTGTAAGCACGTATGTACACGTCAACCTAAAATGTCAACATTTTTGTATTTGAAACGCGTTTCAAATTTATTTTTTAACGGATACAGGCAATTTCATCTCGAAAAAATCAACACAATCCCAAGTAAGTGCTCAAGAAGTTTCAAGTTACCCAATCATACCACGGACTTTAATATAAAGACCGCGTGGTTATTTTGATAGAGTGACCTCCCTTGAGTTGTTGCACAAAGCGAAAGTACAATTTTAGTTTACAGTAGGTGCATGTAGAAGGAATGATGCATGCTTAACACGAGGAATACCTTATATGATACCGCTTTTATAAAATATATCTTTTAAATCTCTATGCTTTTCAAGTTTTATACATTTAATACATAACAATGTCTGCCAGTGCCAAAAGTCATAACGCTTGCTCATGTGACAGTAAGGATTAATGTAAAACACCCTTCTACCGATGGGGTTCGAACTAGCGACCTTTCGATCTCTAGCCGACACTCTACCGCTCGACTAAAGGGAAATTCCCGCCAGCCGAAGCCAATAAGATGACCAGTACTCTCAACTTCTACATACATAATATAGGTAAACAATCGTTTTTATTCGTAAATTATATACAGTGTATACATCTAATTTGTCACATCAGTTTCAGAGAAAAAACAAATTTGGCACATTTACCAAGTCCATGCCACATGTACAAGCCTCATCTGTCGATACACTTTGGCGTATGGAGTGTATTGACAATAGAGAAGGCTTGTACCTGTTACCCTGCTACCATACATTGGATTGTATCATCATTTTACATGTTTATTTTATTTTTCTCATTTTCAGATAGACAAGTACATTTAACAGGATTTATTAAAGCGGAAAACAGAGATGAGCAGCTTTCACAATATCAGCCTGAAGAAAAAAAGGATAAGAAGGTACACATGATAAATGCAAAGCTTCGTCTAATACAAAGTGTCATGTTTTGTCATCTTAATATGTCAAAATTTGAAAGGAATGAAAAGAATCCTGCAATAGCTGACTACCAAGTTGGATAAAAAAAAACCAGAAGCTTTCTCAATTTTAGGCCTTATTGGGAAGAGCCAGGGTTATTTTAGCTGGGATCTCCTTGTAGAATAGGTAGCTGGTGGATGTATCACTGAAGAAAATACAGAAGGTCCGTCACATACCATCCAAAGCAAATAGGGTTATATGTCTTGTTACTTTCCATTTATGAGTCATTTACTATGACTGAAGTCAGCCGTTAACAATTTGGTTTTTTTTTAATATTTGCAGAAAAGACAACCTAGTCTGCGGGAGTTGTGGAGTTCTGAGGATGAAGAGAAAAAACCAAAAAAAAGGAAAAAACAGATGACAAAAACTTCAACTGTCAATATCTCAAAACGCCAAAGAGATCAGAAAGTTGGCGAAAAAAGCTTAGAGAATGAACATGAATTCCATGATCAACAGAAAAGTGGTTATATTCCAGATATAAAAGACTCACATGTAGAAAATAATATATCAGCTGGAAAGGACATAAAGACTAGAAATTTTACAAATCAGTATGGTAGAGTTGAAATGAAAATGGAAGGACTACATAGGTCTGAGTTTAGCCGTTTGTCATTACAGGAGAAAACTGATACATGGATAAACACAGACGATTGTTACAGTTCGCAAAATGGAAATAATCCTTATGTTGAAAAGGAGGGTAACTTTCCGAATGAAGGTGTTCATATATCATTGAATAACAGAAAACAGTCGGAGAGGCACGAAGAATGGCAAAAACAGCTAGAGAATTTCAACATGAAATTTGAAAGCTTTAAAAAGGAGACCAAGAAAAAAAAAGTTTGAAATGAAAATGACTTTTACATAAAAATGACAAAGTTGCTTTTAAACTTAGCCATATTCATACTTGGTGTTTTGTGACTTGTTTCTACCTCATTTTAGGACTGATGGTGAAATTAACGTTAACAACCAACAGGTTGGCATCTTGGAATTTGGCCATGTTTAGTCAACAGTCAAGTTTGATCAGAAGGTGAAATGACCGATATATGGCCATTTCATATTTAGGTTCTCAAATTTAATTTGAGTATTCAAAGTTTTGTGACTGTTTCGGAAATGAGATTTTTAGACAAGATAATAACTAATGATAAAAAATGGAAGGGAAGTAACTCTTTCAGGGATGATTGCGTTACACTTCCACTCCGGAAAATATATCAGGATGTAGTGGTTGAATCAAGTTTTAAAAGAACTTAAAAAACCTTATTATAGATGAGAATTCTGGAAACGTTTGAAATGTTGAAGACATCATGCATACTCCCCCCAAAAATATCCAATTAAAATGCTTTTTAGGTAGACAGGACTTCATATCACAGAATGTGTCTTTTGTACAACCTATGGATATCTTTGATAGGTAATTACTCCCTTAAAAGTTGCTGATTAATAATGAGATTATGATTAAAACACAATTTCATGTCTGTCAAAGAGAACAGTACAAAGCCAAGAGAAAACATTAATGAGATTAACATTATGAAACACAAGAAGGGGGGATAACTCTTCCACATGACAAAAGACCGAAACCTAATGTAATGGTGTTTAAGCTGAAAGACTTTGACTTGGAGACTTTGAGATCTGTTGACAAATAAAAGTTTATGAAGGACAAATGGACAACATCATACCATAATTCATCCCATAAACTCTCTTAAATTTTTTTTGATGGATATTAAGATGAAACATATTAAAAGTAACATATTTCCTACAAAATAAAAAAGATTTGAATTCCAAGGACAGGTTTTCATTATCAAACAACAATTTATAAATTTATTTCGTGAACATTACTCGCCATTACCTGCAAGTGTTTGGTAAAAATGAATGAAGAAGACATCGGCTCAAAAGACATGATGTCCCGGAACTTGAAAGTCATGTTGCTACAAGTAAAACAAAAGTAATTTTGTGCAGAGTTCTTGACTGGAATATGGAAAAAAGATCTACTAAAGTTGCCTATTTTCTCTCACCAGCTACAGAGGCTATAATGTCCCTGTAATGGGTAAACCTGGGCTAGTCAAAAGGTGACTGGGTTTCGGTGTAGCATGGTATTGTGAAGAATGGGAAAATGAACTGGGGTCAAAATACCATTCTGGTGAAATGAACCCCATCCCCCTCCATGGTAAAGTGAAGCCACTTTATATGTTGTTTCAAATCAATGTTTCTTCACTTAATTTTTGATTAATCAAGTTCCTCCCAACATGATAAAACTGAAGAATAATATGGGTGGGGAAATCTAGGATGGGACTGAGCCATGGTAAAATGAAGCATCTTACTATTTTCTTTCTAATTAACTTTTTAACCCATATTTTTACCAATCAGTCTTATTAATTCCAATAAACACATATATAACAAAAATGTGTCTTGGGTGAGGAAAGTTAGAGTGGGGCAGGGGAGAGGGTTACTTCACCATGGCCATAGTAAAGTGAAGCATTTCACTACTTTCTTACTACTTAACTTTTTACACCAATTTGTTTTACTTATTATCCTGAATCAATCATATAAACACATTAATTGCAAAAAATGTCTTGGGTGAGGAAATTTAGGAGGGGGTAGGGGGTTCACTTTACCATGGCCATGATAACAGTATCACAGTAACAACAGCCTATCATCGACCGACCAATGGCCTCACAGAACGTTTCAATCAGACATTGTGTGTTTCTCTGGTAAAGTATGTGAGCACGACAATTGAGATACGTATCTGCAGATGTTGGCATTTGCCACACGAACCTGTGTACATAAATCAACAAAGGAGACTCCCTTGTATCCTGTATATGGTAAAAAACAGTCCCTTCCTGTTTGTTTGAATAGACCAACAACATTAGGCGAACCATTTGAAGCTTTATCATATGAAGTGATAACTGACAGGACTACGTGTTTTGTTCAGCTCTTGGAAATTAGGAAAAAGACTTTGACTTCAATTGTGGATAAATTGTCGGAGAAACAGAATTATTATAACAACAAACAGAAGGATGCTCCTTTCCATGCAGGTGACCAAGTGTTGTTGAAGAATTCAAAGAAGTAAAACAGAGAAGGGACGAAATGGTTAAACGGTACATAGGACCATACAAAGTGGGCCAAGTAAAAGGAAAATGCGTGTATAAGCTGGAGGGGAGACAGACATTACAGAGCACACAGAACGTGTGGAAATATGTTGTACCAAAAAAGGATTCTTCAAATCCAAACAGGTCCTTCAATAAGGATATTAATTAGACCTCTCAACTACAAACTACTAGGACGGAAATCCCTCTCTGAAGCAAAACCATATCCACTAGGTCCTCTATCAGAACAATAAGAGCCAATTTGAAAAGAACCGAAAACCGGAAAAAGAAATGGACACAAAATTCCCCCAAAGGCTGCTGGGTCCATACGGAAATATGACCTACACAAAGTTAGCACAAAAGATCCATTCAAGGATTCTGGCAAACAAAGAAAGGAAAAACGGAAAAAAATCTATGTGGCAAATTCAATAGGATACAAGAAGAAAACCCTGTAGATTTTCGTGACAGTACTTGTCATGTCAAAACACCCAATACACAGCTAAGTAGTTGAAAAGTTTTTCATTGATGTGCCAAACTCTTACCAGAAAATGTTCAATCTATCATTTACCTCAAACAAAGAATATTCATAGCATGGTATAAGAAGCATCTGAGTCTCCACCATTGTCTCTTTACCTGAAACTCCATAAACAATCACCAAAAGACCTGGATCTTTGTGCTCAAATCCTCACAAAATATTCACCAAATCCAACAGCATTTTCTACAGTTAACCCTTATGATATTGTGCCAGGTATAATTCTAGCTTCTTCTGTCATGATGGAATGCATATATCAGGTCTCAGATCCAGATTCAGTTATATGAGCGTCACCAGTAAGATGTCGAGATCTATAAGTGGGAGGTTAGGGATAGGAAATGCAAAATTGACAACAAATGATTTCAAAACCATTGCATCAGGAAAATGGGTCAATCATCAGGTAAGGAATCTTTAGTGAAAATTGTCATTAAGTCAAAAACATATCACCATTAATAAATGGTGAAGTGAACCCCCATATCTCACCCTAAATTGCCCCTCCCAAGACATGGGTTTGTGTTCATGTACTTATATTTAATATGTTAGTTTATATAGAGTTAGATACAGCAGAGCCAATCAATTAAACTGCATCATGCAGCTGTTTCGTCCATCTAGAACTCGTCAGCGATGCTAAGGTCTTAATTTTGTAAGTCTGGCATTGAGGTAACTGACGAAAATTCAAAGTGATTAAAGAAATATCAAAATCTAGATTCGTGTTACACTAATTCATAATTCAATAAATTTCATATATTTATATATTTGTATATCTGATTTTGGAGCTACGTTAAGTCAGTGTCTATATTCTGAAGGAATTAAAACGTTGCATGCAGGTCAAGACAAGCTTCAGGGACTGAAAGTCCACCAGCAGTGTATACCACCTGTAATCACGAAGACTGTACCAATGCTTTAGCCTAGATATTAGAGCAAGAGCATTACGGGACAAGAACCAATCCATCAGATGAGGACAAACTTGCAAACACGATTATCTGGTTGTGAGATGGCAACAAAACATAAATAAGCAACTGTTAACACTGTACTTGTTCAGGATGCGGACCTAGACGGCCACGAAAGGCAGGTGCTCTCTTAAACTTACAAAGTTACTGGTTTATGGACACTATCTGACTGTGAAGCACATCGTGATACTAAGTGACACTCGAAATTTGTATTATAATATATGTATGGTGCTGTCATGGTCATAAATAAGCAATCTAAGGTATAAATTTTTCAGGGAGACACGTCAATAGCATCCACTTTTAAGTGATATATCATTTAGGATCATCTTCCTATGATGTTCACAAATACGAAGTAAAACAATCTTACGGAGTGGTCCTCAGTATATAGCAACTTTGACAGAAAATGTTACGGATTGGATCCAATAAACACTGGTTCTTGATAATAAAACATAAGTCAGCAATGGTAGTTTAGAACATTTTTTAAAGCATTGGTGGAATACAAACAAAAATAAACTAAACAATATTTTATTCAATGTTTAACATTTAGATAAACATATAATTCAAATCTTAACTAAGAGGATTTGGTAACAAGCTTAAAGCTTATGTAAAACCATCTCCTAAAATGTTATACCATTCACATATCTGGTCCAACTAAAAAGGAATGCTGGTGGCAGCTATAAAATTACAATCCGAGTACTGATCATGTGTTTGAAATGTAGTCGCGTGCAAATTAGATATGAGTTGTTTTTAATTCCCTATATTACCTCTGAACTGAAGAGTGCAGAGAGTATAGAATATTATAACATATAACATAACATTTGGTATAATTAAGCATAGATACATAGTAAGTACAATAATAAAGTATATAGGTACATAATAAGATAGTTGTACATGCACATGGAGTAAAATATTGTGCAAGATATGCACTGTAATGATAATTTTGTAGGCCCACAGCACACAGGGGTTGGGGATACCCCTACCAGCAAGGTGTTGCAGGCTCTCAATTTTTTCACAAAAAATATAAATACATTATGCCATGCACATATATCATCATTTTAAAGCCCAATTGATGCATGCATTGGGTATAGTCATATTTGCAATTTGTAAGAATATAAGTGTAGTACACTATACAACATCATTATGCAATATAATGATAAGTTTGTAGGCCCACAGCACACAGGGGTTGGGGATAGCCCTACCAGCAAGGTGTTGCAGGCCCACAATTTTCACAAAAGATGTAAATACATTATGCCATGCACATATATAATAATTTAAAGCCTAGTTGACGCATACATCGGTTATAGTAATATTTGCCATTTGTAAGAATGTAAATATGGTACAATATGGCGACATAGCAATCATAAAAAATAATAGGTACAGTATTTATAGTGAAGGTAAATCATTATAAGTATATAATATGTCCATACTAAGGACAAGTATATTATATTAACTAGGGACTAAATTTCATATTACTGATACATGTAAGTACTTTGCGAATACCGTTAAAGTACGTATATGTTACGTTGGTCAATAATGCGTGAATGGATATCTACATTCAACTAAAGACAAATATAGTATTTCTACGCAGTTTAGAGCGAGTATGGGTAAGTAATTAATTAATAATTGTTTACACGTGAGCAAATACATTGTATTGGTAACAATCAATAATCAAGATATTGTTGTCTGTTGATGATATTGATGATTTCGTTTTGACAAACTAATCAAAGGTTATATCCACTAGAACCGTTTAGTATGTCATAGTAAAATAAAAATCTCAGACAAATTTGAACTGTTTTGTTAACATTGTATGCTTTTAACACATAAAAAGAAACTGAAAATTAGCTTCTATGTACATACAATGTATATACATATACAGAACGGACCCTTTGTTAGATTTCTATTATGAAAGTGTTCTTTCAAGGTACTACATTTTACAATAAGTATGGAAGAAGTAAATTAGTATTTGTTTAAAAATCCACGAAAATTGAGCACCAGGAAAATATATGATTTTACAGTAATTTCTGCAGATATGCTGTTTCCCTTATTGGTCATTGAAAAAAAGGTAAACAAAAACAAACAAAACTGTATTTGGTATCTATCTATTGTACAGTCATATATTTCCGTGGGAGCTTGATTTTCATGGGTTATCCAAAAAATTACTATTTCGTGGATAAATATAGTTAAATTAAAAAAAATTTGCTTATTTGTGGATTGAAAATACCCTCAAAATCCTCAAAGATAAACCCCGACGAAAATTCAAAGTAGCATAAGATCATGTGATGTTTCGTTTAAAGGATTAAGCCAAGTTTCAGTATAAATTAGCATAAGATGATACTTAAATACCACTTCTGTATCTAATTCTAAATTGTGCTAAAAAAGTGCCACTCACTTGTGTGTTTTGTGTAAAATCTTCTGCATGTGTATTTGTGGTAATATACTTTGAACATTATAATGTACGATACTGGTATTACCTTTTGAGAGGATCTGACAGTGGTCCAGTTTTTATTTCAATACATCCAAATACGGATACCTAATATGTATGTACAATTTTTATCATAGTCTTCTGTTTTAAAACAGATATATTTGTCTTATATGTACCTCCGGATTTAGTATTTGACTATGTAGAGGAAACTAGATTGACTATAAAAACAAGACATATAACACATATTAAACACATATTTTACATACTATAATGTTTGCATGTTAAGTGATGTTCTTTGTGGAAAAATGTTAGATATTGGGTAAGTAGCAGAAACCTGTTGTAACGCGATAACAGAAGAAATCAGTGAGCATGTTTTAGGTACATGTTTCACTATTAACAGGACGACACATGAGTTATAATAGATACTGACACGAAACGAATATGTTTATCAATAAAAATCCAATGAAAATTGAAAAATAGAACAGGTTAATAGAGCTTTCTGTGGAATAAACAATTTGCAATATAGGTGAAATATATTTATGTTGATCACCCTATTAGTTTATGTTCTCATGTTGCAAAAGATTTTTGAATTTCAATAGTGTCCGAACTTACATCATGACTTGGTGGTAAATGGCACATCCACATACCCTCACATCCGTATGATCATCTCACTCTAGACAGTTTAAAAAACAACTCGTATTTAATCACTCGCCACTGCTTAAAAAATACAAAAAAACTCTCATATATATGCACACGAGAAAGTTGTTACTCAACTTTATCACATATAATGAATTGAAACATGATTGGTATTACAAAGGTGTATTTAGAAATAAAACCACCATTCTAGCTAAGATCTAGTCATATCAACTCTTATTGCATCAACTGAACTGTTTTACTTATAAACATATCTCGTTCTTACATTAGTACAATTTGATTTGTCTCTTGTACATTGTAATAATATTTGTTGCATTTGTACCATATAATAATATTTGTTACCTTTATACTGTAATAATCATTTCTAAGATTCGGGTATGATAAAACACCTAAAACATTCGTGCTGGCTATATCATTCGACGTCGTACACCTTCCTTTTGAGAAATTAATTCTCTACCTGTATTTTCTTTTATACATCATGTATATATATATATATATCATATTAAGAGAGTAATAAAGAGCGGCAATTTTTTTCCTGGAACATGACCTGACCGTCCTGCAGCATGATGGATTTAAATTGGATAGCCAAACGACTTCGTACAACTCAGAAGAGACGTAGATGCTGTTAAATATTTAAGTATTTTTTACCGAAAGATGCTACGGTATTCTGTGTGTCTTTGAACTGTCATTGACGTTCCAATTATAACTTGAATTTTCATTGCATTGTTTATGAAACGAATTTCTATATACTTTATTTCAACATCCATTTTATCGCATGATCAAATATTTTTACAGTTATTGCAGAAACTCTTCTTGCAATCTTAAACTTGGTCATATTGGCAAAATATCTCTTTGGTCCATATTGTGATTGCAGCATGTAATCTGCAATTATGTGCTGCTATTTTTATTATCAGTATTATTTATCTAACCCTGACGCCACAATTGGTAATGCAGCGCATATCTTTTTTTCTGAATAATACCGTATAGTTATCAATTAAACAGAAAGTAATCTGAACATATTTATGATCAAAAGTGGTTGTGTTTAAACCATCTCGGCTGAAATAATTACATTTAGTTTACTTTCACACGCTTTTCTATTCTACAGCAAAATGTTATATGGTACATATGCTTTTTTCTGTTCGTTCGCAAACTTACAGTTTAGTCACACAAATACTGATATAACGAATATTTCTTTCAACTTTGAAAATAAAAAGATGAGATATATATCTATCTCATTACTTCCCCTCAAAGTATAAATAATTTAGAGTTTTCAACCAAGAACCCACTTTTGTCATGGCACACACATACTTATATATCACAAACGTCAGGTTAGGAAGACTTTAAAGGGGGTCCACAGAATATGCTCCCTTAATACTGCAAGTCATGTAACACCTCAAATATAAAGGCTCGGGATTCTGTCGAGGAAAATCGCCTGATCATAGTGAAAAAAGAGGTTGTGCTATTGAAACGAGGTATTTATATATGACCGTCTTCCTCAGTAGGCCTACTCGGCGAACATTTTTCTTTGTCTAGATGTTCGGTCGAAACCCTTTCATCTTCTTCATGTTTCAGGCCTTCGCATTTCGAAGCACCTTGGCAATGTTTTGCAGTATCTGTACCTGTATCTGAAGATACTGAAAAGGTGTTTTTCTGCTGTTTACCTTCCATTTTCCTTATATCACTTTCCTTTTTCATAATTTTATCTGCTACAAATTTATGTCCAGAATTTCGTAAATACTCTAGAAATACATGATAAGCTTCTGGTCCACGTTGAGGTAATTTAGTAAGCAACTCTCTGCATCTCTCGCTTTTTGTTGGTTTTGACTGTAGAAAGAACAAAATGCATCAGTGGTTTAACTCCTGACTTTTAATAATCTGTGTTACTTCTTACAGTTGGTCAAACTAATACTTATCCGGTAAGAAACAGACAAGATTTTTCAAACTCCTGAATTATGTAGAATCTAAAACTAACTCTTCCTTTCTTTTATCAACTCTTTGACTATGGAATGCACAATATTACATCTAGATCTTTTTAAATCTTCCATAACTACAAACCAGCCAAACCCTTTTGTCTACGATAGATTTAAAGACAGAAAGTTGATAATGATGCATACAATGTTACATTATCAACGAAGTGCTTTGAAATAGGATTTATTTCGTATCAATCTGGCTGATGACGCCGGATGCTCTTGTGGAAACCCTTGTTAAAAGGCTGTCTAATTTTCTTTAACAATCACAATCATGAATACCAGAGACATTTGATTTTCCTTAATCTTACAAATATAGCTTCATTTTGAAACTTACTTCTTTGTGAAAATAAAAATCTGCCTGTATATATTAAAGACATCATATTTAGAAATGCGCACAATTTTATTAAATCTAGCGATAGATTTTAAATGTTTGTCTAAAAAGCTTGTTTTTTAACTTCGGTGATCGGTGTAAACATCCAGTAAGTGTAAACTATAGATTCATGACCATTATTCTGTTTTGTGAAAGGGCTTAAATGACGTAATAATTTGCGCTATACATGTAGCTGGTGATTATGGCAATTGTTTTTAAACTAAATATATTTCAAGAAGTGGAGTAAAATTTCAGATACAAACGCATGCAGGTATAATGCGTCTTATAGTAATTGAAGACCTGTTATTTCATCTGTCCAAGTATCATATTATGTGGCTTAAACAAACGCTGATTTAAGGAGGTGATTGCAAGCCTCATTTATGATTGGAGTCCTAAAGTAACGAAAATCCTTAAAATACTAACCTTAATATATATTGTTATTTACTACTTGCCTAGTACCAATATCCGGTGTATTGGTGTGACACAAGTTTTAGAATTTTCTGGTTGTCAAATTTATGCTACAGTATTGACAAAGCCAAAAATGGATGGCTATAAACTCAAAGAGATAAGCATGGCGCGAAAAAGGTAAGGTAAAGAAAACAACATACGTCAATTTGCTCTATCATTTGGGTGGTAAAAATCCGTCCATCCCTCATCTCGTCTCTCAATTCATTGTCTGGGTCAATATATTTTACAAGATCTGAAAAAAGTTGCCGAATTGTCATTCTATGATGTTCCTCCATTTCTTGTTACGCAGACTTTTAGAATTTCGTGCTGAAAATTATAACACAGATATGAATGAGATGTACAAATCAACTCTTTATCATATCGAAACGGTTAATCAACTTTACCGTCATTTCTTGAATTTAAAAAAAAATCAACTTTTCGTAAGTGTTTTTAAGTATTCTGTTCTGAAATAATTAACTAAAGCCACAAGCATTTGTCCATTCCTAAGCATACTTATTGAAATATTTTTATCAACGAAATCAAGTATCCGCGCAACATCAATCGATAATCTGTAGCAATTGCATAAATTGTCAAAATTTAGTCTGAAGCATCCTTAGGTGAAGTGGATTAAATTGGGAACAAACTATGGATCTATCTGGGTTAAGCGTAGAGGTTCCAAATAGGGGAACGATTTCAAAATCCATCTTGTTCCTTGTCTAAATTGGGCCACAAGCATCGTGGAAGAAGGGGAACCAGTTGGTATAAATAGTAGGTCATCAGTCCCCACTTGTATAAAACATCTCAACTTGAGATTTCCTCAAGTCGAGATTTTCCTCAGCTGATATCTCCTCAAAAACGGCTTGTATAAAATTTTCTCAAGGAACTGGAGGAAGGCATCGGCTAGGATGTCCTGAAATTCCTTGAGGAATTTTCATATAAGATATTTTCAAGGAGATATCAGCTGAGGAAAATCTCGACTTGAGGAAATCTCAAGTTGAGATGTTTTATACAAGTGGGGCCAGAAGGCCCGGGCAGATACGGGAATTTAAAATTGAACATTCTTCTGTCTGAAGTATCCTTAGATAATGAAACCCATTTTCATATAAATACTAATTCTTTTCCCCTATCCCCTTCCCCCTCCCCTTTGGGGCAGAAGGGCCGGGCCAAATATGGAAAATGCGTCTTAATCCTTCGTGAAATGAAAGCATTTTGTCATTTGCCTTCAGTTTGGATAAAGCAATTACAGTGTAACCAAACCAGGTGAGTGCTACAGGGCTCATGGGTCTCTTGTTTTCAAAAAGTTGGTCAAGTCACAGCATTCTTCAAAAGGTAAATATTCATATCAAACATTTTCCCATAATCCCACTTACACCTCAAATTTTCCAAAATCCTTGAAACATCCTTGAAACGAACACCCCATCAATGTTTCTGTATTTCATGGTTTTTTTTTAAAGAAAATGTTTTTGATTTTTCACTAAAATAAGGTCACATAAGATTTTTGTGCCAATTAAAAATTGTTGCCATAACCTTCTTGTATAGAAATAAACTTTATGGAGTTAAAAAGTATAAAAAATAACAAATATCATTAAGAAATGTATTATCACATATTCATTTTTCTGAATTTGTATTTATTATATTGACTACAAGTATGCTTTCCATCTTTCTATGTGTTATTTCAATATATCCAAAATTACTATTCAAACAGCACTGAAAACAAATTATTGATTATTCAAACAGCACTGAAAACAAATTATTCGAAATCTCGATATCTACATGAACGTGTGCATATATGATTAAGTGCATTAAACATATTCTCTTTAAAACAAAATCTTACAAGATCAAAGTGTATCAAAAACTTGTATAAAGATATACTAGAAATATATTAACCAGGACAGTTTTGCATGTAATGTTTGATTATTAGAATATCACCTTACTCTGCTTGTTAAACACAGCTAAAACGAAAGTACATGTAACTATATATTATACTCCAGTCATGTTCATGTGTATATTTAAATCAGTAATTAGTATGTATAAAAGACCATAGGTAGATCTGATGTTTATGTAGAAAACAAGGTTTTCATCAATATTGTGTATTCTAATTAAATAATCAAATTCATACATAGGTAGACGGTTTTGTCTCAGCAAAGCAGGTACTCACACACTACGCAAACGACGAGGTAGTTGTTTTGTCGTTTTACTCTGATGATTATAATGTCGGAAACGAAAAATGTTACATGGATAAAACCGGATCACAAACACGATAAATAACATATATATCGTCTTTTCACTTGATTTTTTTCCTTATTATTAAAAAAAAATCATGTTTTATTAGAGCGTGACTCCGACACAGTGTTCTTTGAATGGTAAGACGGCGTTGAAATAAAATCGGAGACTTAATTGTTAGCTGAAGTCTGGAAGAGTTATCCATCTTGATATGTACATTATACACCCGTGTGCATAAAAATAGCTTGATCACCCGAATCTTTTTTTTTAATTCATTTACATTTAGAACCACCAAACGTCGACAGAAGAGCAATATTCGCCGGTGAGACGAACCATACATTCCGTTTAACCAATATTCGACAAGAACTCATCTGTGGCTATGTTTCATTTCAATTGTAAAAAAATTGCTGAGCCAAACTCTAACGTAAGGTCATCTTCCCCTTTGTGAAATTCTAATAACTAGTCATATCCGATAGATAAACATTATAAATCTCAATTTTTTATCTACAATTTCGATACTGTAGACTGGGACCAATCTACCGTGTTAAGTGAAAATCTCTCGTGCCAAGCGGTGCATTACTGATAGTATTTCCTATCATCTTCCTTCTTCCTGGTGATATTATGTGAATGGATTCCAGATACCAAATTAATCCGGTCTAGAGTTTTACAAACGCAACTCGTGAGTGATATTGGACAGTAACTGGAGGGACCTGTCGTATCTTTACCCTGTTTGGGGATAGGAATCACAGTTGCCTTTTTCAATGACTTTGTGATATTACCAAATCTAAAATATAATAAAAAATATCAAGAAGTTTTTTTAACGATGACTTTTTAATGATGTTTAAGGAACTGAAAGTGAATATCATCAGGTCCTGTTGCAGAGTCATGTGACTTTTCAAGTTCTAACATTGAGAAAAGTTGGTTGTAAGTTTCATTTTTTTTTCAGAAGAGAATTTCAACTTATTTATTTCTCGAATGATCTTAAATATCTTATTTTTTTGAAATGATTATTTGCAGATGAATTTGTGGAAAAACCAGATCCTTAGGTGTTTACAATATCAAATATCCCTGTGACCTAGAAAGTACTTAACACCTTTGACCCAGTGACTTAAAAAGTGGGTCAAGGTCATTCATTTATACAAACTTTAAAGTACACATACTTATCCTAGCATGCTCAATAGCAGCACCATGTGGAATTTGATTGTAAATAGGATGTGATTTGAAGATTTCAACACATTTTACCTCTTCAACCTTGAAAGTGGATCAAGGTCATTCATTTGAATAAACTTGGCAGCGTTTCATCTAAGTATAATACTGATTGGTTTTTGAGAATATGTTGAAAAATTGGGCAGACAGTTGGACGATGGATTACGGATGCTGCACCATAACATAAGATCAGATGCCCAATGGTTAGATTGGATAGGTAAACAATCACAAAAATTGATGACTTTCTATTTTCCCATCTTCCATTTCTGATGTACTGATCACTTTTCTAGAATAAAATTGTTCTTCTTCAATCACAACCAGTTTAAACCGAGAGGATATGTAGTGTAGAAATAACAATAATTGAAGGGAATCTGGCTGTGCTTGCGAACAGGCTACCAAAACAAATAACATTAACAGATATCATACATAATAAATCTATTAATCTCATCAATCATTACAACAATATCTGTATTTCAACAATAAAATATCTGGTTCACAGTAAAAAAATATTTCAAAATTCACAGAAAATTTATTAAACTGTGATTACTTAAAAACTGAAGTACCAACAATCCAAATGTTTGAAATAGTGGTATCTACTTGGGTGGATACCTTATAGTATTCAACAGAGGTCCTTCCTATGTGGTGAATGTAAAATGTAGGTTTCTTAACATCCAAGGACTGTTATCTTCTTAATTGTCTGATGATGGCCACATAGTGGACGGAACATCTAGGTGACATCTCGACCACAACAGAAAAGATTACTGTTCTTGGATGTTGTTCAGCCCTGATTTCCATATCATATCTATGTTGAACATTATGATTGTGACTTGATATTTTCCATCATTTATGTCAAGTATTGTAAATATATATATATGGTGAAGCAGCAATATTTGTTCAAACAAGAACAAGTGAGAAATTTACATAACATCATGACACACATTATTTGTCCCTCAACTTAAACTTTTGAATATTTATCTATCTACTTGTATTTGACCCAATGTGGCAGATTGGTTTTGCAAGAATTTGAGAAACACACTCGTCTATGCTGACATGGTTGTGTCATTAGGGAAAAAACTTTACCCTTATTGTTCTGAAAGACATGCAATGGATGTGATGGGCCTCCTGTATGTTGTTCAGTGAGGTTGCCACCAGCTACTACAAAATGACCCTGGCTGTTCACAAAGCAATGATCCCAGCAATGTTTCAGCACAGCACTGCCAATTTTGAAATACATCATCCTGCTTTTAATCAGCCATCTCATAGCCAGTATGAAATCTCACTTGGATCTGTGCCAAATGATAATTAAAGTAAAAGGCTTGAAATACTAGATAGATAAGCTCAGAATATGGCCGGGTGGCATGGTGGTAATGCACTTGCCTTCACCTAGACATATAGGGTTTAATTCCTGGAACAGACATGAGATGGTACCCTTTAAGATTTTCATCTCTGATATAGTATTGTTCACTATAATGTTGAAAAGTGGAAAAAACATGTATCACTCACAGGCACTCGAGGCCAGGATATTATTTTTTAAACATTGATTTTTGTTTTAGCACTCATGACAACATGTATACATACATGTATTTTTAATGACCGTGGACCTCGGATTTGTCAACCGGCACATAAACTTGAATTCTGCTGATATTTCGTTTAAATAACGTCAGTATCCTGGCCTTGAGTGCCTGTGGTATCACTTACAAGGAAAATCTAAGTTTGTTAACAGTCATGGTTGAATAAAAAGCAGCAAAATAAGTTATGACATTTTTATCACATATACATACATACCGGTATATGCATGTATGAATTAATCAGTCATACACTATGTAGAACAACATATAACTCTACTTACATTTCATACAAGTTGTATCTATGTACACATTTATTATTACATAATGTTTAAACAATATGTTTTGAAGAATCTTTGAACTTGAATTTCCTGTCCACATATGTCACATTGAAAGCAAAGCTGATCCTACAGACACTTTGTGGATACACAACAACATGCACAGTCATGTGCTTTTGGCTAATATATACAGAAAATTTTGTAGAATTGAGAGGAATGCTTTCAAAGTTGAAGCAGAAAAATTATCACAAAAAAAAAAAAAAAAAAATGAAATGTTGTCAATAGCAAAAGGCACTACCAGGGCACCAACTTGATATGTACAGCAAATTTTGTGAAGTTGAGTCAAATGGTTTCGAAGTTATAGGCCCAGAAAAGCCCCCACAAAAGCGATTTTGAGGGTTACAGAATATCCTTGCAGGCGAAGCTAAGAATAATTATGAGATGTTACAGAACATCAGCCCAAAATTGAAATAAATCTCAGCGTCAAACATACATGGGTAATAGATCATATTTCTTGTAAATGATTTTGCCAAGATTAGATTTTCTCTGCTAATTTCATTTCCCGTTTCTTTTATAAAATCACCTCCCTTTGCAGATACACATCAGAGAGACAATAGAACATGACATCAGATCAATTATGATGTCACACGTTGTCAGATATACAGATACTAGACATCTTGCAAAAATTGGAAAGCAGGTAAATCAAGCACTGATCAACACTAGCTTTCCTGTATAGTGTTAGGAAAAAAAGTTCATACACACAGGTATCTATTTAAATCAGCATCAATAGGTCTGAAAATTTTTTGAAGAAAATTTAACGATGAAAAGTTCTTTCCAAGTACAATTTAAACACTTGTTGGTGGGTTAAAGAACCAGTCCTTAGTCAATGTTTGACATGGTGCAGGAACTTGTACCTCCATGGAAGAAGGGTCATACATATTGGCGACACGTCGATTTACCTGAAAAAGTCACAGTATTTTTGTAAAGAATTTGAGGACAAAACGACAAGCACATGTATATTTTTCTCTTTTCCATAAAAGATTTCGAAAGATTTTTTAAATACTGTCATACCAACGACTTAATCAGTTAATAATAAGACATTGTCTAGATATACCATATTGATGTATAGTAGTATTACCAACAAATACTATTCTTTTGTGATAAGTCCAACCCCCCAACTTTGAATACTGTAAAATCGGATGTTTTTGTGATACTTTCTTTTCATGTTTGGTTGGCAATTGATTCATGAATTAACAACAAAACTGTAAAGTATTCACAGATAAATGTATTCATGTATAAACATTATTCTCATATAAATGTATTCATGGGTAACTGTATTAATGTATTCATAGATAAACTGTTTACATGGGTAGATTAAGTGTAAACATGGATAAACTGTTTTTATGGATAAACTGTCTTTACGTAAATACAATATTCATAGATAAACATTATTCATAGATGAAATGTACTCAAGGATAAATTGTATTCACAGATAACTGAATTCATAGATAAACAGTATTCACGGATAACTGTAGTCATGGATAAATGTATTCTTGGATAAACAGTATTCATAGATATACTTTATTCATGGATAAACTCTATTCATAGATAAACTGTATACATGGGTAGACTAACTGTAAACATGGATAAACAGTTTTTATGGATAAACTGTATTCACGGGTAACTTTATTCATGTATAAGTTTCCAATCATTACATTTATCTATGCTGCAGAATAAAACATGATCATTGACAAAAAAATCATTCTATCAACAGATTTTTATATGGCTTTAATATCACACACTGACCTGTGTCATCATAGCGTTGATGTCACAGAATGCTGCCTGTTCACGGAAAACCTCCACAAGTTTCTGGATGTACCAACTTCCTTCTTCGCTGTTCCTGTATGACACATGACCTACAAAATGTTCAGTTATCTATAACTTGTTAACATACCATGGTAACCTTCCACATAGAAGTCAAACAACTTCTCTTAATTTACCCTGTTTACTGTATAACCGATTATTTTGTGAGGATGCTATTTTCCCTAATTTGTGGTACATTAACTTGATAGTGAAAATTTAATCAGTGAAATAAAAAAAAAAAATAAAAATTATTATCTTAATATATTAAGATATCAATGTTGACAAGTGCGTCACCAGATTTTGTAATTAAACACCAATAGATGTGAATTGATAATTTTCTTAAAATGTATCGGTAGGAAAAGGAGCCAAGGATATAAATGATTAATTGTGAAATCCTAGGGATAACCACACATTGTACATATATGATAAGTGTGAGTTTTACCACTGAAAGTGGAATAGGCGATGTATAAATCCTGAAAGCTTGCAGTCAGTGATGTATCATTTCTAGGGTCTGGATAGTGTGCTCTAATGTCAGTTTTCGCAGCATCAGTAGTTGAAGTTTTTTCATCAATTCCATCCAATGAACATCCAACATCCCTCTTATCTGTGTGGAATAAACATAGACAAATCATACAGTACATCTGAGTAATGATTACTTTCGTAATGAGAGAAATTTCTCGTTGTCTTCTTCATAAAAAGCAAACACTTAAGCAAAGTGCAATACATACTTTGTACAAATGATACAAGCAAGCATAAACTTTGTACAAATGACACATTTGACAACAATCGAAGTCACTATTACATATGCTGAAAGAATACCTATCCCACATATAGTTACCTCCCCTGCAAGAATTCATCAAAATCAGTTTTGGCTTTTCTTTCATAAGTGGACATTCCCGAGGGCTGAACACCTTGAATACATCCTGTTGTATATAAATTGGGACTCCATCTACACCAAACAACTTTTCACTGTTTCCATGACAAAGGAAAGCGACAATAAGGGAGTCTACTCTGGATAAATCAGGATATATAGCAAAATCCCTCAGAGTGTTTCTCATATCCTGTAAATAAAAGGACACCAAAATGGTATTTACTGTTATGAACAACAGAAAAAAGATAAAAAAAATAATACATTTTTTTTTTCATTTTCTGATAATAGTCAAACAAGTTATTTAGACTTGTTTTTAATAAATTTTTTTGTACTACAACTAAAGTGTGCGAGAGATTCAAGTCAGCATGTGAGAGAATACCGAGTCTTCGGAGGATACGTAAGTGATTCTGCCATGATACTTCAAGGAAGATAGGCATGTAAATACATTTAATGTAATTATTTACACTTTTATCTATCTGAAATGCTGTGTACACCTTATCTTTCTTTCTTCTTTCCTTTTTAATTATAATAAGTAAGGACTATTACTTTGCAATACATTCAAAATAAAGAAGTAGGTATAAAGTCCTTCCGATTTGTTTAAATCCTTATATTGATAGGATAGTAATTGCAACATCTTGGGGATTTCAAAGGTTTTATTTAGTCAACTTCATCATAGAGATATTTATCATTTGGCTTGTTGGCGATGAATATACGGTTGTGTTTATTTTGTTATTTTATTTTTTATCACCTATTTTGATTTGTTCACATTATTGTCATCAAGTTTGAAATAAGAATTAAAGAAGATATAAAATCGCTTAAAATTAAGGAAAATAGCCTCTGGTTCTCTTATTTTAGTAATTTTTGCATTCCAAAGTGTAGGAGTATGGGGAAAGTAATATATCTTAGCGGTTATTTGTGAACATTTTTCAACACATTTAGCCTCTCAGTACTTTCAGTACTTTGATTAATTTTAATATAGTAGTTAATAGCAAAACTTTTATTCTCTTTCATTACACCATATCTATAGAATTTATACTGTATCAGTTAGTTTTCTCTAGATACTAGATATATTTTTCTTCCAATAAAATGATATAAAATGACAATAAAAATGATCATCATCTGACATTCCTGTATGACATATGACATACCTCTCCTGTCAAGTTATCTCTGGTATCAACGTGGAACCCCAATTCTTTGAATAGATTACTTAGTTGGTTTCTGTTAACATCGGTTCCAGTTCTCGGATCCATCAAAGAATCCATTGTATAGTCCCTGTTGTTGATGATAAGACAAAAGCCCCTTGGATTTGACTCCATTCGATACGTCTGTAAATTTTTAAAATCATAAACAAATTGTAATTTAAATTTGTGTTAAAATCTAAAAAAGTATGTTTAAAATGAGGTTTGATAAGTACTGTACTAGAATAACAAAATTGAGCAATTCTGTAAAAAAACATCCGTACCTTAAAAGTAGAATTTCTTTAGCACAGAAATAATTTTTTAACAAATTTTATATCTTCTTTTAGACAAAGACAATATATACCCTATCATACCTTTCCCCCATCCCCACCCCTGCAAAAAAAGGAAATAAAAAAGTGACACAGTACATCATTCAAAGTTTATCTAGTTTAGTTTTCATATAAAAAGACATCACTCCGAACAATAATTTAAGAAATAATATTTGTTATCTTGGCTATGTCATATTTTGATGACACTTGGCATTTGGCAATATTATACATTAAATCACAAAGGTCACATTTGAAAAAGACTAAAGATTCAAGAGTCAAGACTCATTTTTGGGAGTCAAAAAACATATTCTCATGAGTCTAACGAATCCCATTTATCATGTACTTCAAACAGCTATTTTTCTTGACACCAAAACGACAATGATTGTACAGATGTGACTAAGTACAATTTCCCATCATTTATTCATGACATATAGATAGAATATTGCTTATCGCAAAACCATGACATACATTTCTGTTCTTAATATTGGTTCTTAATTGTCAATATGAAAAAATGTATAGGTTTGTTATGTTGTAGATATTAAACAATGAGAGAACTTGATTCCAATCAACATGGTTATGTTGTTTGTTTTAGCGTTTGGTTCATTGCTGCTTTTTTATCCCACAGTTAGGGTCATTTAAGGATGTGCCAGGTTTGGGCAGTTGAGGAAAGCCAGTGTTCCTCTAGACGAGAGTTCCTCGGAACTGTATGTGTCGCCTGCATAAAGTGTAATTGTCACCCAGAAATTCAACTGGATGTGCAACGATCAACCATACAGTTGTAATACCAAATTTCATTTCTATAACTTGAAGCATAAAGGGAAAACTGCGCAAAGCAATATTCCTGAGAAATTTTCTACGTTGAAAGGGGCATAACTCTGCCAAAAAGGGTCACAGACAATGGGGAATCAAACTTAATCTGTACCCTTGCAACAAAAAGCCATATGCTAAATTTCAATTTAATAACTCAAAGCATTACCGAAAAAAGTCAGGACAACGCGTGATGAAGGACAAAGCGATCCCTAAGTGTCTGCCAGCTCTGCAGGCGACACAAAAAACCATTGACCTATGGTCAGTATCTGGTGACTTCCACAAACCTCTGGACTAGAGGAGGATTGCTAGAGATAAAGACAGATTCTCAGCTACCATGGCTCCTTGCTTCAGACAAAGGCAAACACCTTTCTTGAATGAAGCTTGTCACTAACAAATTGACATCATTATGAAATTCACTCACAGATAAAAACAAGTTACAGATTTAAGGCTGTTACAACTTACTGGTCTTTCAGCAAATGCTCTCTGGTAGGCTGTTGGAACTTCTAGAAAACAAACACAGGTATATAATAGTAGATTTTAGATGATATGTTCAACTTGATGTAATATTAATGTCTTGATTCAAAACAGGTACCAAAGGTGTCCGGCTGACTCTAATGGAACAAATGAATTTCTTTGACAAAGAGATATTTTCAGGGACTTCCTTGACCCTCAGGTCATTACCACAACAGAAAATGCATTCACTTTCTACAAATATTGAACACAATTGTTAATTTTTATCCCGAGGTCTATTTGAATCTAACTCAAAATCGATTATGGTGTTAAACTGATTTCCCATCACAAGTCTTTGATGATAACCAGCTGCTGTATATATATATTTTGATTTTAATTTCTTGCCATACATACATAACCTTACTGAGAATATGATCAATTTTTTTTATTATTTTTGAATGCATCAATTACTGTGTCAATGACTATCACTTATAAACTAGTTTTTCAAGATGAAAAAATCATGGTTTTCCTCTTTTTGTTGTTTATTTAGCAAATCCAGCAATTCACGCTAGTGAATTTGAGTAAATACTGATGCATTCAGCCCCTGAATTTCAAAACCATGAATTAATGCCGTTGAAAATGTATTTTCTCATGTACTTAGTGCTATATTTGTAACTAATCCTGAAAAACTGATGGAATTCACATTTTTGGTAGACATTTAAACTTGTTTTGGAATCATTCTCGAAAATCTTATTTATCAAAAGTCATTTCAAGATTGATCCCGAAATATGGCTTTGACTAAAATTGTTTCTTGGATTGATCCTAAAAATGGTTTATTCTAAAACTGATTTTGGGGATCAATCCTGTAAAAATAGTTTAAGCAAAATGATTAACCTACCCCTGATTTCTGGAGTTTGGACATCTGCTACTGTCATGATGATATCGTCATCTTCATCTTCCTGACCAGCCTTGTTCCCTGTTGCTGTGGGACTACTAGATTGTGCTGTTGAGTTACTTGTCAATAATAGGCTCCCTGATTGTGAGGTGGAAGTCTCTGGTTGTGAAGGTGAGACACCTGTTGCTACGTGACTTCCCGGTTGTGAAGTTGAATTCCCTGGTATTATGTGACTGGTCCCTGATTGTGGAGAGGGATTCTGATTGGCTGCTGATCGTGTTTCAAATCCTGAAGGTGTTACCAGACTACAAGCCAGACTTGCTTGCCCAGCCTCTCCTTCTTCTGATGGTTGACAATGTGTGACATTGCTTTCCTGAAAAACCATGCTTTCCTCTTCTGATTCCTGCTGGAGAAAACAATTTTCATAAGCTTACTGCTGGTTTGGTGTCCGTCGCATAAACTTTACACCTCAGAACACATCCAGTTTACATACATCATAAGAAACCTTGGAATTAGAATAATGAAAACAAATCATCTTTGGCAGCATGTGCATGATGCAGTTTATTTGATTGTTTGGCTTTACTTTTTCTAAATATAAATCTTTAATAAAAGGTACAGTGAGTGGGGGGGGGGGGGGGGGGGGAGGAGGGGGGGGTTGAGGGGACAGCATACTGAAGTTCTGTTTGGGTGACATGTCTTAAAAATACTGAGATGCCCACGGCAGGTCGGCCACTGCTTGAAGTTAGTGTGAGATCCATTGTTAGTCAGTCTATAGGTTAGTTCGTCAATGAATACATGGGTTTTTACAGCTCTGTTCACTATCGTACTAGTAGGTCATTATTGCCTGTTTTAGGTTGTCAATATCATATATATAATAATCAATATATAAATGATAATCTATATCATGTTTATAATAATTAATATCATGTATGATAATCTATATCATGTTTATAATAATCAATATATATATAATACCAACAAGCTGTCATCCTTCACTCATAATTCTAACCAAGTTTGAAATATTTTCGATGGAATTTAAACAAATTATGCTCAAAAATCTAGTTTTCCTATATAAACTATAGTAAGGTTTATCCCTTTCCCACAGGGAAATGCGAGACCCTGGGGACTGTATAATTCACAATTGTGGTTCATCTTAGGCCAGAGAAGGTTTCTGCAAAATTTCACTGAAATTGGATCAGAGGTTTTTGAGAAGTGAAAAGTGTTAAATTTTTTGCGGACATACGACGCCAGATGAATGGTATTAGAATAGGTCACCATGAGACTTTGTCAGATAGTCATAGATGTGACTTAAGTGTACATGGGAATATAGTACAGTCGAAAAGTTGGTCGATTCTGTACCATTTCATAAACACTATGTACATCAGTTCTAGTACACTCCAAGCAGGTCATTTGTCTGAAGAAAGTGACCGTGTAGACATCGAAATGTCACACTCTTATCTCCTACTGGTTGAGTTATAAAGAGTTCTATTCTATTGGCATTACCAACTAGAAGAAAATGTTCCATAATATCTGTATATAATTGCCTAAGAATAGTTTTTTGTTTAAATTTATAAACAAAACTAGATCTACTTACCTGTGAAGGTATTTGCTCTATTTTAATGTTATTCTGACTTGAAACGCTTGACGGCACATTTGGTTCCACATCTGGGTTTCCCTGTACATTCCTGTTAAGATTTTCTGTTCCTGCCCTGAAAGGAACCGGTAATCCCCTTAATATGTATTCATTGTCCTCTACTGCGTTAGCCAAATCCTCGTGTTCAGACTTCCGCAAACATTTCAGAAATTTCTGATAAGCTTTCGGCCCTCTTCTTACCAAATCATCTAAAAGTCGTCGAACCTTATCTGCCCTTGTTCTTTCAGCCTGAAATATTCAAATTTTTTTATCTTTTTTTTTTAAAATCTACAAAATAATGTTATTTGAATATTTTCATGCATTTTTTAATAGCAACAGATAATTAGCTAAATGTTAAATTTCAACGAAAACCTTCTTTGTCATAGTCAACTTTCAGGTCTTGAACTGTCCTCCTCTTGATCTCTTGGGAAAGGGGATCAGTATTTTAATCAAACTGACGTGTAGATATGCTCTAAGGTTTGTCGGCATATTGCAGGGTTTTCCATAAGAGCCGGTCGCCGGCCAATTTGACCGGCTACTTCGATCATTTGGCCGCCTACACCAATCCAGTTCCATAACAATGTTCTATACACGACTTCACGTACATGGCAGGCCAGCCTCCTATTTACACTACACAGCCCAATACTAGCAAAATTATGGAAAACCCTGATATTGTGAAGAAATGACTTGATACCCAGATAAGATTTTTCAAGCTATTTCACCTAAATTCATTTACTTCCAAGATTCAGTAAGAAATAATTTGATTGGCTAAATTAAATGCCCACCAGAACATCTCCCATATGGGATGTTGTCAAATGAAGAGTAACGGAGCAAGAATTTAAATCTGATTTTTTCATTGAATTATCAAAAATCATGAAATTGATATATTCTTAAAGTAACATCCTTTGCGAAGAATTAGAAAATTTATCCAACAGAACTGTTGTTCCTAGGATTATCAAAAAAAATCCATGTACATGTTCCGATGTAAATTTCTGAAACTAGAAATCTACAAAATGGTTAAGGAGACATATACACTTAAAGAATGAAGAACAAGAAATCTTTTGTCAGAGCAACATGAATGACCACACTGGAAATTTCTAGTGTTATTGAATTTGTGAAGAGGTGCTTACTAATTACTCATGAAATGATAACGTAGTCTTGCCTGTAGAATTATTGGTAAAAAAAATCTGAGATGAAAATTCAGCCTGCAGATTATTTTTTTAAATTCCCACCAGAATTCGGCAAGGCTCAAACGATTTTTTATGGAATATTTTCAAAAATTTTTTTGATGTTAATTGGCCATATTTCTGGAAAAATAAATCGACTGAAACTGAATCAGAGCATGACCTAGAAATTATTGTATACTTCAACATATCAACTTAAAATTCTCTATCAGTGTAGTTGAAAAAAAAACAAAGATGTGACAGAACAACAGAATATGATCCTGACCAGGAAAAGGTGGAGCATACAAACACATTTTTGTCAAATGCTTCTGACTCGAAAAACCAGGTCTCCAGTAAGTTAATCAAAGCTTCTCTGCCAACTGAGCCAGTCAGTCAGGCATGTTCCATGAGCTTATACAAGTCACACTGCCTTTTCTTTTCTTAAGAAGAGGAATATATGGATGAGCTAGAGCATAAACACAACAAATGTATGAATAAATAGTTGGCTGCAGATGAGGAGAATTAATTCGAAATGTTGATGTCATTTTTAGAATGATGCAACGTATGTACGTATCATTAACAATAAAAAATTAACTTACCACGTAAGGTCCCGGTAAACATTAGAACCTTGATGCACGGCGCTCAGTATTACCACGAATATCAAACATAACTTAATATCCATCGTCGTTATCCTATATTTAACGACAAAACTAATGTTTAGGGGAGAGACTTATCATCTCCAACTTAGCCGATTGCTAAGCAGCATACTTACAAATAGGTGACGTCACAGATGGATTAATGTTTTACCCATTATGACGTTACGCTATTGTCACTGTCTTGGAAAAATCATGTGACTTTCGGAGGAAAGAACCATCTACCTGTATATATTCCATCATTATCGGGGTAAAAATACTCTCTGTGACCAACATGTCCCACACTTCTGCATCTGGATGAAGATCTTGGACAAGTCGGATCCTTGTCTTTCGCAATGCATCTTTATGAATCTTCTCCATAGCTATTTCATTTCATCAGCTTAACTTTGCTAAATTCTGAAAAAAATAGGATTCAAAACATTTTTATGTAGAATATTCTCATATACATTTTTATGTTGAAATTTGTGTGAAAAATGTTTAGAAAAACACCTAAATAATTCAAACATAATGTAAATGGGAACTTTAAATATGAAATAAATGCTGTGAGTATTGCATAGTTCTTTTAATGTGATGATGAAACTTTTTGAAATTTTCAAATTTAGCATATAAACATGAATTCTGAAGGGTTTTGACTATGGAGGATATAAATATACTCGGAAGGTGCTGGAAGGCTGTGGGATGTGGATTACCAGAGTCAAGGGCTTCAGGCTAACTCATCAAAAGGAAATCTGTGTACACTGGTTAGCTATTAGATCTAATGGGAACTAGGAACATGTTGTCAGCTGATAGAACTGTTGGGCAGCATTTCGCTGTTACCGCTTACACTAAAATACTGTGGCTGAGATAAGTAGTGTTGGGGTATGATCATTTCAGTATCCAGTGGTGACGGTTCCTCAAAAAGAAGATGTTTTGGTACTTGTAGTTTAGTTGTTTTGGTACTTCAAATGTTATTCCACTGCACAATGGTTGTTTGTTTTTTTTGAGAAGATAGAAGTAGCTCGGAGTAGCTCTTCTGGAGAAGCTCTATGTTGAGGAAAAACACCAACTTGTCATAATTATTGAAACTCCCATCCTGTCTTCAGATGGTAAGTGTATTGATAAATGATAAATAATTTTATTTATTTTACAACAATTGCGAAGAAAGTTTTTCCAACTTATATAAATCACTCTTGTTGGCTCCGATGGAAGTGCACGAGGGGTCTTAGTGTGGGAGGAAACCGGAGTACCCGGGGAAAACCCACGTGGTTGGGCAGGTGACTCCATACCTTTTCGCATCCATTCCGGGAATCAAACCCCGGACGGCTAGGTGAAAGGCGAGTGCGTTACCACTGTGCCACCCGACCACCCAAGTGTATTGTATTGTAAGTGTATTGAATGTAAGAGCATTGTTCAGCTAAGACCGAAAGCCCTTCAGCGTAACAGATAGCAACACCTAACATGTTGAACCGGTAAGTACAAATCATACATGTTATATATATCAGACCCATATTTCTTTGGTAATTCATTTTATTGCGATATAAAATAGACATGTTATATACCAATCCTGTTGACCATAGTAATTCATTAGTCCCATTAATTTAAAGTAATTTAAAGAAATATGAGAGGGAAAGCACATCAACGATGTAGCTGTTACAAGAAGCAGCATCCCTGATATTATGATCTTTGATGTAAACATGATGTGATAGAATAGAATATGGAATTATACAGTGGAATGATTCAAAATTTTGGTATAAATTTGAACAATAGTTTTTACGAAGAAAGTGTGAAAATTTGAAAGGGGAACAGAACGGTATAAAAATGTGAGTGATCGATGTGTGAATAATCTTGTTAAGTTTATTAATACATTTTTTGTTTTTGTTTCAGTATTGAATCTAAAAATAAATCATAAATGTATGCAGTACCTGTATGAAAATGAAATCAATGTAATAATATTAGTCTTGTTTTCTCTTTCAGTATTTATGGTTGAAACAAACAGCAAATCAATCAAAAAGGAGATTTGATAATAGAATTCATGATGGAGGGTACTTCAAATCATTTCATGTTCAATAACAGCTAAAAGAAGAAAAACCCAACAAAGTCATTTAAGTACTGTACCCTTACAAAAAAAAACTGGTATACAATGAGATTTTCATGGATAACCAAAAAGGGCATAAAAAACTGAAGAAATTATACAATACCCAAACAAAAGTATACTGAATCAAAGCATGTGTATTTTAGCACAAATGTGGCTACACTAATTGAGATACTTTCCTTGAAGGAATAGGCATGCAGTACTCAAAAAGTAGTGAAGTAGACTGTAACTTGGTGCAAAACTATGCTCGGTTTTCCCCAAGTACAACTTTGATAAATACTGAAACGACTTCCGTAAGTACAGATTCAACAGGGTATCGTAACTACTAGAATTTGTTGTGTTAAGTTTTAATCGTCGACACTGATGTTATGATCTTACCCTATGTAAATCGCAAAATATGTCCAAAAAATGTATACAAGCAATCGGAGAGGCGAATTATACCCGTCTCTGATGCAATTATGAATATAGCATCAATTTTTGAATGAAATAACAGTATTACACAGATTCTTTAATTATCACAAACCTTGCACATCGTACGTACTGACCTACTCTAACAATGTTAGAAGTTTACACGGCGAGATATTTATGACAGTCGTGATCGGCGCAATAATGTCAGATAATAAAATGGCCCACCAGCGGCCATCTTATACGTCTCTGGTTATAGTAGTACTCACCGTAATTACAACATTTCCTTTGGATCCTTTTGGATATCATGAACGTGTCCCTCTTTCTTGTAACATTTCCTTAATGTTAACTTATTCGATCTCTAAACTAAAGATAATATGTTACACATACAACTTATCGTGTTCCTCCACAATACAC